>NC_050101.1:110375848-110678878 GCF_902167145.1 Zea mays | reverse complement strand
GCGACACTACTTCGAGTCTCATCCGGTGACTGTGGTGTCATCCTTCCCCCTGGGGGAGATCATCCAGTGCCGAGAGGCCTCGGGTAGGATTGCAAAGTGGGCGGTGGAAATCATGGGCGAGACAATCTTGTTCGCCCCTCGGAAGGCCAAAGTCCCAAGTCTTGGCGGACTTTGTGGCTGAATGGGTCGACACCCAGCTCCCGGCAGCTCCGATCCAACCGGAACTCTGGACCATGTTTTTCAACGGGTCGCTGATGAAAACAGGGGCAGGCACGGGCCTGCTCTTCATCTTGCCCCTCGGGAAGCACCTCCGCTACGTGCTGCGCCTCCATTTCCCGGCGTCCAACAACGTGGCTGAGTACGAGGCTCTGGTCAACGGGTTGCGCATCGCCATCGAGCTAAGGGTCCGACGCCTCGACGCTCGCGGTGACTCGCATCTTGTCATCGACCAAGTCATGAAGAACTCCCACTGTCGCGACCCGAAGATGGAAGCCTACTGCGACGAAGTTCGGCGCCTGGAGGACAAGTTCTATGGGCTCGAGGTCAACCACGTCGCCCGGCGGTACAACGAGACTGTGGACGAGCTAGCGAAGATAGCTTCGGCGCGAACAACGGTTCCCCCGAACATATTCTCCCGGGACCTACATCAACCCTCAGTCAAGACAAACGACACGCCCGAGCCCGAGAAGGCCTCGGCCCGGCCCGAGGCACCCTCGGCCCCGCCCGAGGCACCCTCGGCTACTGAGGGTGAGGCTCTACGCATCGAGGAAGAGCGGAATGGGGTCACGCTTAATCGAAACTGGCAGACCCCGTACCTACAATATCTCCACCGAGGAGAGCTACCCCTCGACAGAACCGAAGCTCGGCGACTGGCGCGGCGCGCCAAGTCATTCGTCTTGCTGGGTGACGGGAAGGAGCTCTACCACCGCAGCCCCTCCGGCATCCTCCAGCGATGCATATCCATCACCGAAGGCCAGGAGCTCTTACAAGAAATACACTCGGGGGCTTGCGGTCATCACGCAGCGCCTCGAGCCCTTGTTGGAAACGCTTTCCAACAAGGTTTCTACTGGCCGACCGCGGTGGCCGATGCCACTAGAATTGTCCGCACCTGCCAAGGGTGTCAATTCTACGCAAGGCAGACGCACCTACCCGCTCAGGCTCTGCAAACAATACCCATCACCTGGTCGTTTGCTGTGTGGGGTCTGGACCTCGTCAGTCCCTTGTAGAAGGCACCCGGGGGCTACACGCACCTGCTAGTCGCCATTGACAAATTCTCCAAGTGGATCAAGGTCCGACCCCTAAACAGCATCAGGTCCGAACAGGCGGTGGCGTTCTTCACCAACATCATCCATCGCTTTGGGGTCCCAAACTCCATCATCACCGACAACGGCACCCAGTTCACCGACAGAAAGTTCCTGGACTTCTGCGAGGATCACCACATCCGGGTGGACTGGGCCGCCGTGGCTCACCCCATGACGAATGGGCAGGTAGAACGTGCCAACAGCATGATTCTGCAAGGACTCAAGTCGAGGATCTACAACGACCTCCACAAGTTCGGCAGGCGATGGATGAAGGAACTCCCCTTGGTGGTCTGGAGCCTGAGGACGACGCCAAGTCGAGCCACGGGTTTCACGCCGTTCTTTCTAGTATATGGAGCCGAGGCCATCTTGCCCACAGACTTAGAATACGGTTCCCCAAGGACGAGGGCCTACGACGACCGACGCAACCAGACCAACCGAGAAGACTCACTGGACCAGCTGGAAGAGGCTCGGGACGTGGCCTTACTACACTCGGCGCGGTATCAGCAGTCCCTGCGATGCTACCACGCCCGAGGGGTTCGGTCCCGAGACCTCCAGGTGGGCGACTTGGTGCTTCGACTATGACAAGATGCCCGAGGGCGGCACAAGCTCACGCCTCCCTGGGAAGGGCCGTTCGTCATTGCCAAGGTTTTGAAGCCCGGGACGTACAAGCTGGCCAACAGTCAAGGCGAGGTCTACAACAACGCTTGGAACATCCGACAGCTACGTCGCTTCTACCCTTAAGATGTTTTCAAGACGTTCATATACCTCGTTTACATATGAAGTCTAACCATCAAGGAAGGGTCAGCCTTGCCTCCGTAAAGCTCGACCCTCCCTCGGGGGCTAGAAGGGGGGAACCCCCTCCGCGTCAAAATTTTCCTCGGAAAAAGTCTTTCTGCCGGAATATCTTTCGTGCTTTTCGACTACTTCGGTAGTGGGATCATGAAAACGACGGAGTACACGTAAGCAGGCAAGGCCGACCAAGCCGAGGGACTCCTACGCCTCCGGGATACGGATACCTCACTCATCGCCTTCTGCGAGAAGTAACTCGCTGTTGGAGCGAAGGCAAAGACGCCACCCTTCGCTCGAGGCCTTCGCTGCAGCCGCTGGTCCGCCGGAGGCAAAGCGGGCAGGGACACCCTTCGCAGGACTCGGCGCTTTGACGAAGGCCTGCGGCGACGACCTCACACGGCGCGGCCTCGTTCAGCCCCAAGGCCCACGTGTGATCCGGCCCATTGTAACGGGCCCCGCGTGGCCGCCTCTGTATTACGGGCCTGACTTGTAAAGGCAAACTTGTAATTACAGCTTGTAACCCTGCTTTATGGGAATATTCCGGGGATAAACTAGGCGTCTGAGGGCACATGCGTCCTTAACACAAGACGCTGGGCACTCAGACACCTATAAATACCCCCGCACAGTGCCCGTGAGAGGCTAGATCAACAGAGCTATTGCCCCCGTGCACGCAACCCTGTTGTCGCCATTGTTCACCCCCGTTGGCCCACTTGCAGCAGAGAGCAAGTTCCAACATTTGGCGCCCACCGTTCGTGCTACGACAAAACCACCCGCGATGGCACCCAAGAGAGCTAACCCCAAGGCTGACGAGGCTGCGAAGGCAGCACTGCTGGCCGCAAGAAAGGGCAAGGCCCTCGCCCTCACCCAATCCACCCACCAAGAGCCCATCGAGGACAATGTTCCCCACACCGGCGAAGACGACACCTTCCGCACCTGCGGAACCGAAGGACAGTCGCAGCCGCCCCCAGGCTTCGCCCCACTGGAAGGCGCCGACCTCACCGAGGATGGTGAGGCCCTCGGCGTCTCAACAGAAGAACAGCTGCAGCTGCGCGCCCTGCGCCTCAGGAACCGCAATCTCCAGAGGCAGAAAGAGATACTGGAGGCCAAGCGCCAACGTGTTTCCGCATTAGCCAAAGTGCGGCAAATGATACGCGACGAGGAGCAGAAAGCCCAAGACCTCGAGCGCGAGATCGCGCTGATGCAGCGCGAAGGCCACCTCGGTTTGCAGCAAGAACCACCCCTCCAACAACGCGCTCAGCCGGAGGACATGCGCGAAGGCTACCTCGGCCGACAGCACGGCCAACCCCTGCAGCACCGGGCGCAGCCGGAGAACCCGCGTTTCCCCCAGCATGACTACGCCCCCCAGCACGGCGCGCCATTCCAAGGGATCAACTACCTCGACGAGCGAAGTCCCCTGGCGCCACACCTGCAAGTGACGCCTTGGCCAGCCAACTTTCGAGCGGGGGCATACCCCAAGTACAACGGCAGCACCGATCCGGCGCAATACATCATGAGTTACCAAGTCGCCGTTGCATCAGCCGGAGGGGACGACGTCACAATGGCAAAGTCTTTCATCATCGCCCTAGAGGGCCCAGCACTCACCTGGTTCACCAGATTGCCCCCGCTGTCCATTGATTCGTGGCGAAGTCTCAGGGACAAGTTCCTCCTCAACTTCCAAGGGTACCGTCCAGACACCGACGCTTTGGCCGAGCTCTCGCTTTGCAAACAGCTGGAAAAGGAGACTCTGCGGGAGTATTACCGCAAGTTCTTAACACTCAAGTCACAGCTGCCCTCTGTCGACGATCAGATCGCTATCCACTACGCCATCAATGGCCTTCGGGCCGGCGTCCTCTACAGCCATTGTATCAGGGATCCACCCAAGAGCTTGCAGGAGCTATATCAGCTCTTCGAAAAATATGCCAAATCCGAAGAGCTCCACCAGCGCAAGGTCGAGTCGCAACGGAAACCCAACAGTCAGACTCCGCAGTCCAGCCGCACGTGGACAAGGACTTCGCAGCCAGACTCCAGTCGAGACAGCCGCAGTCAGCAGCAAGTCCACAACATCGTCAACCAACAGCCTGCTGCTGACCCCCCTCGCCGCCAGGAATATCCCCCCCAAGGCCGCGGAAATGGAACGCGCGGCAGGGGTCGAGGGCGGGCGCAGCAGCCGCCGCGCCGGTTCTATTGCCTTTTCCACGGCGAAGACTGCGCCCACCAGACCAAAGACTGCCCCGAGACGAAGGCCACCAGAGATAGAATGGCGAGGGCGCAGCCGGCCGACAATCCCAGAATTGTCGCGCATAACTACCAGCCACCCCCTCCACCATACGTCCACGCCCCCGCTCCGCATCCACCGCACCACGCTTACCAACATCATCAGGAAGTACAAATCGTACCTCCTCCACCCCCACCACCACACCAGCAACACCAAAACATTCCCCATCCCCCAAAGCAAGAAGACTTCGCCGATCAACCTTATCGCGGAGTCATTCACATGATAACAGGGGGGTCAAGCACCGACTTCGACACCAAGCGGCAGAAGCGGGACCACTACCGCAGCATCAACCATGTCGCCGTCACTGGCCCAGTCGTGCAGACGAAGTGGTCCCACATACCGCTAACCTTCGACGCGCGAGACGTCGACCTGCGCAGCGCCCCCCACATCGACGCAATGGTCATCAACTGCAGCGTGGCAGGTTGGGACTTACACAAAGTCCTTGTCGACAACGGCAGTCAGGCGGACATCATCTTCCTCCACGCCTTCGACCGCATGGGTATAAGCCACAGCTTGCTGAAGCCTTCGGACAACCCGTTGTATGGTTTCGGCGGCAAGGGCACCTTTCCAGTTGGCAAGATAGAGTTGCCCCTCTCCTTCGGTGTAGCACCCAATGCCCGAAGTGAGCAAATAACCTTCAACATTGTCGACATGGTATATCCGTACAACGCCATCATGGGCCGAGGCTCCATTAACAAATTCGAAGCCGCCATCCACGGGTTGTACCTATGTATGAAGATACCAGGCCCGCTGGGCGCCATCACAATCTACGGCAACCAGCAGACGGCGCGCAACATAGAGCGGGACTTCGTGCCCGGTCAGAGAAATGTACACTGTCTCACGACCCAGCACGAAGTCCCTGCACCGCCTAGCCCAGCCGACAAGCAGCACGACAAGGCACAGTTGCAGTGCCAAGACGGGACCAAGACTGTCCCCCTCGATCAGGCCACGCCCAAGCAGTCTGTAACTATCAGCGAAGACCTCACGTCACTTGAAGAAGAGAAACTTCTCTGCTGCCTGGCCAAGAATAAAGATGTCTTCGCCTGGTCTGCCCTCGATCTGGTCGGAGTCAGCCGAGCCATAATCGAACACAGCCTGGGGATTGACCCTTCGGTGCGACCCAAAAAGCAGAAGCTTCGCAAGATGTCAGATGAAAAGACAGAAGCCGCCAAGGCGGAGGTGCATCGCCTCCTGGAGGCTAAATTCATCGAGCCGGTGGCTTACCCCACGTGGCTCTCCAATGTTGTGATGGTGCAGAAGAAAAGCGGAAAATGGCGCATGTGCATAGACTTCACCAGTCTCAATAAGTCCTGCCCAAAGGACAATTTCCCGTTGCCACGGATCGACAAAATAGTCGATAGCGCGGCCGGATGCGAGGTCATGTCCCTCCTCGACTGCTTCTCCGGCTATCACCAGATATACATGAAGGAGGAAGACAAGGCCAGCACCAGCTTTATAACACCCTTCGGCACTTATTGCTTTGTCAGAATGCCGGAGGGTCTCAAGAATGCCGGGTCCACCTTCTCCAGACTCACCAAAACGGTGCTCGAAGGGCAGGTCGGCAGAAACGTATTCACATATGTGGACGACATCGTCGTCGCCAGCAAAAATAAGGAGGACCACCTCGCCGACCTGGCGGAAACATTCGCGAGCATGCGAGATGCACGACTCCGCCTAAACCCGGAAAAGTGCGTTTTCGGTGTCCGCCAGGGCAAGATATTGGGCTACCTGGTGTCCCGCCGAGGCATCGAGGCCAACCCAACCAAGATCCAGGCCATCGTCGACATGTCGCCTCCGCAGTCCGCCAGGGACGTCCAGCGCCTGACAGGCAGGATGGCCGCCCTCAATAGATTCATCTCCAGGTCCGCCGAGCGAAGTCTCC
This sequence comes from Zea mays, assembly GCF_902167145.1. NCBI lineage: Eukaryota > Viridiplantae > Streptophyta > Magnoliopsida > Poales > Poaceae > Zea > Zea mays. Next base: position 110,672,631 of record NC_050101.1, on the reverse strand, counting down.
CCTTCCTCAAAACCCTCCGCGGCGCGAAGAACTTCGCTTGGGGACCAGAGCAAGCGGCGGCCTTCGCCTCATTAAAACAGTACCTGGCGGAGCTGGCCATCCTCACAAGCCCAGACTCCTCGCTCCCCTTATTGCTCTATGTCGCGGCTTCGCCGCACGCGGTCAGCGCGGCACTAGTGCAGGAGCAGACAGTCGAAGGCGCAGTCAAACAGTGCCCTGTGTATTACGTCTCCGAAGTCCTGACACCATCCAAATGCAACATGACAGAGCTGGAGAAGATTGCTTACGCAGTTGTTATGTCCTCGCGCAAGCTGCGCCATTATTTTGAAGCATTCAAGGTCCGAGTCACCTCGGACAGGGGACTCGGCGAACTATTCAGGAACCCGGAGGCATCATTGAGAATCGCCAAGTGGGCAGCCGAGCTCTCCGGCTACCACATCAGCTTCGAGCCCAGGACAGCCATCAAATCGCAAGTCCTGGCAGACTTCGTCGTCGACTGGACTGGGCCAGTAACACAGCCGGACCCTTCCACAGAAAAGGTCTGGACTATCCATTGCGACGGTGCATGGTGTCATGCGGGGGCAGGCGTCGCTGCAGTCATCACCTCACCAGCCGGAGTCAAACACAGATATGCAGCACGCCTCAGCTTCGCTCTGGAATCCGACAAATGTACAAACAACATAGCAGAATATGAAGCAGTCATCCTCGGCCTCCGCAAGCTAAGGGCCCTCGGAGTCACCACCTGTATCATCAAAACAGACTCCAAGATAGTCGCCGGTCAGGTCGAAAAAGACTATGCAGCAAAAGACCCCGCGCTCATGCAATACCTCGCGGCTATCCGAAGTCTCGAGAGGCAGTTCAAGGGATTCACCCTACAGCATGTGGACAGGGCCAAGAATGAGGAGGCCGATGCATTAGCCAAGGCCGCCGCCAGGGGCGAGCCCCTGCCCTCCGACGTATTCTTTCACACCATCGGCACGCCAGCCGTCCGGAGCCCCGAAGGGCTCCAAATAACAAATGATAGCGAGGGCCACCGTATAGTCCACCTAATCATGACCGAAGACTGGCGGGCCCCAATAACCCTGTTTCTACAGGGATACTATCACCCAACCGACGTCAGTGAGGCGAAGCGCCTCGAGCATCGGAGCCGGGACTTCGCGCTAATCGAGGGCCAATTATACAAGAAGGGGGTCAGTCAGCCAATGCTTAAATGCGTCACCGAAACCGAAGGCATCCAAATCTTGCGCGAGGTCCACAGTGGAACTTGCGGCTCGCACGCGGGGCCAAGGGCCCTGGCTGCTAAGGTGATCCGACAAGGGTTTTACTGGCCTGCAATGATCTGCGCCGCAAATCGAGTCGCAAGGTCCTGCGAAGCCTGCCAGAAGTTCTCTCCTCGGTCAGGCAACCCCTCGCAATACACAAAGCTGGTCGCCCATACATGGCCTCTTCAGCGCTGGGGCCTGGACATCGTCGGGCCCTTGCCCACCGCTCAGGGGAACCTCAAGTTCGCCTTCGTAGCCGTCGAATACTTCACCAAGTGGATTGAAGCGAGGGCTGTGTCCACAATCACATCAAAGACTGCCCAAAAATTCTTTTGGCAGAACATTGTTTGCCGCTTCGGAGTACCGTCCGAGCTAACAGTTGACAACGGCAAGCAGTTTGACAATCAAGATTTCAAGGATTTCTGTTTTTCCATTGGCACCAAGCTTGCCTTCGCTTCAGTCTATCATCCGCAGTCCAACGGAGTCGTGGAGCGTGCCAATGGGAAAATCTTCACAGCCATCAAGAAGATGCTCCTCGACGAGAAAAAGGGCAGATGGACCGACTTGCTACCGGAGGCAGTCTGGGCGCTGAACACAACCGAGTGCAGGGCGACCGGGTTCACTCCTTTCCGCCTTCTATACGGATCAGAGGCAATGACCCCGCAAGAAATAAAACACGGGTCTCCGCGCACAGCTCCGTCAGCCACCCCTGACGTGGATGAGCCAACCTCCAAAGATCTCATTGACGGAGACCGGGTCTTCGCCCTGCAGGCCTTAAACAAATACCAAGCCCAGACCAAAGCATGGCGCGACCGCGCAGTCATCCCAAAGGAGTTCAGCGCGGGGGACCTCGTACTCATCCGAACAGCTCGGACGGAGTCCAAGGGCAAGCTGGAGCCCAAGTGGGAGGGCCCCTTCATAGTCAAGACAAAAGCTTCCCCCAGCGCTTACAGGCTCGCAACGCCAGATGGCGAGGACCTGGAGCACTCCTGGAACATTGACAACCTTCGTAAATTTTTTGTTTAATTCCTAGGGCTGAGTTCGCCCTTGTAATTCACCGCAAACAATCTTGTACCGGCCCGCACTCTTTTCCTCCCGGGGGGTGAGGTTTTTAACGAGGCGGAGCCATGTAATATATGTGAGAAAAATCCCCCGCAAAAGCATGTGTCGAAAAAAGACCGCGACAACGGTCTTCGGCATTCGACCAATTCGAAGTCACCGCGAGGCTAAGCGCTAGCCACCCTCGCGTGCGACCAATCCGCGCAGAAGTCGCCTAAGGGTGCAGCCGGACTTAGCACAACAAGTGCGCAAAAATCAAAGTCTATCGCGAAGACTATCCGCGCAGAAGTCGCCTAAGGGTGCAGCCGGACTTAGCACAACAAGTGCGCAAAAATCAAAGTCTATCGCGAAGACTATCCGCGCAGAAGTCGCCTAAGGGTGCAGCCGGACTTAGCACAACAAGTGCGCAAAAATCAAAGTCTATCGCGAAGACTATCCGCGCAGAAGTCGCCTAAGGGTGCAGCCGGACTTAGCACAACAAGTGCGCAAAAATCAAAGTCTATCGCGAAGACTATCCGCGCAGAAGTCGCCTAAGGGTGCAGCCGGACTTAGCACAACAAGTGCGCAAAAATCAAAGTCTATCGCGAAGGCTATCCGCGCAGAAGTCGCCTAAGGGTGCAGCCGGACTTAGCACAACAAGTGCGCAAGAATCGAAGTCTATCGCGAAGACTAACCGCGCAGAAGTCGCCCAAGGGTGCAGCCGGACTTAGCTCCACAAGTGCGCAAAAATCAAAGTCTATCGTGAAGGCTTTTCGCGCAGAAGTCGCCTAAAAGGCGCAGCCGGAGCCTACCGCAAAAACCGCCCAAGGGCGCAGCCGACCCAGTATGGCAAAAGCAGAAGCGACAGCAAGACCAATTATAATCACACTGGCACAGCACAATCAATCACACCAGTCAAAGTACACAGCGCCCTCGCAGGCACAAGCACGCGAGGGCACACTACTCCATTTAACAAACCCTTGCACATACACAAGCGAGGGCACCACGCCCTACATCGGCTCAACCTTAGGAATAATCCCCATCTCTCGATAATTAAATAACATTATCCTAAGCTCCTCACCAGCAAAAAGGCTTCGCAGCTCCCCTTCCCCCACACCCGAGACGGCCGGCAAGGACAGCAGCTCCTGCCGACCAACCCTACTAACGCGAAGCCGAGCCCCTTCCTCCGCACTAATCCTACGCTTCGCAACCGCCCTTCGTCGTCGGTGCCCGGTACTAGGACCGGGCACGCCTGGCGCGTCCGCAGCATGTAGCGCAGCCTCCGCCGCAGCCTCGTCCAGGGCCGCAAAATAGTCCAAGTCCTCCTCCGACGACTCCTCGGTCCATTCAGCCGAGCTCCCAGAGTCAGTAAAATCAAAAAACTCAGAAACAGACCCACCACATTCATTTCCACCTTCCGCGGTCGAAGCCGCCAAAAAACCAGTAGTAGCGGTTGCGTGCGCAGGCCCAAAATCTTGAACCTGCGCAGCAACCAAAATTCAGTACATCATCCAAAAATCCCTCAACCCTAAACACCACCTACGCCACCTGCGAAGGCCCTGCCGCTGCGGGAGCCTCCGCCGCCGCCTCCGCCGTTGTCTCCGCTGGATCTTCAGCGCCCGGCACAGCAGCTGCGGGGGCATCAGACGCGCCTTCGGCCACCCTTGGGAGTAGGCCTTCGCCGGCCGCAGCAGGTACAAGGGCGCCTGGTGCATCTTCCGCGGTCACCGGGGCGACTCCAGTGGCGGCCTCCGCAGGGGTGGTCTCCGGCTCAGGCGGCGCGCTGTTCAGCGCCCCAAAATCGTCCACCCGCTCGCCGCGCTCCGCCTAAGACAAAACGTACAAAAATTCAGCAAACACACGCACAAACCGCATCCAGCAAGCACCGAGTAAACGACAACGTTACCTGAGCCCTTGCAGCCTCGGCCCGCGCCCGGACCACCTCTCGACCGTATGAACCCCACATCCGGTCATAGAGGGCCCCGCCGGACTCCTTCACCACGGGGTCTTCGACCTCAAAGATATCTCGCCCAAAATCTTCATCCACCTGGTCGAGGGCCTCAAAGTGCCGGCAGCCTTCGCGAGAGAGCGCGTTCATCGCTGCCTCGCAGGTGACCAGGGAGGTGAACGCCATCAACCCCGCCAAGACAGTGGGGAGCTCCTGCAGTTCCTCCTGCACCCACTCCAGACAGCGAAGTCCGGCCTCTCGCTCCGGCACCTCGAAGTCGCTCGTCCGCACACCCAGCTCGCGATATGAAGTCATGAGCTGCGTGCGCGTCCGTTCGGCCTCCGCTCGCGCCGCGGCCTCGGCCCCCTCCGCGCGGCTCTCGAAGGCAGCAAGCCGCCGCTGCAGCTCCCCGGCGAGCTCCTTGGCGACATTGCCCTCCGCCCGCGCCAGCCTGGCCTCCGCCTGCGCAGACTGCTCCTTGGCGATGGCTTCGTTGGCCTCCCTTCTCTCCTCCATCAGCTGGCGCCGGAGGTCTGCCTTCTCCTTCTCAAGGGCGGCCACCTTCTCCGCCAGCTTGCGGCACTTGCTGTCGGAGGCCGACTTCTCACGGACGGCGTCCGCGTGTTGCGTCCGAAGTCTCTCGACCTCGGCAGACAACGTCGCCGTAAGGGCCCCCGACGCAGTACGGCTGGTGAAGTCAGCCACCTGCAGAACACACATAAGGCCCGTGTAAAAAAAAAAAAAAAAAACTCGGCAGACCTGACTCAGCGCCTCCATTGCTCCTTTCAGCCGGCGGGTCGCCGCGTCCGCCTCGTCTCTGACCAACGCGAGGGCAGTCACCTCGCCTCCAGCGCCAAGGGTCTCTACCCCCGCCTTCGGCGCTGGCGCAGCCGTCGCGACCGCCGCGCCAGGCACAACTAGAGCGAGCGGGCCCTCGTCCAACCCTGCAACGCATCAACAGATTAAAAAAAAAAAGTGTATACATATAGACTCACCCCCAAGATAATCCTCCACATCAATCTCAGTGCCGAAGTCGGCAACGCGTTTGCCGGGCGGCGGTAGCGATCGGGCCGCCTTCGCAGCCTCCGCCACTCCGCTGGCGGACGGCACCACCTTCGACAGCTTGGGGCCTCCGGCGCCCACCGTCGCCTCCGGCGCCTTGCCAGGCGCGGAGGCACCCGCCTTCGCCGGCAATGGCGGCTTGCCTCCACCAGAGGCCTCAGCCTTCGATGCTCCCCGCTGCCTTTTCGGCCGGGCTTCATGAACCCTCACGGTCGCCTGGCGTTTCCGCGCCGCCGCTTGGCGATCCTTGTCCATCACTGCCCACACAACATGACCGATATTTCGCCCATAAGGAAAAACTTTCCACCGACGAGCCATACGAGATGTAAAACAGTCCTCTTCATCCCAGGGGATAGGAATGTTTTTAGGCCAGCAACCCCCGGTAACCCTCAGCATCCGAGCCGAAGACTCCCGGAGCTCGGGCGAAGACATCCTCTCCCCCGGGGCCGCACACGTCCTCATTAACTCTCTAGCAAAACTATCAGACACCCCAAGCCCTCCCATCGCAGTACCTAATTTTCTCTTTTTCGAAGAGGTGGCGGCCGCCAGCGCAGGGTCGCCTCCGGCCTCCACCGCCGGTTTCTTCCCGCGGCGGTCTGCTTCGTCCTGACCAGGGTAGCCGTCGTACGGCAGTTGATTTAATTCAAAGACCCTGTTCAAGCGATCGTTTGACCCACGGATATCAAAACTGCGCTGGCCTTCCGTCTTCGGCACGTAGCGCCCCACGAGTCGCACCGCCAAGTCTTCTGCATCGCGCACGAAGGCGGCCGGGTCACGGTTCCGCAAACTCAGTGCGAACGCAGGACTCCGCACCTCCCTTCCTCCGTGAAAGGGCATCTGGCGAGGGCATACTTCGCCCAGCGCCCAGCCGTGCGCCAAGGGCCAGACCCCGTACGCCGCAAACTCTTCAACCAAATCACGCCCGCTGCTCTGACCGGCGGCGTACCGAAGGGCCCCTTCGTCTGTATCCTCTTCTGCCACTTCGAAAGGCGGATACGCAGAGTAATAGTGAGAACACATTTCGGACACGGGGAGCCCTTGATGGCCTTCGACAGTAGCCTCAGCAACATAAAACCAAAACTCATTCCAACTGCCCCACTTATTGCGGGCGCACGGGACCAACTCCACTACTGGCATCGTGGTCTTGCCGGTCTTCGGCGTGAAAGTGCACGACCCGAACTGCGCAACTCCGCCCTCAACCACCCTTTTCTGCCAATGCAAGCAATAATTCTTCGCGAAAACTTCAACCGACGGCTGCCCGCCGTACGAAGTCGTCGCCCAGACATACTTCGCCAGCGCCACTATGGCGTTCGGCGTAAGCTGATGTATTTGAACACTGAATCTGCGCAGGACTTCGCTGACAAACCGGTGCGCAGGCAGGCGGAGTCCGGCGGCGAAGAACGCCTCGAAAACAACCAACTCGCCCTCCGGCTCGGGGACTTCCTCCGTCCCCGGAGCACGAGCGACTCCGCCGCCAAAGTAGCCCAACCGCTGCATATCTTCAATACGGCCTGACGTCATCCGTGACACACCGAATTCAACAGAGTCGCCGGCGCGCAACTCTTCCACCATCGCGTTACTCAACGTCTCCTCAGACGAGGCGGCGGCCGGCGGCGTGGCGGTGGCGGAAGAAGAAGAGGATGGCATGGCTACGTACCGTCGGCGGCGGCGGGCGGTTTGCTTCACTCGAGCCAGAACGACGGCGAGCAAAGGGAGCAGCGGAGGAAAAGGAGCAGCAAGACGGCGGGCGGCTAGGGTTTTACGGAGCGCGGAAAGCAGAATTCAAACAGCGCCGCCCCCGCCCCCTTTTATAGGCAGGGCGCGGCTCCTCGGGAAACCCACAACCCGACAGGCCGCGACGCTTCGGGAAACCCTCAATCCAACAGTACGCCGTCCATCAACGGTCACATCAAAAACCCCCGCGGAACCACTTCGAGCGAGGGCAGCGTCTCCGCCATCTAGCGACGTCTTCGGCACCAGGTGACTTTGTCGAACTGGTCCCTCGGAGGGCAAATGTTGGAGCGAAGGCAAAGACGCCACCCTTCGCTCGAGGCCTTCGCTGCAGCCGCTGGTCCGCCGGAGGCAAAGCGGGCAAGGACACCCTTCGCAGGACTCGGCGCTTTGACGAAGGCCTGCGGCGACGACCTCACACGGCGCGGCCTCGTTCAGCCCCAAGGCCCACGTGTGATCCGGCCCATTGTAACGGGCCCCGCGTGGCCGCCTCTGTATTACGGGCCTGACTTGTAAAGGCAAACTTGTAATTACAGCTTGTAACCCTGCTTTATGGGAATATTCCGGGGATAAACTAGGCGTCTGAGGGCACATGCGTCCTTAACACAAGACGCTGGGCACTCAGACACCTATAAATACCCCCGCACAGTGCCCGTGAGAGGCTAGATCAACAGAGCTATTGCCCCCGTGCACGCAACCCTGTTGTCGCCATTGTTCACCCCCGTTGGCCCACTTGCAGCAGAGAGCAAGTTCCAACACTCGCGTTCGGATGAGCGATCATGCTGACCGAACAAGCCTTAACGCTCAAAAGACTTTCTGTCGAAACAGTTTTTTGGGTTTTCTCGGCTACGTCGATAATAGAATCCCGCGGACGAGCAAGAGTACACGTAAGCGGCAAGGCCGACCGAGCCAAGGGATTCCTATGCCTCCGGGATACGGATACCTCACTCATCACCTTCCGTGAGAAGTAACTCTAGCTCGGATAAACGATTCTGCTACCGACGAGAAAGCCCTGATACTCGAAACAAGAGGAAAAGAAACGCAGCTTTACAACGCAACGACAGTATGTTTGGGCCTCGGCGGCCGCAAAAAACATATGCATACTACAGGTGAACCGATCCTGTAGGCTCAGACGTCGATGGAGGGGGAGCAGCAGCACCTTCGGCGTCAACTCCACCTTCAGCGAAGTCTGACCGAGCCTCGGACGGCAACACAGGCGAAGGATCTCCGCTCCGAAGGACGACGTTAGCACCACGCCCAGGCCATCGCCGCCAGGGTCTCTTCCAGGAACCCGGCCCGAGCAGACGGCTCGGCCGGCCGCCCCGAAGCCTCAGCCAGCTGTCCGCCGAGGACACCAGCCCGGCTCATGGCCTCGGCAACCCGACTCCGGCGCTGGTCCCGCCAGTGGACGGCCCGGCCAGGCTCCGACCGACGAAGTCTTCTTTTCGAGCCAACTCTGCCTCCGTCCATGCTAACACTGCTGCCTCCGGCTCCGGCTCATCGCAGAGCGACCGAGGGTTTCTTAGACTAAGCAAGTGAAGCCTTGGGCGGCAAGGCCGACTGAGCCGAGGGACTCCTACGCCTCCGGGATACGGATACCTCACTCGTCACCTTCCACACAGAGCAACTCACATTTGGTCAAGCGGTTCGGCTAGCCGACATGCGAGTTCTAGTGCTCACAATGAAGAAAGGACACAGTATTACACCCAAAAATACCTACATGTTTAGGCCCCGACAGCCACAATGAACAAACACCGGCACTCAAGCTGCCATTACAAACGGAACTCCGGTTCCACCCCCGCGGGTATGAACAACCTCCACATCGGAGAGCCTGCAGGACGACAGACTCTGGGCGATTCGCCAGCGACCTCCACAGCAGCAGCCATGGTCCCAGGACGGACGCAGCCACCGGAAGGCTCTCGTTCGCGTCCCCACTCAAGGGACGCGAACCAGATATTAAAGCCAAAGAGCCGGAGGTCGGTCCGCGGGTCGCGCTGACGGTCTCGTCGGCGGAAAAGCCTACCTCTCCAGCTGCCACCACCTCAGCACCGACGGCGGCGTCCACCTGTCCACCAACACCACACAGGCGGGCGCCGGCCGCTCCAAAGCGCACCGGCAGGTCCTCACTCCCATCCTCGCCACGAAAACGAGAATGGAGTGAGACCTCCCGGTGCGGCTGGCCACCGTCGCCCGGACAAAGGACGGAATGTTGCACCCGGGCTGGGCAGCAACAGTTCGCCTTCCCCGGCATGGCTGGGGGGCGCCTCCTCCGCAGAGCTGGAGGATGGTTTCCACCCCCAGAAGCTGGAAGAGGCGGGACGCCAGCCCACGCGAAGGCAGGCCCCGGCTCGCCTCGCTCTCCGCCCCAGCAAGGATGATGAACATCCTTGAAGCTGAGGGCGGGGCAGAGGCCGCAGCCCGGTTTGCTTCTCCCCACCATCAAACTGGTGGTCACTGTCTTGGGTGACCATCGGCGAGGGGATGCAGCCGGGCTGCCTGATGAAAATCCTTGAAGCCGAGCGATGGCTGAAAGGTACCAACTTCCGCGAAGTTGCGTTCCTCCAACGACAGCAAGACGAAAGCGACACGAGCGCTCCCCATCCGGGGGCTTGGAAGGTGGAAGGACGCGATACATGGAGTGCGAAGACATGGTTGCCATCCAAGGGGGTCACCCTCCTTTTAAAGGCGACTCTTCCCACTTGCGTCCTCAGCCGGCGCGGGCTGAGTCTTCTCCAACACGCTCCAAGGTCCTCCCCCTACGACACGGGGGCTGGGTCCCACGCGTCATGCAAGCTGGCCCAGGACAGAAGAAGCCAAACCGCCACGCGTGGAGCGCACAACAGCCCAGCGGTTACAAGCATTCCTCCACTATCGCCCGGACCAGCGGGTGAAAGGGCGGACCGCCATGCAGGCGGCATACAACCGCACCAAGGGGGCGCACCCTTTCGACTTTGACGCGTCCAGCATGGAGGCCTAGGCCCACACGTCATGTAACCAGCGCGCCGGTTACTACATGCGAGAAACTGCACCGCCACTCGCGCCAGTACCGCGCCTCCTCGACTGCGGAACCGGTGCTGCGACTCGAGGCGACCCTGCGCATGACCCGATAGTGCCAACCGAGCATATCGGTCACGGGTCAGTCAGCCATGGGAGAAGGCGCGACGGTCGATACGGCCAGAAATGGGCCGGCAGTAATGGCGGTGGCAGGCGGGCGGAAGCAGCAGTCAAGTCATCAGCAAGCTCACGCCCCCTCCTGGGACAGCAGGAGAACCCTCTCCCACGGCGTGAAGACGACACACCCGTGTTTCGTCCCTTGAACGGCTCGCGCACGCACAACGGCTGCCCCGCGAACCACTCGTCCCATCGCGTTAACTCTACGGCGGGACAGGCGGCACCTTTGGCAGGCAAAGCAGGCGACGCTTCACCTCCACCACAATGACCGCGTCAAAAAAAAGGTGCGCCACGTCATTCGATTTCGTATCCTTTTCCACTTCCTCTTTCTCTCTCTTGCCACAGGACCGGGAAAGGGGATACTCCGAAAAGGATCCTTCTCCGCGAAGGAAGCGGGCCCCGAGCCCCCCTACTGATCAGAGGTTTGAAGGCTGGCCCCTCGGAAGGGTTCAACAGCCGCCTCAGAGCACTCGGGCTCTGCGCCCACTACTGGTCAGAGGTTCGAAGGCTAGCCCCTCAGAAGGGTTCAACGGCCGCCTCAGGCCACTCGGGCTCCACGCCCACTACTGATCAGGGGTTCGTAGGCTGGCCCCCGAAGTGTTCAACAGCCGCCTCAGAGCACTCTGGCTCCGCGCCCACTACTGGTCAGAGGTTCGAAGGCTGGCCCCTCGGAAGGGTTCAACGGCCGCCTCAGGCCACTCGGGCTCCGCGCCCACTACTGATCAGGGGTTCGTAGGCTGGCCCCCGAAGGGTTCGACAGTCGCCTCAGAGCACGCAGAGCGAGGGATGACCCTGGGTACGTTCGATACATAACCAAGGCTCGGGCTACGCTCCCGAGGTACCCTAGGACATTTCCGAGACTGACGGGAACGATTTTGTAACGGAATCCCACCAGAGGGAGGCATCGAGCCCTCGGACCCCGTCAAAAGGGGACCGGGTCCGGCGAATCACCCGCAGGTACTTTTGGAGCGCGCCTCCGGGCCACTAGCCGACCCCTAACGAATGGGCACAGGCGTCCACTCGGATTACCCGCTAGCAACTCACTGGAGACACCATGTTCGGCGCCCTCCGAGGGCAACATGGCGCTTTCCCCCCTCCTCCTTGCGGAAAGGCGACGCAGGGGCGTATGAAAAAAGCCGAGTCTGTCCTTGACCGTCCTCTCGCTCTGTGCGGAGGCTCGGGGGCTGCTCTCGCAAACCCGGCTCCGGCCAAACCGTTGACATCGTCAACATACCAGCCCGAGAACTTAGAACTCGACTATGCACCTGGGCTACGGCCGGTTCGCATGAGGGAACAACCAGACCGGCCGAGCCATCACGAAAGGCACTCAGACCTCGAAGGAGTCAAAACACTCCTCCGAGGCCTCGGGGGCTACACCCGGCGGGTGCGCTCGCGCGCACCCACCGGAACGAAACGCAACCGAGAAAGGCCGGTCCCCTTGCAAAAAAGTGCGACAAAAGCCTCCAAGCGAGTATCAACACTCCCTTCGAGGCTCGGGGGCTACTGTCGGGGACCATAATTAGGGGTACCCCCAAGACTCAAAGGTCTGATGGGCGCGATTAAGGTCAAGGCTCAGTCCACTCAAGGGACACGATCTCGCATCGCCCGAGCCCAGCCTCAAGCAAAGGCAGCCGACCCCGGAGGATTCACGTCTCGCTCGAGGGCCCCCTCAAGCAACGGACACACCTTCGGCTCGCCCGAGGCCCAGTCTTCACATAGAAGCAACCTTGGCCAGATCGCCACGCCAACCGACCGTATCGCAGGAGCATTTAATGCAAGGATCGCCTGACACCTTATCCTGACGCACGCTCTTCAGTCGACAAAGCCGAAGTGACCGCAGTCACTTCGCCGCTCCACTGACCGACCTGACAAGAGAACAGCGTCGCCTGCGTCGCTCCGACTGCTGTGCCACTCGACAGAGTGAGGCTGACAGCAGCTAAGTCCAGCCTCGGGCGCCATTGAAAGCTCCGCCTTGCCCGACCCCAGGGCTCGGACATAGCCTCGGCCTCGGAAGACGGTCTCCGCCTCGCCCGACCCAGGGCTCAGACTCAACTTCGACCTCGGAAGACAGACTCCGCCTCGCCCGACCCCAGGGCTCGGACTCAGCCTCGACCTCGGAAGACGGACTCCGCCTCGCCCGACCCTAGGGCTCGGACTCAGCCTCAACCTCGGAAGACGGACTCGACCTCGACCTCGGAGGAGCCTCCGCCTTGCCCGACCTAGGGCTCGGACCGACCACGTCACAGGGGAGCCATCATTACCCTACCCCTAGCTAGCTCAGGCTACGGGGAACAAGACCGGCGTCCCATCTGGCTCGCCCCAGTAAACAAATAATGATGGCGCCCCACGTGCTCCATGACGACGGCGGCTCTCAGCCCCTTACGGAAGCAAGGAGACGTCAGCAAGGATTCGACATCCCCGACAACTGTCCTTCCACAGGGCCCAAGCGCTCCTCCGACGGCCACGACATCACATGAACACGGTGCCAAAACCTCTCCGACTGCCACGACGACATGTACTTAGGGCTCTAGCTCCTCTCTGCTAGACACGTTAGCACACTGCTACAGCCCCCATTGTACACCTGGATCCTCTCCTTATGCCTATAAAAGGAAGGTCCAGGGCTCTCGTACGAGAAGGTTGGCCGCGCGGGAGAACGGGCCGACGCATAAGGCTCTCGCCCTCTCTCTCTCTCTCCCACGCGAACGCTTGTAACCCCCTACTGCAAGCGCATCCATCCGCCCTGGGCGCAGGACAACACGAAGGCCGCGGTTTCCCCTTACTGTTCTCCCCCCTTTGTGTCCTGTCTCGCGCCGACCCATCTGGGCTGGGACACGCAGCGACAATTTACTCGTCGGTCTAGGGACCCCCCGGGGTCGAAACGCCGACAATTATTACAATGGTCAACACGATGTCACATACGACCCCTCGTAACAGACATGTGTGAATCCAGGTAGTTACCATGAATACCGAGCTAATATTAGAGATGTGGATTTCTCTAAGGCGTGGTATTCATGTTCGTAAAATTCAAAATTTTGAGTGTAAATAGTGTTAGATATAGCGTCGGTCGCTACTGCCATCACCGTCGAGCGCGCTGGTGACCACCATCTTCTCTCAGTCGCCAATGTAGACGACGCACGTCGTGCCGGCCTTGAGGCCCAGTGGGTACGGCCCTAATCTTGTGCTAGCCACGACGGGTGCCCATCCACTCCATGATGGTGTTGCCCCTAACGCACCAGACGCGGCTATGCACGACAACATGCGTGCGAGGACAAGATTCTAATCAAACTATTATAAGTTTGACTTGAATCTTGTCCAAAGCGACAACTAATAGCACGCGTGATCGGTGGAACAAACCACTAGACCGCATGAATAGTTACGTTATTTTGTTGGGCCCATGTGTGGTGGGGTTCTGTTTGGGCAACAGGTTTTTTCACGTCCATTACTTTTTAGGTGGGCCCATTTTATGTATTTTAATACGGTTTTCGGACATCCCACTTATTTCTGTTACAATTTTAGTCATTTCGTCAGAGTTTTGAGTCATTTCATCACAATTTCAGTCGTAGTTTCGATCATTCTCTCACAGTTTTGGTCGTTCTATCATAGTTTCAGCCGTTTCGTTATTGGATGTGATATGTTACCTTATTTTAAAACGCGTCCATCGCGGGCTCCAGGAGTGACGCGTCGGGTGGGGTTGATGAGTGTGGTTTAGGTGATGAACCTCTGATTCATCATCCTAGTTTGACAAATAGATTTGCCCTATATATACATACATGTGTGTGAATATATGTGTGTATGGGTAAAATACATTTACGGTTCTTGAATTTGGCAATGTTGTGTTACTTGAATCCATGAATTTCTTAAATCCACTAAAACTTGGTCAGTCCATCAAAAATCGGGTCTGAGAGTCTAGGTACTTCCATAAATGTACATGCATGCAGCTAGTAGAGGAGAAGGACGAGTGCATATAGGAACGCGCATTGCGTGCTTGTCTGTTAGTGCCAACTATAGATGGTCAATAAGTACGAGGCCCGCGAGTCCGGCACGAAGCCTGTTGTTTGGGCCCGGTCCGAGTCCGGCACGGTCCGGTTCTATGCGGGCCCGGGCCGGCCCGGCACGAATAAGCGGGCCGGGCTCAGACAAGAAACTAGGCACGGTGGGCTAGCCCGGCACGGCCCATTTACCTTTAAGCATGTTGAGCCCGCTTTTTTTTACACTAAAACATGTTTTTCGGTCCGCTTTCGACCTGTTTAGGCACGCTGCGGGCCAGGCTCGGACAGTGAATCGAGCCCGCGGGCTTAGAAGGCCCGGTCCAATTTCCTAACGGTGCCTAGCAGGCCGGGCCCAAAACGGATCGTGCTTCACCGGGCCGGGTGGCCCGTTTGGCCATCTCTAGTGCCAACCGGTGAGTGAAGAGCTAACTGCTGTATGAATAAGCTAGATAGTAAGAGGAGGGACGACGAGATCGAGATCCTATCCCTATATATAGAGTACTAGAATAAGACAGCGCCCTATCGGGCGCTATGCTATTCACATAAGTATTTGAAATTGTAATAAGAAAAAAACACCCGAATAGCACCATAATATTTTTTCACAAAAAGGAAACATAAAACAAAACATCAAAGTGGCTGCAAAAGTCTATTTATATAAAAATCTCCTACATCACATTTGCTTATGGTTTACATGTTCGGTCAATTGCATGACCGTTCGCTAGAAGCAAGTTATAATAAAATCAGAGTTAAATAACTGTGGTCCCTGACATGATGCATCATTATCAAGCAAAGTAAATTGATAATGACAAGTGCATTTACCCCAAAACAAAATCTAGCCTGGCTCTGACCTGCACCACTTTCAATAGCCTGATGAAACTCACTTATTGAAGCCATTACATGATGGCACCTCTGAGGGGACCGTGATGAAGGTAAGGCCCAACATATTCTACTTTTGGCTTGTCCCTGAACCTGATGACCCCTAGCAGTCCCATTGCAGAATCCTGAATCAATATCAGACTGGAACATGTCCACAAAAATCACTGCAGCTCCTTAAAGCATTTCTGCCTCTGCAAAACCAACAATCAAATGTTATTTTGTTGTCGTTGTCAAGTTTTTATATATCAGGTCCATGAAAATGGTGTCGTTTTGTAGCCTTTTTTCTGGACAAAAAATTATCTAAAAGTTCCGCTTTTAATATCCACTCAGAAGCATTGAGGATACAGAGCTTTTCTGATGAGCATGTGAGCTGGCACAAGATAGTGAGATCCAAAGCCTGTTTTTGTCATGAATAAATCCCTTTTCTTCTGAATTAAGTGTACGTACCTTGAAATCTGAAAAAAAGTCAAGGCCAAGGATAACTTTGTCTTATGAGATAACCGGAGGAAGACCAGTGAAAAGCCTGGACAAAGTTGTCCTTCTAGATAGTTGTTTAACGCAATATCTTGGCACTCAGTGTGTTTAACCCTGAGATGTAAAAAAGGTGGGCTTGCTCAATTTTTTCTTGTTCTAGAAATGTGATCAATCGGTCGCTTGTATAATGTCCCATTCAAAAGCTGAACTCTTGCCAGGACTTGATGCTATATGCAATGAACTATTGCGAGAGGACGAGTATGTTTTGTGTTTCTTTGAGCGATATGTTTTCTGTTAAACCGTTGCAAAGTTGGATAGCAAGTTCTTTACTACCATGTGTTTTTTCATCGAAGAAGGTCCATATCATCGTGATCTACTAAACATTTGAAGAACCCAAACTAACAAAAAACACGAATGGCAAACGTGTGACCAGTATATCCATTGCATCCCCAAAAAATAATACGTAGAAGTACAGAATACCGAGCGTTGAAGGGCAAATGCCAGCTGCAATCGACGCCAAAAAACTACTGAAGTGCCAGCAACATTCGTCAAGTTTGTACCTAACTGAGTAAATATTTTTAAAGCAACAGCCTAACATAGATTCAGATGAAGATTTTGTAGGACAAACGACTAATAAAACTAATAGCTAATAATTTCTTGCCAGATTGATTCACTATAGAACGAAATCGCATTTTCACAAATTATAGCCTCCCTAAGCTCTTGCCATGGACGAACTATACGGAGCCAAAAATGCTCTGAACAATTGGTAAAAGGATCCATATAGTTCCTGCTGAACTATCCTGCTCCTATCAATGCAACACACATAAAAAATCCTAAAAGCAACACTGATTTGGCAAGCAAACTTGACCGAAGAAATGGACAAAATTTCTGTGCAAACAAACATGCACCCACGGAGGCCTTCCCGAGATCCAGGTCACGAACAACACCAGTACCACATCAGGCAACCTCATGGCGTCGGTAGCTGGCGACACCAAAAAAAAGAAAGAGAGCATGAATGACCTTGCAAGACTTTGTGGAATCTGGTAGATCCAGCAAATTATGAAGAAATGCTTCCATATGCTAAAATAGCAAAGAAGGGAAAAACAGTGACATGAGAGAGGGACATCATCAAATGAGAGAGGGAGAGGGGAGGGGCGCAGCTCATCCGCATCTGGTTCCGAAGCGACGAAGCAGGGCAGAGCTGGAGCCATCCACGACGAGCTCGACGACGAGGGCGGACACCATGAGGATTGCAAGTGATGCGGCGAGGTGTGTTGGGCCACGAAGAGTAAGATCATGAGGCGGTCGCCAGTGAGCAGCGTCGTGGCCGACGACAGGGACACAGAGTCGATGGCGCGCGCGAACCTGGCCCAACACTGGCGACGGTGGCGAGGTCGGAGGAGGACACAGCAGCGTGGAGGGAGGAACGTCGTGGGAATTTGGATGGTGGTGGACTGGTGGCCGTGGGTCAGAGTCGGACAAGGAAGGGGGGACCGTGGATGTGACACAAGCTTCGTTGAATGGAAGATTGTTTGTGTTGTTAGTAGAGAGTTTAGATTTCTTCAACAGCACCTCACGGATCTACATATCCCATAACCAATTTATGTGCACAATGCATGATGGAAGGGACGCCCCAATTGCTTGAACATCTCTTAGGATGGCTCCAGCTCCTATAGACTAACAGACATCCCTGATTTTAGGCCAGCAGATGTCATCCTGAACTGAGAACTGATAAAATACAAATGGAGTTTAATGCCAAGATCTAGATCGAGAAGTAGCGATGGGGGATTGATGATCACCTGCAGGTCTTTGCGATGGGGGATCACGCTCGCCGAGCGTAGCCATCAAGATCTCGAGGCCCTTGTCGTAGTAGGCGATGGACCTGCAGGTCTTGGCACCTAAGCATGTACTGCGTATCGCTGAACTACACCTAGACTGAGAAAGCGGCGAGGGACCACTCCTCGTCCCTCTGGTGAGGCTCGACAAGCTGCAGCTGGTGGTGGTCGTCACCGCTGGGTGCACAGGCGTTGGTCTCGGCCTCGCCGTTGACAGGAGACTCTGGCGGTGGCACGACGTACGCAACGACACAATCGAGGACAGGGATGGAAGGGGAGATGCACGGACGATGGGAGCATCTAGACGGAGAAGGTGGCTCCTCGGCCCTCTGGTTAGGCTCGGCAAGCTGGAACTGTTGGTGGTCGTCGCTGCCGGCTGCATAGGCCTCGTCCTCGCCGCCGACATGTGTTTTTAGCGGCAGCGTGATGCCCGCAACAGCACGCTCGAGGACGGCCATGAAAGGGGAGATACATGGGCGACAGGACCATCTAGCCGGAGGAGGAGGCGAGGGACCACTCGTCGGCCCTCTGATGGTCGTCGTCGCCAGTTGCACAGGCCTTGGATTCAGGCTCGCCGTCAGCAGGCGCCTCTGGCGACGGTGTGACGCCTGCAGCGGCTCGCTCGAGGACGAGGATGGAAGGGGAGGTAAGGGACGGCAGGAGCAAGGAGGGAGAGAGCATCTGATGCGTTTCCGTTGTGTCCGTGAAGGTTGTGGTCACGGAAAGGAAGAGGGATGAGGTGACCGCTATGGACCAGAGGCGGGGTCCGCGTCATGGATCTGCCATCACTCGAGCATGGCTGCACCCATGCCTGTCATGACTTTACTGCAGCAGTACCTGCCTGTCCCAGTAATGTGAGTGGACGCAGAGAAAAGAATCACCACACGTCAAAACGCGCAAGCGCCGTAGACCGGTCCAGGACCGCATGGGTGGTGTCGTGGTGGCCTGGTGGGTTGGAGAGGGTGGGACAGACCATGGACGTAGAGTCCGACTATAGGCCCACACGTCGCGCCGTGGAGGGCTGTGAGCGCGTGAAACGCGGACAGAGCTCGGAAGGGCTTCAAGTTTTAAGGAAGTAGATACTAGTAGTGTTCTCTCTCGCCTCGCTCGGCGCATTGGAGAGGTAGTAGCTAGCGCACGCCCTTCGTCCGTCAAGCCCAGTAGCCCACACCTGCACCTCTATGGCACTATTAGCACCTCTATCTAGTTCTTCTCTCTTCAGCCTCGGATCCAGGCGAGCACCATACCCCTGCAAATAATAAGGTTACCAGCTTGCAGGCAGCCACAGGCACGGTACTTCAGAGCAATACACTATTACTTCCTCTGCCAGGATTCAGGCACAGTATTGTATTTGGAATTATTGAACAGTGTATTTCTTGTACAATTCGACTCATAAGTTTTTTAAGATTCATCACAGGCTTCAACTACAACTTGGCTAGAGAAATTTTAAAAGAAGGTATGTAGCTGGTTTGTTTAATTTATTTATCCTCCCAAATATGGTTACTGTCGAGACACAAAGATGTGTTTTGTAGGATAAATAAATTAAGGAAATCTACTATATATATAACTTTCTTTGGAATTTGTCTCGCATAAGTTATAGTTAAGCCGTGTGATAAATCTTATGGAACTCATGAGCTGAATTATAAGATATCCCCTGTTTAATAATCCTAAATACAGAACAGATACATGTAGCTACTGGCTGAAAGGGAACGAGTAGACAGAATAATGCTTGGAAGCTTTGCTGTCTCGCTTTTGGTAGTAGAGACGATACGCGCGCGTATATACATATAGGATCCGTCGGAGAATGTTGAAGACTTGAAGTCGCCCTACTTTTGGGGGCTAGATTTTCTCTCTCTTTTTCTTTCTTTCTTTCTTTCTTTCTTTTTTTTTTTTGCAGAGAAGTGATGCGGGTATAGTTACTTCAAGATAAAAGCGTCAAAGTAATGTAAATGAGCTATGGGCTTTTGAGCAAGCACGGAGCGAGGGCCACTGCCTGTGGTCTTGTTTCTTCAGGTAAAGAAAAACAGTTCTTCCTGAGTGAGGGGTAGCCAAGATCGACGACTGGCGGCAGGTGTACAAGCCCACAACCACAAGTCGTCGTCCAGGCTCTCGACTCGAGGGAGAAGCAACTCCGATCACTTGTTCAGAGTTGCATGTCCCGTGAACTCAGGCATGTTCATTCGCCTACCTACCCAGATCCCTGCTATTCGACCCTCAATTGTGAGTTCTGGATGAGATGAGTTCTTTCACGCAATTCAGGGCCAGAAGTCCATGCAGTGGCAAAAGCAGAACGCGTGTTGGAAGTCCAAGCGCAAGCCCATCCCGGGAAGCTGCCTGTCGGATGTCGATGAACGCGTGTTGGAAGTCCAAGCGCAGAACGCGTGTTGGAAGTCCAAGCGCAAGTCCATGCTGTGGCAAAAGCAGAACGAGTCAATGGTGATCGATGAGACGCCGCGTTGTGTTGTTCTTGCAGTCTTGCTCATCGTGCTCGCCGTGTTTCACAACTTATGCATTTACATATTGTGCCGTCTCGTCACTCGAAACTGAAGCAAGCTAGAGTTCTCGATCGTATCGTATTCCGATCCATCTTCCGATACAACTGCCGAACTGCACGCATCACAGCTGCTTTCAAGCTCTAAGCACGGGCGCCGTCACTCCTCGCCGCCGTCGGCATCCTGGCCAGCAGCGCGCGGGTGATCTCGACGCACAGCCCCGCGTTCCGGGCGGCGAACCGCTCGTACTCCGCCGAGAACACGACCTCCTCGGCGTGCTCCACGACCGCCCCCATGGCGCGCTCCATGAGCGCGGCGCTGGAGCTCAGCTCGGCGACCTCAAGCGTCCGCAGCATGTTCCGGGGAGCCACGCCCACCGCCAGCCGCGCCTCGCAGGCCCGCCTCAGGAACGGCGTCGTACTTGGTACCAAATCCGATCCCGTTAAACTAAAAACTCCCCATTTCAATACACATACCTGTAGACGGGTACCAAACTCATATCCCGACCCGACGGGTATTCCATACCCAATGGATACCCATACCTGTCTAGAGGGGTACCGTAAAGTTACACCTGTCTGACCAACTTAATTTATGGCGGTTAGTGAGTGGAGAGTGTCAATATCTGGCCTTCCGTCTTCTATCTTTTAGGTGTGGGTGTGTTGTGTGACTGCGTGTAGCTTGGTCGCTTTGATTGTACATTAACAAAGAGTAAGTCGCACGTATTAGTTTAAAACCTTGGACATGTTGTACTATATATTTTGGCTAGATATATGCATACTTCTGCCATGTGTCCAAGGCCTATATATGTAGCATATACTTATACTCAGGAGTCCAAGACAAATCATTGATCTAGGCTAAAATTTTAAAGAATTGTTGGCTACATTTCAGGTATAACATACCCTAGGGTACATAGGTACGGATTTAATTAGTGGCGGAGCGCCCATTATATATAGCTCACTATGGCCTAAGCCATACCTAAGTTGCGCGGTCCAATCCATCAAAACAAGCGAAGAACCCTACACGCTTCTACATCGTATCGCATACCATGCTATCAGCTACCCTCTGCATCCGCGCCTCGCTCGTGCTCGCCGCCACGGAACACAATGACACCTGCGCATCGCCACCTAAATTGCGCTTGCCGCCTCCGCATGCGTATCGCCCATATCAACAATTTCTTGATGCAAATGCCCATATCAACAATTTCATGAAGGTATCGTAAAATCCTGTTGACAGCATACCAGTGCTCCGATGTTGGGGAAGATAAAAATGGACACATATGGTTCACAGAAAATGATATATTGCAGGATATTGAAGTGATCCTACTATACAATGCTTTATCCAGCTTGCATATGTAATTAGGATACTTTGAATCCACAAACCCTGGAGGTTGTCTCATATATACATTTTCGGAGAGATATCTATATAAGAATGCATCTTGTATATCAATTTGATGAATGCACTGCATGACTTTGATAGCCCCAGTGGACGCACATGCTCACCCCACCGTGCATGCCCACTAGAGCCAGTCCTGCGCATCAGGGCATCGCATGAAGATGATAATAAGATAGTCACTGAATCAAAGATTCGTGGTCAATAGGCAGTACATAGGCATCCATGTTCAGTAGAGTCAAACTTGTGGGTGCCTGGCAATGAAGGTAGCATGACAGAGACTAACCATCAATTGCTCATGATTTGAGAGCAATAAACACAGAGGAATCTATTGAAAGGAACCAAAATGGTGGATCTAAACCTTAAATCGGTGGGTTCTTTTTTTATCGGCCGGGCTGAATCAGAAACCGGCTCAACATCTCCATGGAGAGGTGTTGAAGAGAAACGCGGCCGGAATATTAAGTTTGAGCTAGGTAAACTTCTATCGAATCTAGTGTACTTTAGGGTTTAGGGTTTGAGCTAGGTAAACTTCTATCGAGCACGTCCATACCCTCGCGAACCTGAAATAGATTAAATTTTTTACTGTGTTCAATTCCTATGGATATCAAATTATCATTATTCACATCTCATAAGGCTTTGTTCGGTTGCATAGGAATAAAAAAGATTGTGTGGGGGCAGGAGGGTTAGATCTCTTTCGATTCAATTTTAAATAACAAGTGACTTAAATCTCTTCAATCCACTCCTAACTGAACACATCCATACGAAAATTCTCTATGGAGAATCGAAGATCGACTCCCTATATATTGCCATCTATGCGTCGATCCTCTTACAATTTGCACAATCGTCGAAAACCATGCATGCATGCATACATAACTCAGTACAAAAGAATAATTTTGCATTAGTTAGGTCTGCTCAACAACATAGTGTGCATATAGTCGTACAAAATATTTTTTACGCTATAGACTATATTGTTTATAGAGTGAAGTTTATAGAGTGAGAAGAATAGGAGGCGGCTGGAGATTCACGCACGCGTCAATCAAAACTTACATGTTAATCTCTACTACTTATTAAGGCAGTAAGGGGTAGGGTGTCATTCCTGGTTCTGCCATTCCCATTCCCCCTTAGTCGTACAACGTTTGACAGATCGTCCCACACCCGTGGCATTTCTCATTCCCATCCACAACATTGACAGATCGCCCCACACCCGAGGCATTTCTCATTCCCATCCACAACATCGTCTGACAGGTGGGCCCCACAACCGTGGCATCTCCTCTGTTTCCCATTCCCACACATGTGCGCCGCTCTGGCATGGCATGTGGGTCCCACAACCGTGACCTAAGGCTGCAAGGGTAGCCTGCCATTCCCATCGTGCAATTCATTCCCTGTTCTGCCACACTGAGCACACCGGGCCCACCTGCCGTTACTCCCATCATGCACAATCCATTCCCTGTTCTGCCACACTTAACATGCCAGACCCATGTGACAGCCTCGGCCCCCGTGGTTCTGCCGTTCTGCCTCCCACGCCTCCGACATGTGGGCCCAAGGTGTAGCTCCGCAACTCCCTCTCGCACCCAACCCAACACATGCAAGCATCTACCCAGCGCGCCATTTCTTTACCATGCAAAAAACATGTCTAAACGGTCTGAACCATTCCCACCAACGCCATTGTGCCACAAACAAGTTGACATTCGTGGCCGCATTAACGCTTATAAGCCGCTCTGTCTGTTTCCCTAGCTGGTATGGCACTAACCACAACCGTAAAGAGAGTATCACAACAACATCGGTGTCTTAGGCTAGAATCTTCGTGTGGCCCATATTCCAGCGATGTTTGGTGCAACCCAGATAGCGAATCAGTACATCATCTATCATCCTCTTCTTCGACAACCTCTGCCTCCACGACGACGCGACACAAATGGAGCAACTACTCGCTCAGCCTCACTCCTGCGACCTGTCGACCTCCCTCTCCACGCGAAATGCTCGCAGGCGGTTGCTCTGGCGGCCCCGCCTGCTCCTCACCGTGTTGTCGTCGTCTTCCTTCCCATGCCACCACCTTCCCATATCGCCATCGACGTTGTGTCCTATCGCCATGCCCCTCGCGACCACTCAGACACACATAGCCCCTCCGACGAGCTCCACCTCTCCAATGGCGACAACAAGGAGTGGGGCCTAGGTCTGTAGGCAGAGGGCGGAGGAGGAGTCGAGTCGAGGCGAGACGATGGGGTAGCAGTCGCTGATCTACATGTTCGTGGCGCACGCAACAAGTTCACCTACAGCTGCGACGGCCACACCTTCAACTACCTCATCGAGGATGAATTTGGTGAGTAGCTTTCCTCCCCATACATCGCTCTGGCTTCAATCCACGCTGTTCCTCCTCAATCCTCCTCAATTCTCGCTGTCGTGAGCTCAAATAGGGACTTGTCTCGCTTGGATCTTGCAGAGTTCGCCTCGATCCGCCTGGTACACGTTGTCAGCAGACAGCACTGCTCCCCTCCCCATACTGGCCTCCTCCTTCCCCTTCCCCTTCCCATGCCGGCCTCCCCCTGGTACCCTTTGTTTCCCCCGCTGTAAAGCCCAAAATTCGTATAAGGGAAAAATAATAAAATAAATAAATAAAGAAATAAAATAGTAAATTCAGATATCTCAAATCATACTTAACTTTTGAAAGTTGAGGACTGAATTTTGAAACCAAGAATTATTTTAGAAAAGAAGTAATAGAAAGGTTTTTTGTTCAACTAAATAATTATTCATTTCATTAAATGATACACTATAAGCATTCATCTGAATAAGAAGAGGAAACTAATTAATTGTTTCTTATTTAAATGCTAAATTAATTGTTTCTTATTTGAAGGATGACATGTCACACTTTAGGGGAAAATGGCTGCTATATTACTATCTTCAAACCTAAATAAGAGAAAGGAATGTTCGTTATACAATTATGAAAAAGAAGTTAACACTGGAAGCCCCTCTAATATTGAGATATTAGATAGCCCAACAAATCCTAAGAAGAGGAAACTACTCCATGTGCTTGATGATAGCGTAGTGTTTGAAGATGAGGACGGCCCAATTACTCAAGCAGACTTACAAAGGTGGCTTGTTGATGATTGGAATAAAAGAACTCATGTAAAAAGCTCGACTGATGGGTGCACTAATGACTTTTTAATGTGTGGTCTTTCCACAAAAGACATGGCAATGACCAAAGCCGATTTAATAGATGTTCTATGTGATTATATCATGGCAATCCAAGATGATACGACATTAGAGTAAGTGCTCATTGATTTAATAGATGTTTTATGTATACCAACTACTTAGATTCTTGATATAGACTTTCGTCATGCTACATTATAGGATGACATGTGTCGGCGTTTCGAGACAGGGGGGTCCCTAAGCCGACGAGTGAGTGTGCTGCGTGCCCCAGCCCAGATGGGTCGAGCGCGTGGGCGAGCGCGAAGGGGGGAGAGGCGAGGTGGCCGGAGACGGGCGTGAGAGAGGTGGAAGTCCCACGGCCTTCGTGTTCGTCCCGCGCCCAGGTCGGGTGCGCTTGCAGTAGGGGGGTTACAAGCGTCCACGCGGGTGAGGGAAGCGAGCGGCCCCAAGAGAGCGCCTGTCCCGTCCTCGGTCCCGCGCGGCCAACCTTCTCTAAGAAGGCCCTGGTCCTCCCTTTTATAGTCGTAAGGAGAGGATCCAGGTGTACAATGGGGGGTGTAGCAGAGTGCTACGTGTCTAGCGGAGAGAGAGCTAGCGCCCTAGGTACATGCCAATGTGGCAGCCGGAGAGGTCTTGGCACCTTGCTGGCGTGATGTCGTGGCTGTCGGAGGAGCGACGGAGCCTGGCGGAGGGACAGCTGTTGGAGCGGTCGAGTCCTTGCTGACGTCGCCCTGCTTCCGTAAGAGAGCTGAGAGCCGCCGTCATCACAGAGCTCGTGGAGCGTCATCATTGCCCATCCGGCACTGCTGGCCGGATAGGACGCCGGTCTTGTTCTCCGTGACCCGAGTCGGCTCGGGGTAGGATGATGATGGCGCTTCCTGTTGACGTGGCGGGCCTGTGCCCTAGGCAGGGCGACGTGGGGGCTCCTCCGAAGCCGAGGTCGAGTCTGTCTTCCGTTGCCGAGGCCGAGCCCGAGCCCCCGGGTCGGGCGAGGCGGAGATCGTTTGGCCGAGGCCAGGGCGGAGTCCGAGCCCTGGGGTTGGGCGAGGCGGAGTTTCGTCGTCTTCCAAGTCTTAGCCCGAGTCCGAGCCCTGGGGTCGGGCGGAGCGGAGTTCGTCGTCTTCCGGGTCTTAGCCCGAGTCCGAGCCCTGGGGTCGGGCGGAGCGGAGTTCGCCGTCTTCCGGGTCTTAGCCCGAGTCCGAGCCCTGGGGTCAGGCGGAGCGGAGTTCGCCATCTTCCGGGTCTTAGCCCGAGTCCGAGCCCTGGGGTCAGGCGGAGCGGAGTTCGCCGTCTTTCGGGTCTTAGCCCGAGTCCGAGCCCTGGGGTCGGGCGGAGCGGAGTTCGCCGTCTTCCGGGTCTTAGCCCGAGTCCGAGCCCTGGGATCGGGCGGAGCGGAGTTCGCTATGGCGCCTTTGACAAGGCCTGACTACCTCTCAGACTCACTCTGTCGAGTGGCACTGCAGTCGGAGTGGCGCAGGCGGCGCTGTCCTTCTGTCAGACTTGTCAGTAGAGCGGTGGAGTGACGGCGGTCACTTCGGCTCTGCCGAGGGGCGCGTGTCAGGATAAAGGTGTCAGGCCACCTTTGCGTTAAATGCTCCTGCAACTTGGTCAGTCGGTGTGGCGATTTAGTCAGGGTTGCTTCTGAGCGAAGCCAAGGCCTCGGGCGAGCCGGAGGTGTGTCCGCCGTTAAAAAGGGGGGCCTCGGGCGAGACGGAAGTCTCTCGAGGTCGGCTGCCCTTGGCCGAGGCTAGGCTCGGGTGAAGCGTGATCGAGTCACTCGTGTGGACTGATCCCTGACTTAATCTTACCCATCAGGCCTTTGCAGCTTTATGCTGATGGGGGTTACCAGCTGAGAATTAGGCGTCTTGAGGGTACCCCTAATTATGGTCCCCGACAGTAGCCCCCGAGCCTCGAAGGGAGTGTTAGCACTCGCTTGGAGGCTTTCGTCGCACTTTTTTGCAAGGGGACCAGCCTTTCTCGGTTGCATTTTGTTCCGGTGGGTGCGCGCGAGCGCACCCGCCGGGTGTAGCCCCCGAGGCCTCGAAGGAGTGGTTACACTCCTTCGAGGTCTTAATGCCTTGCGTAATGCTTCGGCTGGTCTGGTCGTTCCCTCATACGAACTGGCCGTAGCCCGGGTGCACGGTCGGGGCCCAAGCTCTCGGGCTGGTATGTTGACGCTGTCAACGGTTTGGCCGGAGCCGGGTTTGCGAGAGCAGCCCCCGAGCCTCCGCACAGGGCGAGAGGACGATCAGGGACAGACTCGACTTTTTACATACGCCCCTACGTCGCCTTTCCGCAAGGAGGAGGGGGGGAGTGCGCCATGTTACCCTCGATGGGCACCGAACATGGTGTCTCCGGTGAGCTGCAAGCGGGTAATCCGAGTGGACGTCCGTGCCCCGTTCGTTGGGGGTCGGCTAGGGGCCCAGAGGCACGCCCAAAAGTACCTGCGGGTGATTTGCCGGACCCGGTCCCCTGGCGACGGGGTCCGAGGGCTCGATGCCTCCCTCCGATGGGATTCCGTTACAAGATCGTTCCCGCTGGTCTCGGAAATGTCCTAGGGTACCTCGGGAGCGCAACCCGAGCCTCGGTTATGTATCGAACGTACCCCTGGTCATCCCTCGCTCGGTGTCTGAGGCGACTGTGAACCCTTCGGGGGCCAGCCTTCGAACCCCTGATCAGTAATGGGCGCGGAGCCCGAGTAGCCTGAGGCGGCCATGGAACCCTTCGGGGGGCTGGCCTTCGAACCCCTGACCAGTAGTGGGTGTCGGGCCCACGCGATCTGAGGCGACTGTTGAACCCTTCGGAGGGCCAGTCTTCGAACCTCTGATCAGTAGGGGGGGGCTCGGAGCCCGGTTCCTTCGCGGAGAAGGATCCTTTTCGGGGTATCCCCCTTTCCCGGTCCCTGTTGCAAGAGATAGAGAAAGAGGAAAAAGGAAAAGGATACGAAATCGAACGACGTGGCGTACCTTTTTTGACGCGGTTATTGCGGCGAAGGCGAAGCGTCGTCCGCTTCTCCTGCCAGAATCGCTGCCTGTCCCGCCGCGGAGTTAATGCGACGGGGCGAGTGGTTGGCGGGGCGGCCGTTGCGCGTGCGCGAGCCGTTCGAGGAACGGGTCACGGGTGCACCGTCATCACGCCGTGGGAGGAGGCACCCTTGCTGTCCCCGGACGGGACGTGAGCCTGGCTGACGACGTGACTGCGGCTCCCGCCCGCCTGCCACCGTCATTACTGCCGGCCCATTTTCGGCCGCATTGACCGTCGCGCCAGCCTGCGCCGCTGGGTCGTGCGCTGGTCGCCTCGAGTCGCGGCACAGGCTCCGCAACCGAAGAGGCGCGACGGTGGCACAAGTGGCGGTGCGGTTGCTTGCATGCAGCAACTGGCGCGCCGGTTGCTTGACGCGTGGGCCTGGGCCTCCAAGCTGGCGTGTCAGAAGTCGGAGAAGCGCGTCCACCTGGCGCGGTTGCATGCCGCCTGCATGGCTGCCCGCCCCTTCCGCCCGTTGGTCTGGGCAAAAGTGGGGGGTCGCTTGTAACCGCTGGGCGGTTGTGCGCACCACGCGCGGCGGTTTGGCTTCTTCTGCCCTGAGCCGGTTTGCATGACATGCAGGACCCAGCCCCCAAGTCGCAGGGGAGGGCCTTGGAGCGTGTTGGAGAAGACTCAGCCCGTGGCGTTTGGGGGCACACGTAGGAAGAGTTGCCTTTAAAAGGAGGGAGACTCCTTTCAGGAAGCAACCATGTCTTCTTCCTCCCTTATGCGTTGTGTCTTCCCATCTTCCAAGCCCCGGATGGGGGGTATCCGCCGCCTTTCCGCCTCCTCGTTGGAGGAACGCAACTCCATGGGAGTTGGTACCTCTCAGCCATCGTTCGGCTTCAAGGATTTTCATCACGCAGCCCGGCCGCACCCCTCCACCGGCGGTCGCCCGAGATGGCGACCTCCGGCTTGATGGTGGGGGAAAGCGAGCCGGGCTGCGGCCTCTGCCCCTCCCTCAGCCTCAAGGATTTTCATCACCAAGGCTGGGGAGGGGAGAGTGCCGAGTTGGGGTCGGCCCCTGCGCGGGCGGTGGCCCGCTCCTTCACTCAGTGATCGGAGGGAAGGGTGGCCGTCGTCCGTGGCGCTGGCAGCTGCAGCGTGCCTGGCTTTCGGGCGCGAGTGGCTTCGGAGCCGCTCGCGGTGCCGGCATCCGCCACGGCAGCTTGAAGAGGTTCTGCTGCCGGCGAGATAGCCGGGGCCGGCCACGGACTGACCTCCAACTCTACGGCCTTCTGCCCGTCCTTGCCTCACGAGTTTTGGCGTGGGCGGGGGCCTCCTGGCAGCAGCATCCGCCCTGAGGTCGGTGCTGCCGCTGTTCGACCCCCCGGAGCAGAAGTCGTCGTCGTCGCTGCTGCTGGAGCAGGTGACAGCGCGCCGTTCGTCGGCCTTCCGTTGCTCCGCAGGCCTTCCCCCTCGGAGTGGGGTTGTTCGTACCTGCGGAGCGGGAACCGGAGTTCCGTTTGTAATGGCACTTCGAATGCCAGTGTTTTTTGTTCATTGTGGCTGTCGAGGCCTGGACATGTATGTAATTTTGGCACGGAGCCGTGTTTTTTCCTCATTTTTGAGCACTAAGTCTCGCCTGTTGATTATCTGAACCGCTTCACCAAGCATGAGTCGCCCCGTGTCAAGGTGACGAGTGAGGTATCCGTATCCCGGAGGCGTAGGAATCCCTCGGCTTGATCGACCTTGTTGTCTGGGGCTCCTCTAGCTTAGTTAAAGAGACCCCTCGGCCGCTCTTCGATGAGCCAAGGCCAGGGGTAGCGATATCAGTATGAACAGAGGCGGAGTTGGCTCGAGAATGGGAACCTGGTTGGCCGGAGCCTAGCCGGGTTGTCCGTCAGCGGAGCCGACGCCGGAGTCGATCAGCCGAGGCCTCGGGTCGGGCTGGCGCCCTTGGAAGCCGGTTGGCCGAGGCCCCAGGGGTAACCGGCCGAGCCGCCTGCTCGGGCCGGATTCCCGGAGAAGTCCTTGATCGCGCCGCCGTCTGAGGCTGGGTCGGACTTTGCTGAAGACGTCGTCGATGCCGAGGGTGCTACGGCTCCCTTCAGCGTGAAGACCCGAGCCTGCAGGATCAGATCGTCTTGTAGCGTGTGCCTTCTGCGGCCGCCGAGGCCAGAAAACACACCCTCGCCGTGCTTGCGAAGCTGCGTCTTTTTTCCTCTTGTTTCGAGCATCTGGACTCTCTGTCGGTAACAGGGATGTTTGTGTGAGCGAGAGTTGCTTCTCGCGGAAGGGACGAGTGAGGTATCCGTATCCCAGAGGCGTGGGAATCCCTCGGCTCGGTCGGCCTCGCCGCTTACGCGTACATTCACCCGTCCATGAGGCCCTGTCCCCGACTTAGTCGAGAAAGCTTGAAGGACTGCTTCGGCAGGAGAGCTTCCGAACGTGAAGACTTGTTCGGTCCACGGAGTCGCTTTATCCGAACGCGAGTTACTTATCGCAGAAGGTGATGAGTGAGGTATCCGTATCCCGGAGGCGTGGGAGTCCCTCGGCTCGGTCAGCCTTGGCTGCTTACGTGTACTCTGTTGTTTCCAGGATCCGCTTTCCGAAGTAGTCAAGAAGCACGAAAGAAATCCTGCTAAAAAGAGATCCTTTTTTCGAGAAAAAATTCGACGCAGAGGGGGTCTCCCCCCTTTTAGCCCCCGAGGGAGGGTCGGGCTTTGCCGAGGCGAGGCCGACCCTTCCTTGATGACTAAACTTTGCGTTGGTGCGAGGTATGTGAATAACTTGAAAACATCTTAAGGGTAGAAGCGACGTAGCTGTTTGATGTTCCAAGCGTTGTCGTAGATCTCGCCTTGATTGTTGGCCAGCTTGTATGTTCCGGGCTTCAGAACTTTGGCGATGAAGAATGGCCCCTCCCAGGGGGGGCGTGAGCTTGTGCCTCCCTCGGGCGTCTTGCCGCACCCGAAGCACCAGATCGCCCACCTGGAGGTCTCGGGACCGGACCCCTCGGGCGTGGTAGCGTCGCAGGGACTGCTGGTACCGCGCCGAGTGTAGTAGGGCCCTGTCCCGAGCCTCCTCCAGTTGGTCCAGCGATTCTTCTCGGCTAGCTTGGTTGCTTTGATCGGTGTAGGCCCTCGTCCTCGGGGATCCATATTCCAGGTCAGTGGGCAAGATAGCCTCGGCCCCGTAGACCAGGAAGAACGGCGTGAAACCCATGGCATGACTCGGCGTCGTCCTTAGGCTCCAGATCACCGAGGGGAGTTCCTTCATCCATCGCTTGCCGAACTTGTTGAGGTCGTTGTAGATCCGAGGCTTGAGCCCTTGTAGAATCATGCCGTTGGCACGCTCTACTTGCCCATTTGACATGGGATGAGCCACGGCGGCCCAGTCCACCCGGATATGGTGATCCTCGCAAAAATCCAAGAATTTTTTGCCGGTGAACTGGGTACCGTTGTCGGTGATGATGGAGTTTGGGACCCCGAAGCGATGGATGATGTTGGTGAAGAACGCCACCGCCTGCTCGGACCTGATGCTGTTCAGGGGTCGGACCTCGATCCACTTGGAGAATTTGTCGATGGCGACCAGCAGGTGCGTATAGCCCCCGGGCGCCTTCTGCAATGGACCGACGAGGTCCAGACCCCATACAGCGAAGGGCCAGGTGATGGGTATCGTCTGCAGAGCCTGAGCGGGCAGGTGGGTCTGCTTCGTATAGAATTGGCACCCTTCGCAGGTGCGGACAATTCTAGTGGCGTCAGCCACCGCCGTTGGCCAGTAGAAGCCTTGCCGGAAAGCATTCCCGACAAGGGCTCGAGGCGCTGCATGATGGCCGCAAGCCCCCGAGTGTATTTCTCGCAGGAGTTCCTGACCTTCGGCGATGGAGACGCAGCGCTGGAGGATGCCCGAGGGGCTGCAATGGTAGAGCTCCTCTTCATCGCCCAGCAAGACGAACGACTTGGCGCGTCGTGCTACCCGCCGAGCCTCGGCTTGGTCGAGGGGTAGCTCTCCCTGGCGGAGATATCGCAGGTATGGGGCCTGCCAATCTCGATCAGGCGTGGCCCCGCTCTGCTCTTTCTCGACGTCCAGTGCCTCGCCCTCGGGGGCCGAGGGTACCTCGGGCTGAGCCGAGGGTGCCTCGAGCAGTGCCGAGGGCGCCTCGGGCCGTGCCGAGGGTGCCCCGGGCTATGCCGAGGGTGCCTCGGACTCGGGAGCGTCGTCGGTCTTGACAGAGGGTCGATGCAGATCCCAGGAGAAGACGTCCGGGGGGACCGTCGTTCGCCCCGAGGCTATTTTAGCCAGCTCGTCTGCGGTTTCGTTGTAGCGCCGAGCGATGTGGTTGAGCTCGAGCCTGAAGAACTTGTCTTCCAGGCGTCGAACCTCATCGCAGTAGGCCTCCATCTTCGGGTCACGGCAGTGGGAGTTCTTCATGACTTGGTCGATGACGAGTTGCGAATCACCGCGGGCGTCGAGGCGTCTGACCCCTAGCTCGATGGCGATCCGCAACCCGTTGACCAGAGCTTCGTACTCGGCCACATTGTTGGACGCCGGGAAATGGAGGCGCAGCACGTAGCCCAGGTGCTTTCCAAGGGGCGAGATGAAGAGCAGGCCCGCGCCGGCTCCTGTCTTCATCAGCGACCTGTCGAAAAACATGGTCCAGAGCTCCGGTTGGATCGGAGCCGTCGGCAACTGGGTGTCGACCCACTCGGCCACGAAGTCTGCCAACACCTGGGACTTGATGGCTTTCCGAGGGGCGAACGAGATCGTTTCGCCCATGATTTCCACCGCCCACTTTGCGATCCTGCCCGAGGCCTCTCGGCACTGGATGATCTCCCCAGGGGGAAGGATGACACCACAGTTACCGGATGAGACTCGAAGTAGTGTCGTAACTTCCGCCTTGTCAGGATCACAGCATACAGCAGCTTCTGAACTTGTGGGTAGCGGATCTTGGTTTCGGATAGTACCTCGCTGACGAAGTAGACAGGCCTCTGAACGGGCAGTGCATGCCCTTCCTCTTGTCTCTCAACCACAATCGCGGCGCTAACCACCTGAGTGGTGGCGGCGACGTAGACCAAGAGGGCTTCTCCATCAGCTGGGGGCACCAAGACAGGCGCCTTTGTAAGGAGCGCCTTCAGGTTCCCGAGGGCTTCCTCGGCCTCAGGGGTCCAAGCGAAACACTCGACCTTCCTTAAGAGGCGGTACAGAGGCAGACCTCTTTCACCGAGGCGTGAGATGAAGCGGCTCAGGGCCGCGAGGCATCCCATGACCCTCTGTACACCTTTTAAGTCCTTGATGGGTCCCATGCTGGTGATGGCCGCGATCTTCTCCGGGTTGGCTTCGATGCCTCGCTCGGAGACGATGAACCCCAGGAGCATGCCCCGGGGCACCCTGAAGACACACTTCTCAGGATTGAGCTTGACTCCTTTCGCCTTGAGACATCAGAATGTCACTTCAAGGTCGGAGAGGAGGTCGGAAGCCTTCCTTGTCTTGACTACGATGTCATCGACGTAGGCCTCGACTGTGCGACTGATGTGTTCGCCGAACACATGGTTCATGCACCGCTGGTACGTCGCGCCCACATTCCTCAAACCGAACGGCATGGTGACATAGCAGTACATGCCGAACGACGTGATGAAAGAAGTCGCGAGCTGGTCGGACTCTTTCATCCGGATCTGGTGATACCCTGAGTAGGCATCGAGGAAGGACAGGGTTTCGCACCCAGCGGTGGAATCCACGATTTGATCGATGCGAGGCAGAGGGTAGGGAACCTTTGGACATGCTTTGTTGAGACCAGTGTAGTCTACACACATCCGCCATTTCCCCCCTTTCTTCCTCACAAGCACAGGGTTGGCAAGCCATTCGGGATGGAATACCTCTTTGATGAACCCTGCTGCCATTAGCTTGTGGATCTCTTCGCCAATCACTTTGAGCTTCTCCTCGTCGAATCGGCGCAGAGGTTGCCTGACGGGTCGGGCTCCGGCCCCAATATCCAGCGAGTGCTCGGCGACATCCCTCGGTATGCCGGGCATGTCCGAGGGACTCCTGAAAGGGAATTAGGCTTACACCTAGTTCCTAAATAATTTTGGTGGTTGAATTGCCCAACACAAATATTGGACTGACTAGTTTGCTCTAGTGTATAAGTTATACAGGTGCAAAAGGTTCACATCTAGCCAATAAAAAGATCAAGTGTTGGATTCAATAAAGGAGCACAGGGGCAACCAAGGGCACCCCTGGTCTGGCGCACCGGACTGTCCGGTGTGCCACCGGACAGTGAACAGTACCTGTCCGGTGCACCAGGGGACTTAGACTCCAACTCTTCGCTCTCGGGAATTCTCGGAAGCCGGCGCGCTATAATTCACCGGACTGTCCGGTGTGCACCGGACATGTCCGGTGCTCCAAGGAAGATCGGCCTCCGGAACTCGCCAGCCTCGGGTTCGCGCGGCAGCCGCTCCGCTAAAATTCACCGGACTGTCCGGTGTGCACCGGACTGTCCGGTGAACCACGGAGCAACGGCTACATCGGCGCCAACGGTCACCTGCAAGCGCATTTAATGCGCGCTCTGCACGCGCAGTCGGCAGGCGCGCCCATACCGACGCACCGGACAATGAACAGTTCATGTCCGGTGTACACCGGACATCCAGGCGGGGCCACATGTCAGAGCTCCAACGGTCAGAATCCAACGGCAACGATGACGTGGCAGGGGGCACCGGACTGTCCGGTGTGCACCGGACTGTCCGGTGCGCCATCGAACAGAGAGCTCCCAGCAACGGCCACATTTGGTGGTTGGGGCTATAAATACCCCAACCACCCCACATTCATTGCCATCCAAGTTTTCCCACTTCTCAACCACTTACAAGAGCTAGGCATTCAATTCTAGACACATTCAAAGAGATCAAATCCTCTCCAATTCCACACAAAACCCTAGTGACTAGAGAGAGTGATTTGCCGTGTTCTTTTGAGCTCTTGCGCTTGGATCGCATTCTTTCTTTCTCTTGTGCTCTTGTGATCAACACTCAATTGTAACCAAGGCAAGAGGCACCGATTGTGTGGTGGCCCTTGCGGGGAAGTTTAGTTCCCGGTTGATTGAGAAGAAGGAAAGCTCACTCGGTCCGAGGGACCGTTTGAGAGAGGGAAGGGTTGAAAGAGACCCGACCTTTGTGGCCTCCTCAACGGGGAGTAGGTTTGCAAGAACCGAACCTCGGTAAAACAAATCCGCGTGTCACTCTCCTTATTTGCTTGCGATTTGTTTTGCGCCCTCTCTCGCGGACTCATTGATATTTCTAACGCTAACCCGGCTTGTAGTTGTGATTATTTTTGTAAATTTCAGTTTCGCCCTATTCACCCCCCCTCTAGGCGACTATCAATTGGTATCAGAGCCCGGTGCTTCATTAGAGCCTAACCGCTCGAAGTGATGTCGGGAGATCACACCAAGAGGGAGATGGAGACCGGCGACGACAAGCCCACTACAAGCCAAGGGAGCACTTCATCGGAAGAGTCCCGCACCAAGAGAAGAGAGAAGAAGAAGAAATCCTCCAAGCGGAAGGAGAAAAGATCTTCCTCTTCTCACCATAAGGAGAAGAAGGAAAAATCTTCTCACAAGCCGCATCGGAGTGGGGACAAGCACAAAAGGATGAGGAAGGTGGTCTTCTATGAGACCGACACTTCATCGACCTCCACCTCTGGCTCCGACGCGGCGTCCGTCACTTCTAAACGCCAAGAGCGTAAGAAGTATAGTAAGATCCCCCTACGCTACCCTCGCGTTCCTAAACATACACCTTTACTTTCCGTCCCATTAGGCAAACCACCAACTTTTAATGGTGAAGATTATGCTATGTGGAATAATTTGATGCGATTTCATCTAACCTCTCTCCACAAAAGATTATGGGATGTTGTTGAGTATGGTGTAC
Source organism: Zea mays (assembly GCF_902167145.1). Taxonomy (NCBI): domain Eukaryota; kingdom Viridiplantae; phylum Streptophyta; class Magnoliopsida; order Poales; family Poaceae; genus Zea; species Zea mays. The sequence continues at coordinate 110,637,346 of NC_050101.1, read as the reverse complement.
AGGTACCATCCGTAGGGGATGAGGACTACGACACGGACGAAGTGGCCCAAATCGAGCACTTCAACTCTCAAGCCACAACCATTCTCCTTGCCTCTTTAAGCAAGGAGGAATACAACAAAGTACAAGGGTTGAAGAATGCCAAGGAGATTTGGGACCTACTCAAGACGGCGCATGAGGGTGATGAACTCACCAAGATCACCAAGCGGGAAACGATCGAGGGGGAGCTCGGTCGCTTCCGTCTTCGCCAAGGGGAGGAGCCACAAGACATGTACAACCGGCTCAAGACCTTGGTGAACCAAGTGCGCAACCTCGGGAGCACAAAATGGGATGACCACGAAGTGGTTAAGGTTATTCTGAGAGCCCTTATTTTCCTTAACCCTACTCAAGTACAATTAATTCGTGGCAATCCTAGATATACACAAATGACCCCCGAGGAAGTCATCGGGAATTTTGTTAGTTTTGAATGCATGATTAAGGGCTCCAAGAAGATCAACGAGCTTGATGAGCCTTCCACATCCGAGGCGCAACCCGTGGCCTTCAAGGCAACGGAGGAGAAGAAGGAGGAGTCTACACCAAGTAGACAACCAATTGACGCCTCCAAGCTCGACAACGAGGAGATGGCCCTAATCATCAAAAGCTTCCGGCAAATCCTCAAGCAACGGAAGGGGAAGGACTACAAATCCCGTTCCAAGAAGGTTTGCTACAAGTGTGGTAAGCCCGGTCACTTTATTGCTAAATGTCCATTATCAAGTGATAGTGACAGGGACAACGACAAGAAGGGCAAGAGGAAGGAGAAGAAGAAGTACTACAAGAAGAAGGGCGGCGATGCCCATGTTTGTCGGGAGTGGGACTCCGACGAAAGCTCAAGCGACTCCTCCGACGACGAGGACGCCGCCAACATCGCCGTCACCAAAGGCCTCCTCTTCCCCAACGTCGGCCACAAGTGCCTCATGGCCAAGGACGGCAAAAAGAAGGTAAAATCAAAGTCCTCCACTAAATATGAAACATCTAGTGATGAGGATGATAAAAATGAGGAGGATAACTTGCGTATTCTTTTTGCCAACCTTAACATGGAACAAAAAGAAAAATTAAATGAGCTAATTAGTGCTATCCATGAAAAGGATGATCTCTTGGACTCCCAAGAGGACTTCCTAATCAAGGAAAACAAGAAACATGTTAAGGTTAAAAATGCTTATGCTCTAGAAAGAGAAAAATGTGAAAAATTATCTAGTGAGCTAAGCACTTGCCATGAGATTTTAGACAACCTTAGAAATGAAAATGCTAATTTGTTGGCTAAGGTTGATTCTCATGTTTGCATTGATCCTAAAAATAATGATGCTGATTTGCTTGCTAGGATTGATGAATTGAATGCTTCCATCGCTAGCCTTAGAAATGAGAATGAGAAATTAATTGCTAAGGCTAAGGACTTTGATGTTTGCAATACTACTATTTCTGACCTTAGAACTAAGAATGATTTGTTGCATGCTAAGGTTATTGAATTAAAGTCTTGCAAACCCTCTACATCTACTATTGAGCATGTGTCCATTTGCACTAGATGTAGAGATATTAATGTTGATGCTATCCATGATCACCTTGCCTTAATTAAAAAACAAAATGATCACATAGCACAACTTAATGCTAAAATTAGAGAGCATGACTTAGAAAATGAAAAATTTAAATTGGCTAGAAGCATGCTCTATAATGGGAGACGCCCGGGCATTAAGGACGGCATTGGCTTTCAAAGGGGAGACAATGTCAAAATTAATGCCCCTCCTAAGAACTTGTCTAACTTTGTTAAGGGCAAGGCTCCCATGCCTCAGGATAACGAGGGTTACATTTTGTACCCTGCCGGGTATCCTGAGAATAAGATTAAGAAAATTCATTCTAGGAAGTCTCACTCTGGCCCTAATTATGCTTTTATGTATAAGGGTGAGACATCTAGATCTAGGCAACCAACCCATGCCAAGTTGCCTAGAAAGAAAACTATTAATGCATCAAATGATCATGCCATTTCATTTAAAACTTTTGATGCATCTTATGTGTTGACTAGCAAATCTGGCAAGGTAGTTGCCAAAATTGTTGGGGGCAAACACAAGGGCTCCAAGACTTGTGTTTGGGTACCCAAAGTTCTTGTATCTAATGCCAAAGGACCCAAAACCGTTTGGGTACCTAAAACAAAGAACTAAACTTGTTTTGTAGGTTTATGCATCCGGGGGCACAAGTTGGATACTCGACAGCGGGTGCACAAACCACATGACCGGGGAGAAAAGGATGTTCTCCTCATATGAGAAAAACCAGGATCCCCAACGAGCTATCACATTCGGGGATGGAAATCAAGGTTTGGTCAAAGGTTTGGGTAAAATTGCTATATCTCCTGACCATTCTATTTCCAATGTTTTTCTTGTAGATTCATTAGATTACAATTTGCTTTCCGTATCCCAATTATGTCAAATGGGCTACAACTGTCTTTTTACTAACACTGGTGTTACTGTCTTTAGAAGAAGTGATGATTCAGTAGCATTTAAGGGTGTGTTAGAGGGTCAGCTATACTTAGTAGATTTTGAAAGAGCTGAACTCGACACTTGCTTAGTTGCTAAGACTAATATGGGTTGGCTATGGCATCGCCGACTAGCTCATGTTGGGATGAAGAATCTTCATAAGCTTCTAAAGGGAGAGCACATTTTAGGACTAACCAATGTTCATTTTGAGAAAGACAGGATTTGTAGCGCATGCCAAGCAGGGAAGCAAGTTGGCACTCAGCATCCACACAAGAACATAATGACGACTGACAGGCCACTGGAGCTCCTACACATGGATCTATTCGGCCCGATCGCTTACATAAGCATCGGCGGGAGTAAGTACTGTCTAGTTATTGTGGATGATTATTCTCGCTTCACTTGGGTATTCTTTTTACAGGAAAAATCTCAAACCAAAGAGACTTTAAAAGGATTCTTGAGACGGGCTCAAAATGAGTTCGGCTTAAGGATCAAGAAAATAAGAAGCGACAATGGGACGGAGTTCAAGAACTCTCAAATTGAAAGCTTCCTTGAGGAGGAGGGCATCAAGCATGAGTTCTCTTCTCCCTACACGCCACAACAAAATGGTGTAGTAGAGAGGAAGAATCGAACTCTATTGGACATGGCAAGAACCATGCTTGATGAGTACAAGACACCGGACCGGTTTTGGGCCGAAGCAGTCAACACCGCCTGCTACGCTATCAACCGGTTATATCTTCACCGAATCCTCAAGAAGACATCATATGAACTCCTAACCGGTAAAAAGCCCAATATTTCATATTTTAGAGTTTTTGGTAGCAAATGCTTCATTCTTATTAAAAGAGGTAGAAAATCAAAATTTGCTCCTAAAACTGTAGAAGGCTTTTTACTTGGTTATGACTCAAACACAAGGGCATATAGGGTCTTTAACAAGTCCACTGGACTAGTTGAAGTCTCGTGTGACGTTGTGTTTGATGAAACTAACGGCTCTCAAGTGGAGCAAGTTGATCTTGATGAGATAGGTGAAGAACAGGCTCCATGCATCGCGCTAAGGAACATGTCCATCGGGGATGTGTGTCCTAAGGAATCCGAAGAGCCTCCAAGTACACAAGATCAACCATCCTCCTCCATGCAAGCATCTCCACCAACTCAAAATGAGGATGAGGCTCAAAATGATGAAGAGCAAAATCAAGAAGACGAGCCACCTCAAGATGATAGCAATGATCAAGGGGGAGATACAAATGATCAAGAAAAGGAGGATGAGGAAGAACCAAGACCGCCACACCCAAGAGTCCACCAAGCAATCCAACGAGATCACCCCGTCGACACCATCCTCGGCGACATTCATAAGGGGGTAACTACTCGATCTCGGGTTGCTCATTTTTGTGAACATTACTCTTTTGTTTCCTCTATTGAGCCACACAGGGTAGAGGAAGCTCTCCAAGATTCGGATTGGGTGGTGGCAATGCAAGAGGAGCTCAACAATTTCACGAGGAACGAGGTATGGCATTTAGTTCCACGTCCTAATCAAAATGTTGTAGGAACCAAATGGGTCTTCCGCAACAAGCAAGATGAGCATGGTGTGGTGACAAGGAACAAAGCTCGACTCGTGGCCAAAGGGTATTCACAAGTCGAAGGTTTGGATTTTGGTGAAACCTATGCACCCGTAGCTAGGCTTGAGTCAATTCGCATATTATTGGCCTATGCTACTCACCATGGCTTTAAGCTCTATCAAATGGACGTGAAAAGTGCCTTCCTCAATGGACCAATCAAGGAAGAGGTCTATGTTGAGCAACCTCCCGGCTTTGAAGACAGTGAGTACCCTAACCATGTCTATAGGCTCTCTAAGGCGCTTTATGGGCTCAAGCAAGCCCCAAGAGCATGGTATGAATGCCTAAGAGATTTCCTTATTGCAAATGGCTTCAAAGTCGGCAAGGCCGATCCTACACTCTTTACTAAAACTCTTGAAAATGACTTGTTTGTATGCCAAATTTATGTTGATGATATTATATTTGGGTCTACTAACGAGTCTACATGTGAAGAGTTTAGTAGGATCATGACACAGAAATTCGAGATGTCGATGATGGGGGAGTTGAAATATTTCCTAGGATTTCAAGTCAAGCAACTCCAAGAGGGCACCTTCATTTGCCAAACAAAGTACACTCAAGACATTCTTGCTAAGTTTGGGATGAAGGATGCCAAACCCATCAAGACACCCATGGGAACTAATGGGCATCTCGACCTCGACACGGGAGGTAAGTCCGTGGATCAAAAGGTATACCGGTCGATGATTGGTTCATTGCTTTATTTATGTGCATCTCGACCGGACATTATGCTTTCCGTTTGCATGTGTGCAAGATTCCAATCCGACCCTAAGGAATCACACCTTACGGCCGTAAAACGAATCTTGAGATATTTGGCTTATACTCCTAAGTTTGGGCTTTGGTACCCTCGGGGATCCACATTTGATTTAATTGGTTATTCGGATGCCGATTGGGCGGGGTGCAAAATCAATAGGAAGAGCACATCGGGGACTTGCCAGTTCTTGGGAAGATCCTTGGTGTCTTGGGCTTCAAAGAAGCAAAATTCGGTCGCTGTTTCCACCGCCGAAGCCGAGTACATTGCCGCAGGACATTGTTGCGCGCAATTGCTTTGGATGAGGCAAACCCTGCGGGACTACGGTTACAAATTAACCAAAGTCCCTTTGCTATGTGATAATGAGAGTGCAATTAAAATGGCCGACAATCCCGTCGAGCATAGCCGCACTAAGCACATAGCCATTCGGTATCATTTTCTTAGGGATCACCAACAAAAGGGGGATATCGAGATTTCTTACATTAATACTAAAGATCAATTAGCCGATATCTTTACCAAGCCACTTGATGAACAATCTTTTACCAGACTTAGGCATGAGCTAAATATTCTTGATTCTAGAAATTTCTTTTGCTAACTTGCACACATAGCTCATTTGAATACCTTTGATCATATCTCGTCTATATGCTATGACTAATGTGTTTTCAAGTCTATTTCAAACCAAGTCATAGGTATATTGAAAGGGAATTGGAGTCTTCGGCGAAGAAAAAGGCTTCCACTCCGTAACTCATACTTCGCCATCACTCCGAGCAACTCTCTTCTTTGGGGGAAGAAATGAGCATCAAGGAAAAGGACTTCATCCTTGGGGGAGAGAGTAAAAGCTCAAACGCAAAAGGACTTCGTCTTTGGTATAATCTTAACTCACTTATTTATGACCAAAGGGGAAGATTGCACTTCAAGGGCTCTAATGATTCCGTTTTTGGCGATTCATGCCAAAAAGGGGGAGATATGAGCCCAAAGCAAAAGGACCGCACCACCACCACCAAATTCAAAAACTTAGTGCTTTCCAAAAGTCTTTATCATTTGGTATTCTATTGTGTTCAAAAGGGGGAGAAAGTAGTATTTCAAAAATGGTATATCAAAACCCTCTTGAACACTAAGAGGTGGATCTCTTTTAGGGGGAGTTTTGTTTAGTCAAAGGAAAAGCATTTGAGACAGGGGGAGGAAATTTCAAATCTTGAAAATGCTTTTGCAAACTCTTATTTATTTACCTTTGACTATTTGCAAAAGATCTATGAAAAGGATTTACAAAAGGTTTTGCAAAAACAAAACAAGTGGTGCAAACGTGGTCCAAAATGTTATATAAGAAAGAAACATTCCATGCATATCTTGTAAGTAGTTTTATTGGCTCAATTCCAAGTAACCTTTTCACTTACATTATGCAAACTAGTTCAATTATGCACTTCTACATTTGCTTTGGTTTGTGTTGGCATCAATCACCAAAAAGGGGGAGATTGAAAGGGAATTAGGCTTACACCTAGTTCCTAAATAATTTTGGTGGTTGAATTGCCCAACACAAATATTGGACTGACTAGTTTGCTCTAGTGTATAAGTTATACAGGTGCAAAAGGTTCACATCTAGCCAATAAAAAGATCAAGTGTTGGATTCAATAAAGGAGCACAGGGGCAACCAAGGGCACCCCTGGTCTGGCGCACCGGACTGTCCGGTGTGCCACCGGACAGTGAACAGTACCTGTCCGGTGCACCAGGGGACTTAGACTCCAACTCTTCGCTCTCGGGAATTCTCGGAAGCCGGCGCGCTATAATTCACCGGACTGTCCGGTGTGCACCGGACATGTCCGGTGCTCCAAGGAAGATCGGCCTCCGGAACTCGCCAGCCTCGGGTTCGCGCGGCAGCCGCTCCGCTAAAATTCACCGGACTGTCCGGTGTGCACCGGACTGTCCGGTGAACCACGGAGCAACGGCTACATCGGCGCCAACGGTCACCTGCAAGCGCATTTAATGCGCGCTCTGCGCGCGCAGTCGGCAGGCGCGCCCATACCGACGCACCGGACAATGAACAGTTCATGTCCGGTGTACACCGGACATCCAGGCGGGGCCACATGTCAGAGCTCCAACGGTCAGAATCCAACGGCAACGATGACGTGGCAGGGGGCACCGGACTGTCCGGTGTGCACCGGACTGTCCGGTGCGCCATCGAACAGAGAGCTCCCAGCAACGGCCACATTTGGTGGTTGGGGCTATAAATACCCCAACCACCCCACATTCATTGCCATCCAAGTTTTCCCACTTCTCAACCACTTACAAGAGCTAGGCATTCAATTCTAGACACATTCAAAGAGATCAAATCCTCTCCAATTCCACACAAAACCCTAGTGACTAGAGAGAGTGATTTGTCGTGTTCTTTTGAGCTCTTGCGCTTGGATCGCATTCTTTCTTTCTCTTGTGCTCTTGTGATCAACACTCAATTGTAACCAAGGCAAGAGGCACCGATTGTGTGGTGGCCCTTGCGGGGAAGTTTAGTTCCCGGTTGATTGAGAAGAAGGAAAGCTCACTCGGTCCGAGGGACCGTTTGAGAGAGGGAAGGGTTGAAAGAGACCCGGCCTTTGTGGCCTCCTCAACGGGGAGTAGGTTTGCAAGAACCGAACCTCGGTAAAACAAATCCGCGTGTCACTCTCCTTATTTGCTTGCGATTTGTTTTGCGCCCTCTCTCGCGGACTCATTGATATTTCTAACGCTAACCCGGCTTGTAGTTGTGATTATTTTTGTAAATTTCAGTTTCGCCCTATTCACCCCCCCCTCTAGGCGACTATCAACTCCACGCAAAGACGTCGGCGTTTGCGCGGAGAAAGTCGACGAGCACTGCTTCCTATTTGGGGTCGAGCCCGGAACCGATCCGGATCTGCTTGGTGGTCTCGCCACTGGGGTCGAGTGGGACGGCCTTAACCGTCTCCGCTGGCTCGAAGTTGCCGGCATGGCGCTTCACGTCTGGCACCTCCTTGGAGAGGTTCTCCAGGTCGGCGATGAGGGCCTCGGACTCGGCGAGGGCCTCGGCGTACTCCATGCACTCCACGTCGCATTCGAACGCGTGTTTGTACGTGGGGCCGACGGTGATGACCCCGTTGGGGCCTGGCATCTTGAGCTTCAGGTAGGTGTAGTTGGGGACGGCCATGAACTTCGCGTAGCATGGCCTCCCTAGTACGGCGTGGTAGGTTCCTCAGAACCCGACCACCTCAAACGTCAGGGTCTCCCTTCGGAAGTTGGAGGGCGTCCCGAAGCAGACGGGGAGGTCGAGTCGTCCGAGGGGCTGGACGCGCTTCCCAGGGATGATCCCGTGGAAGGGCGCAGCGCCTGCTCGGACGGAGGACAGATCGACGCGCAGGAGCTTGAGGGTCTCGGCGTAGATGATGTTGAGGCAGCTGCCCCCATCCATCAGGACCTTGGTGAGCCTGACGTTGTCAACGACGGGGTCGACGACGAGCGGGTATTTCCCCGGGCTCGGCACATGGTCGGGGTGGTCGGCCTGGTCGAAGGTGATGGGCTTGTCGGACCAGTCAAGGTAGACTGGCGCCGCCACCTTCACCGAGCAGACCTCCCGGCGCTCTTGCTTGTGATGCCGAGCCGAGGCATTCGCCACATGCCCTCCGTAGATCATGAAGCAGTCGCGAACCTCGGGGAATTCTCCTGCTTGGTGATCTTCGTTCTTGCCGTCGTCGCGGGCCCTGCCACCCTCGACGGGTGGCCCGGCCCTGTGGAAGTGGCGCCGAAGCATGACGCACTCCTCGAGAGTGTGCTTGACGGGCCCCTGATGGTAGGGGCACGACTCCTTGAGCATCTTGTCGAAGAGGTTTGCACCTCCGGGGGGCTTCCGAGGGTTCTTGTACTCGGCGGCGGCGACAAGGTCCGCGTCAGCGGCGTCGCGTTTCGATTGCGACTTCTTCTTGCCTTTCTTCTTGGCGCCGCACGGAGCAGACGCCTCGGGAGCCTCTTCCGATGGGCGGCCCTAGGGCTGCTTGTCCTTTCGGAAGATAGCCTCGACCGCCTCCTGGCCAGAGGCGAACTTGGTGGCGATGTCCATCAGCTCGCTCGCCCTGGTGGGGGTCTTGCGACCCAGCTTGCTCACCAGGTCGCGGCAGGTGGTGCCAGCGAGGAACGCGCCGATGACATCTGAGTCGGTGATGTTGGGCAGCTCGGTGCGCTGCTTCGAGAATCGCCGGATGTAGTCCCGGAGTGACTCCCCCGGCTGTTGCCGGTAGCTTCGAAGGTCCCAGGAATTCCCGGGGCGCACGTATGTGCCCTGGAAATTACCGGCGAAGGCTTGGACCAAGTCGTCCCAGTTGGAGATCTTCCCCGGAGGCAGGTGCTCCAACCAGGCGCGAGCAGTGTTGGAGAGGAACAGGGGGAGGTTACGGATGATGAGGTTGTCGTCGTCCGTCCCACCCAGTTGGCAGGCCAGGCGGTAGTCCGCGAGCCACAGTTCCGGTCTCGTTTCCCCCGAGTACTTCGTGATAGTAGTCGGGGGTCGGAACCGGGTCGGGAACGGCGCCCGTCGGATGGCCCGACTGAAGGCCTGCGGACCGGGTGGTTCGGGCGAGGGACTCCGATCCTCCCCGCTGTCGTAGCGTCCCCCACGCCTGGGGTGGTAGCCTCGGCACACCCTTTCGTCGAGGTGGGCCCGACGGTCGCGTCGATGGGGCTTGTTGCCGAGGTGGCCCGGGGCCGCAGGCGCGGTGTTGCGCGTGCGCCCGGTGTAGACCGAGGCTTCCCGCATGAATCGGGAAGTCGCGGCATGAAGTTCCGAGGGGTATCCCTGCCTTCGGGAGGCAGTGCTCTCGGCCCGTCGGGCCGCAGCGCCTTCCAGGAGATTCTTGAGCTCTCCCTGGATTCGCCGACCCTCGGTGGTTGATGGCTCCGGCATCGCGCGGAGGAGCATCGCTGCGGCTGCCAGGTTCTGGCCAACCCCGCTGGATGCGGGCGGCGGCCTGACCCTGACATCGTTGGCGACGCGGTGCTGGAGACCTTGGGGCAGGTGACGTATTTCTCCGGCCAGGGGTTGGCCCGCCCATACCTGCCCGACGTCCCGACGGATCGGCTCAAGCGCTCCTGTTCCCTCGTTGAGCCTGGCCTGCGCCTCGCGGACTTGCTCGAGTTGTGGGTCGTAACCCCCCGCCGGAGCGGGGACCACAGCTAGCTCCCGTGGGATGTCGGCGCGAGGCACCGGCCTAGGAAGATCACCGTCCTCCGGCATGCCGAGATGGTTGCCTTCGGAGGGATCCCCTAGCTCGATGTGGAAACATTCGCGGCTTGGGCCGCAGCTCTCGTCGTCAAGGCTGCGGCTTCCGTCGGAACAGTCGGAGAGGCAGTAGTCACATGCGGTCATGAAGTCCCGCATGGCACTGGGGTTGCCAAGTCCGGAGAAATCCCAACAGATGCTGGGATCGTCATCTTCCTCGGACCCAGAGGGCCCGTAGGTTGAGACGTCCGTCAACCGGTCCCAAGGCGACCGCATACGAAACCCCAGTGGGGTTGCACTCGCCTCAATGAGAGCGCCCGCCAAAGCGAGGTCGTTTGGCGGGTTGAGGCCGAGTCGAAATGACGTAAGATGGGAGTTAGTCGGTACCTTTTGGTCGACGAGGAGCGACGTAGTCACATCGGGGACTGGTTGCACCGTCATCCCAGGTACGAGGGCGACGTCCTGTAGGCTTTCCGCGAGCGCGCTGGCGTCGTCTTCTTGCTCGGGGTCAGCGCGAGGTCGAACGCTTGCCTTCGTCTCGAACGCGAGGTCGACGTCCGGCGTGCCTTCCGTCGGGGCGTCGGGGGCGTCGATTCGCTCGACGGCCGACAAAGCGCGGCCTCCCGCTTGGCCTTGATGGCCCCGCCTCCTCCTCTGTTGGCGGGGGAGAGAACGGAGCGAGCTCGGATGTTGTTCTTCCACCACGCGGGGAAGATGTCGTCGATTCCGCCGCCGGCGGGCGGGTTGTCGGCCGCCATTGTCGTTGTCGCGCGGCGGTGGAAGAAGTATCATGTCGTAGCTGCCGTCGAAGGACATGAACTCAAGACTCCCGAAACGAAGTACCGTCCCGAGCCGGAGAGGTTGCTGGAGACTGCCCATCTGGAGCTTGACGGGAAGCTGTTCGTCAGCACGCAGCAGGCCCCTACCTGGCGCGCCAACTGTCGGCGTTTCGAGACAGGGGGGTCCCTAAGCCGATGAGTGAGTGTGCTGCGTGCCCCAGCCCAGATGGGTCGAGCGCGTGGGCGAGCGCGAAGGGGGGAGAGGCGAGGTGGCCGGAGACGGGCGTGAGAGAGGTGGAAGTCCCGCGGCCTTCGTGTTCGTCCCGCGCCCAGGTCGGGTGCGCTTGCAGTAGGGGGGTTACAAGCGTCCACGCGGGTGAGGGAAGCGAGCGGCCCCAAGAGAGCGCCTGTCCCGTCCTCGGTCCCGCGCGGCCAACCTTCTCTAAGAAGGCCCTGGTCCTCCCTTTTATAGTCGTAAGGAGAGGATCCAGGTGTACAATGGGGGGGTGTAGCAGAGTGCTACGTGTCTAGCGGAGAGAGAGCTAGCGCCCTAGGTACATGCCAATGTGGCAGCCGGAGAGGTCTTGGCACCTTGCTGGCGTGATGTCGTGGCTGTCGGAGGAGCGACGGAGCCTGGCGGAGGGACAGCTGTTGGAGCGGTCGAGTCCTTGCTGACGTCGCCCTGCTTCCGTAAGAGAGCTGAGAGCCGCCGTCGTCACAGAGCTCGTGGAGCGTCATCATTGCCCATCCGGCGGAGCTGGCCGGATGGGACGCCGGTCTTGTTCTCCATGACCCGAGTCGGCTCGGGGTAGGATGATGATGGCGCTTCCTATTGACGTGGCGGGCCTGTGCCCTAGGCAGGGCGACGTGGGGGCTCCTCCGAAGCCGAGGTCGAGTCTGTCTTCCGTTGCCGAGGCCGAGCCCGAGCCCCCGGGTCGGGCGAGGCGGAGATCGTTTGGCCGAGGCCAGGGCGGAGTCCGAGCCCTGAGGTCGGGCGAGGCGGAGTTTCGTCGTCTTCCAAGTCTTAGCCCGAGTCCGAGCCCTGGGGTCGGGCGGAGCGGAGTTCGTCGTCTTCCGGGTCTTAGCCCGAGTCGGAGCCCTGGAGTCGGGTGGAGCGGAGTTCGCCGTCTTCCGGGTCTTAGCCCGAGTCCGAGCCCTAGGGTCGGGCGGAGCGGAGTTCGCCGTCTTCCGGGTCTTAGCCCGAGTCTGAGCCATGGGGTCGGGCGGAGCGGAGTTCGCCGTCTTCCGGGTCTTAGCCCGAGTCCGAGCCCTGGGGTCGGGCGGAGCGGAGTTCGCCGTCTTCCGGGTCTTAGCCCGAGTCCGAGCCCTGGGATCGGGCGGAGCGGAGTTCGCTATGGCGCCTTTGGCAAGGCCTGACTGCCTGTCAGACTCACTTTGTCGAGTGGCACTGCAGTCGGAGTGGCGCAGGCGGCGCTGTCCTTCTGTCAGACTGGTCAGTAGAGCGGTGGAGTGACGGCGGTCACTTCGGCTCTGCCGGGGGGCGCGTGTCAGGATAAAGGTGTCAGGCCACCTTTGCGTTAAATGCTCCTGCAACTTGGTCAGTCGGTGTGGCGATTTAGTCAGGGTTGCTTCTGAGCGAAGCCAAGGCCTCGGGCGAGCCGGAGGTGTGTCCGCCGTTAAAAAGGGGGGCCTCGGGCGAGACGGAAGTCTCTCGAGGTCAGCTGCCCTTGGCCGAGGCTAGGCTCGGGTGAAGCGTGATCGAGTCACTCGTGTGGACTGATCCCTGACTTAATCGTACCCATCAGGCCTTTGCAGCTTTATGCTGATGGGGGTTACCAGCTGAGAATTAGGCGTCTTGAGGGTACCCCTAATTATGGTCCCCGACAACATGGGTGCGAAGTTTCAACCCTTTTAAGATATAAATATTTGTCAAAGACCTGCAAAACATATTAATGATGTAACACCCTGAATTTGGGGGTATAAAATTTCTTTCTTATTATCATCCAAATTCAGGTGTTACTCTTCTCTCTCTCACTCTAGTTTCTATCTCTCTCTCTAGATTCTCTCTCTTTTTCATTTTGAGTAGATATAGCTTAAGTAGAGAAGGATTAATTATTTATTTTTTCACCAAAACATTATGAGTCATAAAATGTTGCATCATGCTGAGCTTAAATATTCTTTGAACTGTTGCACATGTTTGAATTAGTTTGAATTTGAAACTTGGTTTGAGTTTGAATTGGAAACCCTAGAGAAAAAGAAATGGAAAAGCAATTAGAAATTCCACGGAAATAGAAAAAGCCAAAGCAGCCCAACCGGCCCAGCTCGTCCCGGCCAGGCCGCGCGCCCGCGCCGCCTGACAGGTGGGTTCCACCTATCAGCGGCGGTTTCCTTCCCCGCGCGCTCTCTCTCCCTCTCTCTGCCCAGTGGGGCCGGGTTGTCAGCACCGGTTGCCCTCGCTCGCGTGCCCTTTCCTGTCTCTGCCTCGCGGGCCCGCTTCATCAGCACACCGAGCTGTTCCCTCCGCGCGCCCGCTCCCTCTCGTTGCGCCATGGGACCGCCCTATCAGCTCTGCCTTCCCTGTGCCCCGCCGTGGACCAGCGCGCGCGCACTCGCGCACGCACGCCAAGATCCCCGGCCACGTCGCCCCCACGCACCCTATCTCCTTTTTGAGCATCGCCCGCACCCGCACTCGCTCCCCCGTTCCATTTTGCGCAAGCTTGCTCTCTCTCGCGCTCTGCCCACGCCGCTCGACCTCGCCGGAGACCCGCGCCCGCCGTGCCGGTCATCTAGCCCGCCGGAAACCGTGCCAAGCCACCCCGAGCTCCACCCCGAGGTGAGACGTCTGTTCCCATGCTTGGTTTCCCTTATTCACGCCTCACCGTGGCCAATTCAGTCTCGCCGGTGTGCGGCCGCGTTTGCTCACTGCACCCCGCGCGGTGTCCAGCAAACCTAGCCCCGTCCCGTGTCCCGGTGTAGATCCATATTACTTCCCCACCTCCGTCGGTTCTAGCCGAGCCTTGTCGCGGTCGATTGCCCCTCCCCATGGTCGGAATTCCTCACCGGAATTGCCCCGACCCGCCCGGAGCCTTCCCCCTACCGTTCTCCCCTCTCTGACCCCGATCTCGTGGCTACAACCCCACCAGCGAGTTCGCCGAGTCTTCCTCTTCAGTTCTGGCCAACCCCGACGACCCCGGAACCGCCGTAGCACGCACCCGCCCCAACTTCGGCGACCTCACCGCCGCGAGAAGGAGCGGCACCGCCCACAGCCGTTAAACCCTCCCTGTGTTGATCTCCACCGTCTGATCCCGATCGCACGACCGAGATCACGGGATACCGCTTCGCGCCTGCACGCCCTGTGTCCGGACCCATCGGTCAGTCGCCTGTGCCCCTGGCACCGGGCCCGACCACTTAGTTAGTCTCCCTGCCCTAGGTCACTGATCGCCCTAGCCCACTGTTCAGTGCGCGCCCACGCCCGCGTCCGCGCGCTTGCCCGCAGATCTGTTTTCAACCGTTGATCTCAGATCCGACGGCCGAGAAAGCCTGATACCCCTTCGCGCGGTGATTTTGTTAAAGAGACCCTCGGTTTAGTTGGAATCAACCCGCCGTCCTTGGTTTTCGCGCGCAGGCCCCTGTAATATTGCAGATTGAACCCTAGGCTTTTAAATAATTATAGAATTAGACCTATTTTTATATTTTAAACTCTCAAACTTGTTTATTTCATATCTTTTGCATATGAACTCCAAATTTAGTGATTCAAATTGCAAAATGTTCATAGGAATATTCTCTATTTAAATAAATTAGTTCCATTCACTATGTGCACACTCTAATTTTTATGGCTAACTATGAACTAGTATATGTGTTGATTTATTCATTTAATAAAATAAATAAAAGGAAAAACCTACTGGTCAAAGTATATTTATTCTTGTGAGATTAATAATGTGTATTACATGAATTTATCTCTGGTTTAATTTGTATGTCTCATTAAAAGGAATTACATTAGATTATGTAATCATGGACAATACTTAGAGAATAATCAACTACTTAATGAGAATTAGTTCACCCTATAATTTAAATTCCCTTTTGAATTTATACTTTTCTTTTCGAGATGTGTCCCCATGTTTGTACATGATTGACGTGTTGTTTATTTGTCATTTACCAAATGTATTGAATGTATGATTGCTTTATTTAGACAACGAGCAGTCTGTGGTTCCTGAGTGTGTTGCTGAAGATCTTCCTGAGCATCAACCTGGTGAAGGAAAGTGTCCTCTGACCCATTATGTCCCATTCATTTTTGATTCACTGTCCTGCATTACATTATTTAAACCTAAGGATTGACTAGTCTATATTTACCTTATCCTTGTTTACCTTTTGGGTTATCATGGTTAGCTTTATGCTATTGCTTTAACTTAATCAATGAACATGATGTGATTATTTATGATACAATGATGTTATCCTGATGATGATATTGTGATACTCTAGGGGGCTCAAGCCATTTTCCTGAGTACCTCTCCGTAAGGACCTGTTCATGGAGTGACCACCCGGGATAATAGTGCAACCATAAGGGTGGAATGGGGCGCCCTTAGCTGATTAATCAGAGGAACCTGGGGATGTAGTTGGCTTTGCCTGAGGGCCGTCAATGGGGGTCGGGGCATAGTGCTCGCTCTGCCAAGGGGGGTGCAGAGGTTCATTCGATTTGGTTTTGTTAGTCACCCACCTTGGGGAGGTGTACTGTGTTTGTACGACTGGCGAAACCTAACGAGTAGCTATGCACCAGGGGAGTCTTTGTAAAAGCTACATAGTGAAACCTTGCCGACTCACTTGGTTGTGTTTGAGGGTTTGATCGACCCGAGGCAAAAAGGGATCACGACTCGTGGGTAAAGTGTGTGACCTCTGCAGAGTGTTAGAAACTGGTATATCAGCCGAGCTCACGGTTAAGAGCAACCTAGGGATCCTCTTTGATTAGAAGAACTTTGATTACTTTATGATGATGGTTAATAATGTTGGTTATAATTCTGATCTCAGGTATTTCCTCTTGGAGGGATTACTTTTGGGTAATAACTGGGTTTATTACTAAAACTTGGCTCTACTAATAGTAATAAATGTTTGACCAACTAAAAGCAACTGCTTAATCTCAACCCCACATACAGCTAGTCCACTTTAGCCAAAAGGGACATTTATTGAGTACGTTGATGTGTACTCACCCTTGCTTTACAAACCACCCCCACCCTAGGTTGTCCCCACTGTACTCAGTGCTCAGGAGGAGAGGCTGGCAACATGGAGGACTTTGAGGAGTTCCAGTACTACGACGAGTTCTAGTTTTTCTTAGTGGCAACCCCCAGTAAGCTGCCTGTGTAAGCTTATCTTCTACGTTTCGTATTCCGCACTTTGATATTAATGTTAATGACTATGGCTATGTATTAGACTCTGTGGATGTCTTGGACATCTTATTGTAACAAAGTACCTTTCTGCTATTTACTTTGAGCAATGTGTGATGATGTTCAATTATGTAATCATTGTGTACGTGAGTTTCTGATCCTGGCACGTACATGGTTCGCATTCGGTTTGCCTTTCAAAACCGGGTGTGACAAATGATAAATCAATATATGACTCTAAGATGTTTTTACATGGCTGTTCGACTGCTTGCCAATAAAGAGTCGCATAGGCCGAAAGGAGAAATCATAAAGAATAGAAAGCATTATATGGACATGCATTTCTGGGTAAGTTTGTTTCCAATCAATAATGTATTAATATATATTATCTACATCTAATCCTCATGTGGACATGTATATATACTTATCTAGAGAATGGTTGGTTTTGGTAAACTTCCAAAGTACCATCAAGACCCTACAGCAGAAGAGTTAGCCAAAATACTCGACTGTTGGCCATCAATGAATTATTATATCACAGGTTGTAGATATGTAAGTATGTGTTCATTTTGAATCTATTTATAAAGGGCACTTCTTTGCAATCCTAATGACTGATATTTTGTAGGTTCTTATGCCATGGAAATTCAACGGATGTCACGCCCTTTTCGTAATCGATCATGTTAAAAAGCACATGACTTTTATTGACTTTACACCGACTCAAGATTGGTGTAAGCACATGCCTTACAAGAGGTTCACGGAAGCGATTATCATGGCCTCAAAGAAATATAAGATTGCCTACAACAAGAAACGTTCTGGATGGGCAGACGATATCTTTAAGTGGGAACATACAATTCGGACTTGTGTCCTAATTGACTTAAAAGGGTATTTGCTTTGTACCACCTTCTCAGCAGTTTAAATTTTATCTATGATAACCATTGTATATAACAGAGTTGCCCAAACATTATTCTATAGGCTTAATACCAGCTACCTCATTCTACAAGCTATGTCCATGTGGGGGAATGACAGATGAATGGAATTTGTTAGGGTAAGTGTAGTACGTTCGTTTCATATTCAAACATACATTTCGGTTACGACGTTTTGTTCTCTTATGTTTTTGTGTGTATATAAAGCCCAAAATCTGTATAGGAGAAAAATAATAAGATAAAAAAATATACTTATATGTTAGTGTTTTAAATGATTTCCTTTTCTTTGTGCACACTCAACTAAGGGAATCAAAATATCCAAATAGCAAATAAATGGTACTATAATTTTTTTTGTGTAGTTCAAAACTTAGATTTAAATCTCGAAACTAAAAGTGTAAGTTTAAAATCAATAGTTAGAAGGAAGATTTTTTTATTATTTATTATTCCCTTCAAGAATTGTATAAACTATTCTTTTATAATTTAAAGTAACTCTTGCTAAAGGTTTTATATTAACTTCTTCTAAATTGGATAACTAATTAATATTCTTTTTATATACTTTTAAGGATAATGAAGTTCTAAAATAAATAAGGGAAATTTGGATCCATACCATTAAAAGATCACCACTTTGGATCCATACCATTACTATCTCACTTACATGTGGGTCCACATAAGTCAATGACATGTGGGGTCCATGATATATATCTAAAGTTTGGATCTTTTAATGGTATAGATCCAATTGTTCCAATAAATAATAGGTATATTGAAAGCATTCAGCCTAAATAGAAGGTGAAAGGGAAATAGGCTTACACCTTTTCCTAATTGATTTTGGTGGTTTAATTGTCCAACACAAATAATTGGACTAACTAGTTTGCTCTAGATTATAAGTTCTACAGGTGTCAAAGGTTCAGCACAAACCAATAAAAAGTCCAAGAAAGGGTTCAAATAAAAAGAGCAAAAGACAACCGAAGGCTGCCTTGGTCTGGCGCACCGGACTGTCCGGTGCACCAGGGAGAATCAATCTGAACTGCTCAGCTTCGGGAATTTGGGGAGCTCCTCCGCTATAATTCACCGGACTGTCCGGTGTAGCACCGGACTGTCCGGTGCACCTAGCGGAGCAACGGCTACTCGCGCCAATGGTCGTCTGCAACAGTATAGTAAATAGTGAACAATGTCGGCTGCGTGCACAGAGTCAGAGCAGGCGCCAGAAGGCGCACCGGACAGTGAACAGGACCTGTCCGGTGCACCACCGGACTGTCCAGTGGCCCCACATGTCAGAGCTCCAACGGTCGGAACCCAATGGTCTGGTGACGTGGCTGGCGCACCGGACAGTGTCCGGTGGCACGCCGGACTGTCCGTTGCGCTATACGACAGAGGCCTTCACCAACGGTCATTTTGGTGGTTGGGGCTATAAATACCCCCAACCACCACACTTCAATGCATCCAAGTTTTCAGCCATCAAACCTCATACAAGAGCTCTAGATTTCATTCCAAGACACAAACAAAGAGATCAAATCCTCTCCCAAGTCCGGAATCACTCCAAACAAATTAGTGACTAGAGAGAGACATTTGTGTTCTTTTGAGCTCTTGCGCTTGGATTGCTTTTATTCTTCCTCTATTCTTGTTTTCAACTCACTTGTAATCAAAGCAAGAGACACCAATTGTGTGGTGGTCCTTGTGGGAACTTAGTGTCCCGTTTGATTGAGAAGAGAAGCTCACTCGGTCTAGGTGACCGTTTGAGAGAGGGAAAGGGTTGAAAGAGACCCGGTCTTTGTGACCACCTCAACGGGGAGTAGGTTTGCAAGAACCGAACCTCGGTAAAACAAATCACCGTGTCATCCGCTCTTATTCGCTTGTGATTTGTTTTTGCCCTTTCCTTCGGACTCGTTTATATTTCTAACGCTAACCCCGGCTTGTAGTTGTGCTTAAACCTAATAAATTTCAGATTTGCCTATTCACCCGCCCTCTAGTCGACTTTCAGAAGGGTAAAGTAATAAAGCAACAAATAAATAAAGTAACTGTTAAAATTATGCAGCATACTGATTTTCTCTTCTGTGCATTTAAAACTATGTTTTGAATCCAAAATAGGTTTTTAATTTTTGGGTTATATTGAAATTTGACAAACAAAAATAGAAAATAAAAACAGAATAATAAAAAGGACACTTACTTTGGGCCAAATCTCCTGATAGCCGGCTCAAATTCCTTTCTCCACCGCGTGGCCATTTCCCCCACCGTCAATGCTTTCACTTCACCAGCATGTGGGCCAACCTTGGCCGACATCACCCACCTGGTCCGCTCTCGCGCCTCAACGCACCGCCATGTGGGCCCCTCGACAGTCAGATCTTCTTCCCCAGCGCTCAGGTCCGTGGGGCTCGGATCGAGCTGTTGCAACCAAATCGATCGTGATCTCGGGCGATGGGGGGGGATAAATACCCGCGGGGCCGTGACCCATCCACCGTCCATGTTACCGAGGCAGCTTCTCTCCTTTGCCCCGCTGCCGTTGGGTGCCCAATATGGTGCTCTCCGGTGGGGACTGCTTCGGGAATGCGGCCACGTACCTGTCCCATTCCTCGGTCGACTTCGTCGGCGAGTCACTGGCAGCCGACCCGCTACTCTCCCCTCGCCATCCTCACTCCAATCTACCGTGCTCTCTAGGGCAAGATGATCCAACGGGGGAGTGGAAAGAATGCAAACAAGGTTTAACTCGAGATGGCAATTGCTCTGTTAATCCAGCCTCTCAAGGGCACTGTACGGGGGTATTTATAGGTGCCTGAGTGCCCAACGTCTCGATGTAAGGACGCATGTACCCTCGGGCACCTAGACTATCCCCGGAATATTCCCATAAGGGAGGGTTACAGACTGTCATTACAGAAAAGCCATTACAAATCAGGCTCGTAACACACTTCTCTGTGTGGGGCCTGTTACAATGGGCCGAATCCCACGTGGGCCTTCAGGTTGGGTGAGGACGTGGGACGGGGCGAGTGAAAGGGAAATGTGCCCTTGGGCCATTTCTAAGTATTTTGGTGATTTAGTGTCTAACACAAGTGCTTAAATGTAAAATGGTGGACAAAGTACAAACCAAGGATAAAGGTATGTTTCTCAGACTTAGTACATTGTTTATGGACTAATGTATTGTGTCTAAGTGCTGGAAACAGGAAAAATCCAATTGGAAATGTGTTGGCTCGAGCAGCCAAGAATCTGCTCAGTCTGGGAGCACCGGACTGTCCGGTGGTGCACCGGACAGTGTTCGGTGCGCCAGGCTGGCTCGAGCGAACTGGCCGCTCTCGGGAATTCACCGGCGACGTACGACTATAATTCACCGGACTGTCCGGTGTGTACCGGACTGTCCGGTGAGCCAACGGTCGGCCGGGCCAACGGTCGGCCGCGAGATCTGCGTGGGACACGTGGCCGAGCCAACGGCTAGAAGGGGGCACCGGACTGTCCGGTGTGCACCGGACATGTCCGGTGCGCCAACGGCTCTCTGGCTGCCAATGGTCGGCTGCGCCATTTAAGGAAAGAAATCGGGCACCGGACAGTGTCCGGTGTGCACCGGGCTGTCCGGTGCGCCAGACGACATAAGGCAAGAATTGCCTTCCCAGATTGCTCTCAACGGCTCCTAGCTGCCTTAGGGCTATAAAAGGGACCCCTGGGCGCATGAAGGAGTACACCAAGCATACTCAAAGCAATCCTAAGCACCGAGACTTCGATTCCACGCATTTGTTTCTTTGTGATAGCATCTAGAGCTCTAGTTGAGTTGTAAACTCATTGGGTTGTGTTGCGAGCTCTTGTTGCGACTTGTGTGCGTGTTGTTGCTCTGATTTTTGAGTCTTGTGTGCGTTGCTCATCCCTCCCTTACTCCGTGTTTCTTTGTGATCATCTAAGTGTAAGGGCGAGAGGCTCCAAGTTGTGGAGATTCCTCGCGAACGGGATTAAGAAAAGCAAAGCAAAACATCGTGGTATTCAAGTGGGTCTTTGGACCGCTTGAGAGGGGTTGATTGCAACCCTCGTCCGTTGGGACGCCACAACGTGGAGTAGGCAAGCGTTGGTCTTGGCCGAACCACGGGATAAACCACTGTGTCATCTCTGTGATTGTTCTCTTGTGGTTATTGTGTTTTGCTAAGACTTCTCTCTAGCCACTTTGTGATTATTGTGCTAACACTTAACCAAGTTTTGTGGCTTAAGTTTTAAGTTTTACAGGATCACCTATTCACCCCCCCCCCCTCTAGGTGCTCTCAATTGGTATCAGAGCCGTTCTCTTCAAGAAGGGACTAATCACCCGAAGAGATGGATCCTAAGGGAAAGGGGATGGTGATCAACAACAATGAGAAGGAGTCTATCTTCAACGAGCCGAAGGATGACAAGCCTACCGACTCAGGCTCGAGCCACAAGCGCAAAGACGGGAAGAAGAAGACAAGGCGCATCAAGGAGATCGTCTACTACGACAGCGACGAATCTTCCTCTTCCCAAAAGGACGACGACGACTACGAGAAAAAGAAAACGGTCAACTCGAACTTTTCTTTTGATTACTCTCGTATTCCTCAAAGTACAAATGCTCATTTATTATCTATTCCACTTGGTAAACCTCCTCATTTTGATGGAGAGGACTACGGATTTTGGAGTCACAAAATGCGTAGTCACTTGTTCTCTCTCCATCCTAGCATATGGGAGATAGTGGAGAGTGGAATGCATTTTGATAGTAGTGATTGTCCCATGTTTATCAATGAGCAAATTCATAAAAACGCACAAGCTACTACTGTGTTGCTAGCCTCATTGTGCAGGGATGAGTACCACAAGGTGAGCGGCTTGGACAATGCCAAGCAGATCTGGGACACTCTCAAGATCTCACATGAGGGCAACGACGTCACCATGCTCACCAAGATGGAGTTGGTGGAAGGGGAACTCGGGAGATTCGCGATGATAAGGGGAGAAGAGCCAACACAAACGTACAACCGGCTCAAGACCCTTGTCAACAAGATAAGAAGCTATGGAAGCACGCGATGGACGGACCACGACGTCGTCCGTCTAATGTTAAGGTCTTTTACTGTCCTTGATCCTCATCTTGTGAACAATATTCGTGAGAATCCTAGGTACACCAAGATGACGCCCGAGGAGATACTTGGAAAATTCGTGAGTGGGCGAATGATGATCAAGGAAGCAAGATACGTGGACGACGCATTGAATGGTCCAATCAATGAGCCTCAACCTCTTGCTCTCAAGGCAACAAGAAGCAAGGAGACGCTACCTAGTAAGGTGGCACAAATTGAGGCGGCCGGACTTAATGATGAAGAGATGGCTCTCATCATCAAGAGATTCAAGACGGCACTGAAAGGTCGCAAGGGGCAGCCAAGCAAGACCAAGACAAAAGGGAAGCGCTCATGCTTCAAATGTGGTAAGCTTGGTCATTTTATTGCTAACTGTCCCGACAATGATAGTGATTAGGATCAAGGGAACAAGAGGGAAAAGAAGAAGAACTATAAGAAGGTAAAGGGCGAGGCGCATCTAGGCAAGGAGTGGGATTCAGATTGCTCCTCTTCCGACTCCGACAATGAAGGACTCGCCGCCACTGCCTTCAACAAGTCATCCCTCTTCCCAAACGAGCGCCACACATGCCTTATGGCAAGGGAGAAGAAGGTATGTACTCGAAACTCTACTTATGCTTCTTCAAGTGAGGACGAATCTAGTGATGAGGATGAAATAGATTATTCATGTTTATTTAAGGGCCTAGATAGAACCAAGGTAGATAAAATTAATGAATTGATTGATGCCTTGAATGATAAGAATAGGCTTTTAGAAAAACAAGAGGATTTGTTGTATGAAGAACATGACAAATTTATAGAAGCACAAAAATCTCATGCTCTAGAAGTTAAAAGAAATGAAATGCTTTCTTGTGAATTATCTTCTTGCCATGAGACAATTTCTAGCTTAAGGAGCATTAATGATGATTTGAATGCTAAGTTAGAAATAGCTAGTAAATCAACATCTTGTGTAGAAATTGTTAAAACTTGCAATAGGTGTAAAGACTTTGATATTAATGCTTGTAGCAAACACCTAGCCTCAATTTCTAAATTAAGTGATGAGGTGGCTAGTCTTAATGCCCAACTTAAGACTAGCAAGAGTAATTTTGATAAGCTAAAATTTGCAAGGGATGCCTACACTATTGGTAGACACCCCTCTATTAAGGATGGACTTGGCTTCAAGAGGGAAGCCAAGAACTTAACAAACCATAAGGCTCCCATCTCCGCCAAGGAGAAAGGGAAGGCTCCTATGGCAAGTAGTACTAAAAAGAACCATGCTTTTATGTACAATGATAGAAGACAGTCTCATAGGAGTTGTAATGCTTTTGATGCACATGCCTATGATTCCTATGCTATGTTTGCTTCTAGTTCTTCTTATATGCATGATAGAGATATGTCTAGGAGTTATGTTCATCATGTGCCTAGAAAGAATATTGTTCATGTTGCTAGGAAAGATATGGATGGTCCTTCTACAATTTATCATGCTTTAAATGCTTCCTTTGCTATTTGTAGAAAGGATAGGAAGATAGTTGCTAGGAGATTAGGGGCAAAATGCAAGGGTGATAAAACTTGCATTTGGGTCCCTAAGACAATTGTGACTAACCTTGTAGGACCCAACAAGAGTTGGGTACCTAAGTCCCAAGCCTAAATTTGCCTTGCAGGTTTATGCATCCGGGGGTTCAAGCTGGATTATTGACAGCGGATGCACAAACCATATGACGGGGGAGAAGAAGATGTTTACCTCCTACGTCAAGAACAAGGATTCCCAAGATTCAATAATATTCGGTGATGGGAACCAAGGCAAGGTAAAAGGGTTAGGTAAAATTGCAATCTCAAAAGAGCACTCTATTTCTAATGTGTTTTTAGTTGAGTCTCTCGGATATAATTTACTATCTGTTAGTCAATTATGCAATATGGGATACAATTGTTTATTCACAAACATAGATGTGTCAGTCTTTAGAAGAAGTGATGGTTCACTAGCTTTTAAGGGTGTATTAGACGGCAAACTTTACTTAGTTGATTTTGCAAAAGAAGAGGTCGGTCTAGATGCATGCTTAATAGCTAAGACTAGCATGGGCTGGCTGTGGCATCGCCGCTTAGCACATGTAGGGATGAAGAACCTTCACAAGCTTCTAAAGGGAGAACACGTGATAGGTTTCACTAACGTGCAATTCGAAAAAGATAGACCTTGTGCAGCTTGTCAAGCAGGTAAACAAGTGGGAGGAGCACATCACAGCAAGAATGTGATGACCACATCAAGACCCCTGGAGCTGCTACATATGGACCTCTTCAGACCCGTCGCCTATCTAAGCATAGGGGGAAGTAAGTATGGTTTAGTTATTGTGGATGACTTTTCCCGCTTCACTTGGGTATTCTTTTTGCAGGATAAGTCTGAAACCCAAGGGACCCTCAAGTGCTTCCTAAGGAGAGCTCAAAATGAGTTTGAGCTCAAGGTGAAGAAGATAAGGAGCGACAACGGGTCCGAGTTCAAGAACCTTCAAGTGGAGGAATTTCTTGAGGAGGAAGGGATCAAGCATGAGTTCTCCGCTCCCTACACACCACAACAAAATGGTGTGGTAGAGAGGAAGAACAGGACGCTCATCGATATGGCAAGGACAATGCTTGGAGCGTTCAAGACCCCCGAGTATTTTTGCTCGGAAGCCGTGAACACGGCTTGCCACGCCATCAACAGGGTCTACCTTCATCGCCTCCTCAAGAAGACGTCGTATGAGCTGCTAACCGGTAACAAACCCAATGTATCGTACTTTCGTGTATTTGGGAGTAAATGCTACATTCTAGTAAAGAAGGGTAGGAATTCCAAATTTGCTCCCAAAGCAGTAGAAGGGTTTTTGTTAGGTTATGACTCAAATACAAAGGCGTATAGAGTCTTCAACAAATCATCGGGTTTGGTTGAAGTCTCTAGCGACGTTGTATTTGATGAGACTAATGGCTCTCCAAGAGAGCAAGTTGTTGATCTTGATGATGTAGATGAAGAAGATGTTCCGACGGCCGCTATACGAACCATGGCGATTGGTGATGTACGACCACAGGAACAAAAGGAGCAAGATCAACCTTCTTCCTCAACTATGGTGCATCCCCCAACTCAAGACGATGAACAAGTTCATCAACAGGAGGCGTGTGATCAAGGGGGAGCACAAGATGATCAGGTGATAGAGGAAGAAGCGCAACCGGCACCTCCAACCCAAGTTCGAGCGATGATCCAAAGGGATCATCCCGTCGACCAAATTCTGGGTGATATTAGCAAGGGAGTAACTACTCGATCTCGATTAGTTAATTTTTGTGAGCATTACTCCTTTGTCTCTTCTATTGAGCCTTTCAGGGTAGAAGAGGCCTTGCTAGATCCGGACTGGGTGTTGGCCATGCAAGAGGAGCTTAACAACTTCAAGAGGAATGAAGTTTGGACGCTAGTGCCTCGTCCTAAGCAAAATGTTTTGGGAACCAAGTGGGTGTTCCGCAACAAACAAGACGAGCACGGAGTGGTGACAAGGAACAAGGCTCGACTTGTGGCAAAAGGTTATGCCCAAGTCGCAGGTTTGGATTTTGAGGAGACTTTTGCTCCTGTGGCTAGGCTAGAGTCCATTCATATTTTGCTAGCATATGTCGCTCACCATTCTTTCAGGTTGTTCCAAATGGATGTGAAGAGCGCTTTCCTCAACGGGCCAATTAAAGAGGAGGTGTATGTAGAGCAACCCCCCGGCTTCGAGGATGAACGGTACCCCGACCATGTGTGTAAGCTCTCTAAGGCGCTCTATGGACTTAAGCAAGCCCCAAGAGCATGGTATGAATGCCTTAGAGACTTTCTAATTGCTAATGCTTTCAAGGTTGGGAAAGCCGATCCAACTCTTTTCACTAAGACTTGTGACGGTGATCTCTTCGATGACATAATATTTGGTTCTACTAATAAAAAGTCTTGTGAAGAGTTTAGCAGGGTGATGACGCAGAAATTCGAGATGTCGATGATGGGCGAGTTGAACTACTTCCTTGGGTTCCAAGTGAAGCAACTCAAGGACGGCACCTTCATCTCTCAAACGAAGTACACACAAGACTTGCTGAAACGGTTTGGGATGAAGGACGCCAAGCCCGCAAAGACACCGATGGGGACCGACGGACACACCGACCTCAACAAAGGAGGTAAGTCCGTTGATCAAAAGGCATACCGGTAAATGATAGGGTCTTTACTTTATTTATGTGCTAGTAGACCGGATATTATGCTTAGTGTATGCATGTGTGCTAGATTTCAATCCGATCCTAAGGAGTGTCACTTAGTGGCAGTGAAACGAATCCTTAGATATTTAGTTGCTACGCCTTGCTTCGGGCTCTGGTATCCAAAGGGGTCTACCTTTGACTTGATTGGATATTCAGATTCCGACTATGCTGGATGTAAGGTCGATAGGAAGAGTACATCGGGACGTGCCAATTCTTAGGAAGGTCCCTGGTGTCATGGAATTCTAAGAAACAAACCTCCGTTGCCCTATCCACCGCTGAGGCCGAGTACGTTGCCGCAGGACAGTGTTGCGTGCAACTACTTTGGATGAGGAAAACCCTCAGGGACTTTGGCTACAATCTGAGCAAAGTCCCACTCCTATGTGATAATGAGAGTGCTATCCGCATGGCGGAAAATCCTGTTGAACACAGCCGCACAAAGCACATAGACATCCGGCATCACTTTTTGAGAGACCACCAGCAAAAGGGAGATATCGAAGTGTTTCATGTTAGCACCGAGAACCAGCTAGCCGATATCTTTACCAAACCTCTAGATGAGAAGACCTTTTGTAGGCTGCGTAGTGAGCTAAATGTCTTAGATTCGCGGAACTTGGATTGATTTATAGCATCCATGTGTTTATGCCTTTGATCATGTTCCTTATGCATTTTGTTGCTTAGTTATGGTGCTCAAGTTGTACAAACACTCCCTGGACCTCACAAGTCCGTTGCAAAGTGATGCACATATTTAGGGGGAGATGTGTTACAACTTGACCCTTTGAGACTAACCATGTGATTGAGTTTGATGCTTTAGTCTCGAAGAAGGATTGAAAGGGAAAAGGTGGACTTGGACCATGAAAGACTTCCACTGCACTCCGATGAGAGGGTAACTTATTCAAGTTCATCTCATGTACTCGTATTGCCTTTGTATTCTTATTGAAGATTTTGGTAAGGCAATAGGGTTCAAGGGCCAAGATTGATCCCGTTTTGGTGCTTGATGCCAAAGTGGGAGAAAATAAAGGCCAAAGCAATAAATGGATCAGCTACCACTTGAGAGATTTTGAAAATAGTAGAATAGAGCTTTTGGTTTGTCAAAACTCTTTTATAGTCTCTCTTGTCAAAAGTTGGCTTCTTGTGGGGAGAAATGTTGATTATGGGAAAAAAGGGAATTTTTGAAATCTTGAATCAATTTCTCTTGGAGTGACTCTCTTTATGTCTTAACATGTGTGTTTGACTTAGAGATAGAAATTTGAGTTTGATTTGCAAAAACAAACCAAGTGGTGGCAAAGAGTGATCCATATATGTCAAATTTGAATCAAAACAATTTGAGTTCTTATTTGAAGTGATTTTGTATTTGTTCTACCTGCTTTATATTGTGTTGGCATAAATCACCAAAAAGGGGGAGATTGAAAGGGAAATGTGCCCTTGGGCCATTTCTAAGTATTTTGGTGATTTAGTGTCTAACACAAGTGCTTAAATGTAAAATGGTGGACAAAGTACAAACCAAGGATAAAGGTATGTTTCCCAGACTTAGTACATTGTTTATGGACTAATGTATTGTGTCTAAGTGCTGGAAACAGGAAAAATCCAATTGGAAATGTCTTGGCTCGAGCAGCCAAGAATCTGCTCAGTCTGGGAGCACTGGACTGTCCGGTGGTGCACCGGACAGTGTCTGGTGCGCCAGGCTGGCTCGAGTGAACTGGCCGCTCTCGGGAATTCACCGGCGACGTACGGCTATAATTCACCGGACTGTCCGGTGTGTACCGGACTGTCCGGTGAGCCAACGGTCGGCCGCGCGATCTGCGCGGGACACGTGGCCGAGCCAACGGCTAGAAGGGGGCACCGGACTGTCCGGTGGGCACCGGACATGTCCGGTGCGCCAACGGCTCTCTGGCTGCCAACGGTCGGCTGCGCCATTTAAGGAAAGAAATCGGGCACCGGACAGTGTCCGGTGTGCACCGGACTATCCGGTGCGCCAGACGACAGAAGGCAAGAATTGCCTTCCCAGATTGCTCTCAACGGCTCCTAGCTGCCTTGGGGCTATAAAAGGGACCCCTAGGCGCATGAAGGAGTACACCAAGCATACTCAAAGCAATCCTAAGCACCGAGACTTCGATTCCACGCATTTGTTTCTTTGTGATAGCATCTAGAGCTCTAGTTGAGTTGTAAACTCATTGGGTTGTGTTGCGAGCTCTTGTTGCAACTTGTGTGCGTGCTGTTGCTCTGATTTTTGAGTCTTGTGTGCGTTGCTCATCCCTCCCTTACTCCGTGTTTCTTTGTGATCATCTAAGTGTAAGGGCGAGAGGCTCCAAGTTGTGGAGATTCCTCGCGAACGGGATTAAGAAAAGCAAAGCAAAACACCGTGGTATTCAAGTGGGTTTTTGGACCGCTTGAGAGGGGTTGATTGCAACCCTCGTCCGTTGGGACGCCACAACGTGGAGTAGGCAAGCGTTGGTCTTGGCTGAACCACGGGATAAACCACTGTGTCATCTCTGTGATTGTTCTCTTGTGGTTATTGTGTTTTGCTAAGACTTCTCTCTAGCCACTTTGTGATTATTGTGCTAACACTTAACCAAGTTTTGTGGCTTAAGTTTTAAGTTTTACAGGATCACCTATTCACCCCCCCTCTAGGTGCTCTCAGCGACCTCGTCGTAGGCCTTCGTCTTGCAGTGTAGAGGACGAAGGGTGGGTCGCGCCGGTCGTTTTGCCTCCGTTGGTGCAGCGAGATTGACAAAGGCCTGGAGCGAAGGGTAGCGTCTTCGCCTTCGCCCCAACATTTGCCCTCCTAGGGACCAGTTCGACTAAGTCATCTGGTGCCGAAGATGTCGCTAGATGGTGGAGACGCTGCCCTCGCTCGAAGTGGTTCCACGGGGGTTTTTGATGTGACCGTTGACGGACGTGTACTGTTGGAATGCGGGCTTCCCGAAGCGTCGCGTCCTGTGTATAAAAAGGGGGAGGCGACGCGACTCAGGCTTTCTTACCTTTCTGCGCGTTGCGAAACCCTAGCATTTTGAAACCGTTCGCCCGCTCGCCTGCCTTCTTGCTCTCATTCATCGGAGATCTGGCCCGCGTCAAGCAGACCACGCGCCGCCGCTGACGGTACGTAGCCATGCCGTCTTCTTCTTCATCCGCTGCGAGTATGTCGTTGGTCGAACCGTCGTCCGAAGATATTTTCAGTGATTTGGTGGCGGTGGAGCTGCACCCGGGCCACACGGTGGAATTTGGCGTTTTGAGGATCTCCTCGACCCGCGTGCAAGACATGCAACAGTTGGGGTACTTTGGGAGTGGAGTTGGACGAGTTCTGGGGGCGGAAGAGATCCCGGAGCCGGAGGGTGAGATGGTTATGTTCGACGCATTTTTTACTGCCGGCCTCCGGTTACCTGCGCATCGTTTTGTGGCGGAGGTGTTGCAGAGGTATGAAGTGCAGATGCATCAGTTCACACATAACGCCGTTGTGGCTTTGGCGAAGTATGTGTGGGCAGTAACTTCATATGGCGGTCAGCCCTCCATAGAGGTCTTCGCCAAGAATTATTGTTTACACTGGCAGAAGAGGAAAGTTGGAAACAAGATTGCACAGTTTGGGTCATGCACCTTTACGCCGAGGACTGGGAAGACTTCGGCGGAGGTTGTGGAGCTAGTTCCCTGCGCTCGCAATAAGTGGGGGCAACTGGCATGATTACTGGTTCTATGTGGCGGGAGGCGAAGTCGAAGACCTCCCAGGACTCCTGACGGCCGTGATGTGCTCCCATTGCTATGTGGTGTTTCCGCCATTTGAGGTGGTAGAGGGTGATAGTGACGAAGAGGCCCTTCGTGGTGTTGCCCGCATGAGTAGCGGGCGCGATTTAGTTGAGGAATTCATCGGTTATGGGGTGTGGCCCTTGGCGCACGACTGGGCGTTAGGCGAAGTATGCCCTCGCCAGATGCCCTCCCTGGGCGATCAACTTGTGCGAAGTCCGACCTTCGCACTGGATCTGCGTGGCCGGGATCCAGTCACGTTCGTGCATGAAGCGGAAGACGGGGCTGTGCGGATTGTGGGGCGTTATGTGCCAAGGACGGAGGCCCTGCGGAGTTGGGATATCCGTGGATCCAACGTTCGCCTGAATAGGGTCTTCGAGCTGAATCGCTTGCTGTACGGCGGCTATCCCGGGGATGACGCTGTCGACCGCCGCGGGAAGAGGCCAGTGGCCGTGACTGAGGAAGGCCCTTCGCAGGAGGCCGCCCCAGCCACTAAGAAGAGAAAAATAGGTACTGCAGTGGGGGACTGGGGGTCTCTCATAGTTTTGCTGTGGAGTTGATGGGGACGTGCGTAGCCCTCGGGGGGAGGATGTCTTCGCCCGAGCTCCGGGAGTCTTCGGCGCGAATGCTGGAGGTTACCGGGGGTCGATGGCCCAAGAATGATTCCGATCCCCACCGCGGCTGGCGAAGACTTCTTTACGTCTCGCATGGCTCGTGACTTGAAGGTTTTTCCTTACGGACGGAATATTGCTGCTGTTGTATCGGCAGTGATGGAGAAGGACCGTCAAGATGCTGCGCAGAAACG
Source organism: Zea mays (assembly GCF_902167145.1). Lineage (NCBI taxonomy): Eukaryota > Viridiplantae > Streptophyta > Magnoliopsida > Poales > Poaceae > Zea > Zea mays. The sequence continues at coordinate 110,606,482 of NC_050101.1, read as the reverse complement.
CCGGGCGGTCGTTAGGATCAGGGATCCTTTGCGCGAGGCGAAGAAGGCGCGGGGGAGCGCGAAGGATGCTGCCCCTGGCAGTAGCAAACCAGTGCCGGCTGCGAAACTGGCCGCCCCTGGGCAAGGCGTCGGCGAGTGCGAAGGCTGCCGCTTCTGGCGCGAGCAAGCCACTCCCGGGCGGGCCCGTGAAAGGCGAAGGCTGCCTTCGCCGGCGTGAACAGACGGGGCGGCGGCACGTGTTGCCCACTTCGACACAGACATCAGTGTCGTTGATTATTTTGTTGGTAAGTTTTTTTTAAAGACTAGGTCTTTAACTAGTATCATGGTGCAGGTTCGGATGGGGGCAACTGGCTGTTGTCCCGCCTCCGATGGCAGCCACTTCGCCAACGGCGGTGGTTGGGGCGAAGGGTGCCACGCGGGACTCGTGGGCCGCCTTCTGCGCGAGCGGCAAGATTCTGTCGGCCGCTGTCGCTAAGGACGTGGCGGGCTCCATATCTCAGCATCTGAGGCAAGCGTCACAGCAGCTGTCACAGCAGCTGAAGCAAGTAAGTTGTGTTGGACTTCGATGGTTGTTGTTCTTATGAGGGTTCGGGTCTCATGGGTTTATGTGTCAGGCGGCCGACTTCGTCGACCACGTCGCGTCGGGTGCCTTGACTTTGGACTTTGCTGTCGAGGTCGAGAGTCTCCGGGCGCAGCATGCGGATGCTGTGCGGGAGAAGTCGGCTGCGGAAAGCAAAAGCCACAGGCTGTCGGAGAAGGTGGCCGCCATGGAGGCCGAGAGGACAGATCTCCGGCGCCAGCTGGCGGAGGAGAAGAGGGAGGCGAACAAGGCCATCGCTGATGCGTAGGCTGCGCAAGCCGAGGCCAAAGTGGCACGGGCGGAGGGCAGTCTCGCCCGCCAACGCGCCGAGGAGCTGGAGGCGAGGCTCAACGCCCTGCGCAACCACGTGGACAAGGCCGAGGCCTCGACGCGTGCGGAGGTCGAGGGGACGCATGCGCAGTTTGTGGACGCGTACCGGGAGCTGGGTGCGCGGACCGCTGCCTTCGAAGTGCCCGACCAAGAAGCGGGTCTTCGCTTCCTTGAATGGTTGCAGGAGGAGCTAGGGGTGCTCCCAACCATTGTGACGGGTTTCATGTCCTTCGCCTCCCTCGTCACCTGCAAGGGGGCCGTGAATGCTTTGTCCCGCGAGGGGTGCAGGCATTACGAGGTCTTCGACCAAGCGGACGAAAACTTTGAACGTGAAATCTTCAAGGTCAAAGACCCTGTGCTGAAGCAGTCGGCGGGGGCGCTCTTCGATAGGATGTGGGGCTCGCACAACCGAGAGGCGGTCAGGGAGCGGTCCGACCGGGCAATAGATCAGGTAAAGGCTATTTTTTGTGTGGTTATATGTGTGGGTATGTGTGGTTTTGCTGAATGAGTGTGTTGTTGCTGCAGATGGCACACACCGAAGAAGTCGAGGACCTTGGTGGTCTAGACGGCGCGCTGCCCGAGGCCGCGGAGGTCGATCCGGTGCCGCCATCTGATGCCGGCGAGGGCCCCTCGGCGACCCCCGCGCCGACTGCAGACGGCGAAGACCCCGCACCAGCCCCTGCGTCGACGTGTGAGGATGCCTCAAAGGAGGTGGTCGAGCCAGCTACCGAAGACCCCACGACGGCGGCCGAGCCTTCGCAGGTGGCAGAATAGGGGTTAGGGATTGTATGTGAACTTTTTGTCTGTGTGATACTGGACCTCGGTTGCTGCGCAGGTTCCGACGTTTGGGCCTGCGCAAGCAACCACTACTGACAATACCAATTTTGCGGCGGAGACTTCAATTGTAGTGCCCGCCGATGAAAATGTGCCTGGCTCTGTGTTTGAATGTTTTGAGTCCGACGGTGAGTCTGGGAGTTCGTTTCCTTGGACGGAGGAGTCCTCGGACGAAGGCTTAGATTATTTTGTTGCGTTGGATGTGGCTGCGGCGGAGACTTCGCCGCATGTGGTGGGTGCTGAGGATCTTCCTGGTACGAGTACTGGGTGTAGGCGACGAAGGGTGGTGGGAAAACAGTGTGTGGGTGGATTTTCGCGGAGCGGCAGGCGCCGTCGCATGGGGATGGAGTGTGGCCGACTTCGAGTAGACGGGGTTGGTAGGCGAGAATTGTTGTCTTCGCCGAATGGGGCGGGCATAGGCGAAGGGGATCTTCGGGAGCTCTTTGAGGGTGAGGAGTTGAGGATAATGCTGTTTAATTACAGGGAGATGGGTATCATTCCGAAGGTTGAGCCGATGTGATAGGCGATGCCCTTGCCGTGTGTATGTAATTGTAATGGTGGTGTGGCCGGTTGGTCGTATTTGTACGCTTGTATTGTTCCGGCTGCGTATATGGGCGGCTTTGTGCGGAGTGTCTTTGTAATGATAGACTTCGATTAACGTTATTCCGGCTGCGCCCTTAGGTAATTGTTGCGCTGTCTTTTGAATAAAAGACTTCGTTTGACGCTTCTGTTGTGTTGTTCCGGCTGCACCCTTAGGCGACTTTTGCTCGGAATGTCTTGTAAAGAAAAGACTTCGAATAACGCTCTTGTTGAGCTATTCCGGCTGCACCCTTAGACGACTTTTGCGCGGAATGTCTTCTGAAGTAAAGACTTCGAATAACACTCTTGTTGAGCTATTCCGGCTTCACCCTTAGGCAACTTTTGCGCGGAGTGTCTTCTGAAAAAGACTTCGAATAACGCTCTTGTTGAGCTATTCCAGCTGCACCCTTAGGCGACTTTTGCGTGGAGTGTCTTTTGAATAAAAGACTGATTATCGCACTTGTTGTGCTATTCCGGCTGCACCCTTACGTGACTTTTTGCGCGGAGTGTCGCACGCGAGGGTAGTCTGCGCTGCCTCTCGCGGTGACTTTGGAGTGGTCGAATGCCGAAGACTGTTGATGCGGTCTTTTCGACATGTTGCATCTTAGTTTTTTGCGGGGGATTTTTGTAGATATATTACATGGCTCCGCCTCGCCGGCCCTGGGGGGATAATCTTGACGGCGAGGGGCCTCACCGGCGGGGTGCTAGTTGGCAATATTATGCACCTGCTGCTGACTGCGGCTGTCCTGACCGGAATCTGACTGCGAAGGTCTTGTCCATGTTCGGCTGGACTGCGGAGGGTCCTTGGGTTTTTTTTGAGACTCGACCTTGCGCTGGTGGAGCTCTTCGGATCTGGCGTACTTTTCAAACAACTGATAGAGTTCTTGGAGGTTTTTGGGTGGGTCCCTGATGCAGTGACTATACAGGACACCAGCCCGAAGGCCACTGATGGTGTAGTGTATGTCAATTTGGTCGTCGACCGAGGGCAGTTGTGACTTGAGAGTCAAGAACTTGCGGTAGTACTCCCGCAGGGTTTCTTTCTCCTGCTGCTTGCAGAGTGACAGTTCGGCCAAGGCATCGGTGTCTGGGCGGTACCCTTGGAAGTTGAGCAGAAATTTGTCCTGGAGAGTTCTCTAGGAGTCGATGGACAACGGGGGCAACCTGGTGTACCAGGTCAAGGCCGGACCCTCGAGGGTGATGATGAAGGACTTGGCTATCATGGCGTCATCCCCTCCGGATGATGCAACGACGACTTGATAGCTCATGATGTACTGTGCTGGGTCAGTGCTGCCGTTGTACTTGGGGTAGGTCCCTGCCCTGAAGTTGGCGGGCCATGGTGACACTTGCAGTTGCGGCGCTAGGGGACTCCGCTCATCAAGGTAGTTGATGCCTTGGAATGCTGTGGCGTGCGGGATGAAGGGTCCACGCTGAGGAATGAATAGGTCTCCAACTGGCGCGCGCTGTTGGAGGGGCGGGCCGTGCTGCAGATCATGTTGGCCTTCGCGTTGCATGAGCGCAATCTCTTGCTCGAGTTCTTGAGCCCTCTGCTCCTCGTCTCGTATCATCTGGCGCACCTTGGCCTGCGCGGAAACACGTTGGCGCTTGGCCTCGAGGAGTTCTTTCTGCTTCTGGAGGTTGCGGTTCTTGATGCGCAGGGCCCACAGCTGTAGCTGTTCTTCTGCTGAAACACCGATGACTTCGCCGTCCTCTGTGGTGTCCTTGCCCTCTAGCGGAGCGAAGCCTAGGGGTGGTTCCTGTGTCTGTCCTCCGGAGCTGCAGGTGCGGAGGCTGCCCTCGGGAGTTGGTTGGTCGTTGTGCTGTCTCTTGCTGGCGGCGTCGTCTTCGCAGGCTTCTTGGTGGGTGGTGTCTGCAAGGGCCTTGCCCTTTTTCTCGGCTAGCAGCGTTGCCTTCGCTGCTTCGTCAACAGATGGGGCTGCCTTCGAGCTAGCTCTCTTGGGTGCCATCGCAGGTGGTTTGTTCGTAGCACGAACGGTGGGCGCCAAATGTTGGTACTTGCTCTCCAGGGCAAGATGATCCAACGGGGGAGTGGAAAGAATGCAAACAAGGTTTAACTCGAGATGACAATTGCTCTGTTAATCCAACCTCTCAAGGGCACTGTACGGGGGTATTTATAGGTGTCTGAGTGCCCAACGTCTCGATGTAAGGACACATGTGCCCTCGGGCACCTGGACTATCCCCGGAATATTCCCATAAGGGAGGGTTACAGACTGTCATTACAGAAAAGCCATTACAAATTGGCCCCGTAACACACTTCTCCGTGCGGGGCCTGTTAAATGGGCCGAATGCCACATGGGCCTCTAGGTTGGGTAAGGACGTGGGACGGGGTGACCTCGTCGTAGGCATTCGTCTTGCAGTGTACATGATGAAGAGTCACTACCGGAATCCGAGGCTTTGCCGAGTGTTGGATTCTTTGCCGAGTGCCTTTTGTCGGGCACTCGGCAAAGAAGTCTTTGCCGAGAGCCGCACTCGGTAAAGTTAGGCTCTCGGCAAAGAGCCTCTTTACCGAGTGCTGGACACTCGGCATAGGACCCCACTCGGCAAAGACAAGTTTGCCGAGTGTCAAACACTCGGCAAAGGGGGCTCTCGGCAAAGGGCCGTCAGAGGCCGTCCCAAAGCTGACGGCCGTCAGTCTTTGCCGAGAGCCAACGGTTGGCACTCGGCAAAGAGTCTTCTTTGCCGAGTGCCACATAGTAGGCACTCGACAAAGGAGGCTTTGCCGAGTGTCATCTCTAGACACTCGGCAAAGTATATTTTTATTTTTTTTTATTTTGTCTCCCAAACTTTTTGTGGTATGTTCCTACACTATGTAGACCTACATGTATCATTTGTGGACAATTATAACAGAGTTTCAATCGTTAGTAGATTTAGTTCGTTTATTTGAATTTCTTCGGAAAATTCAAATTTGAACTGCAGGTCACTCAAAACTTGGAAAACCGTGCATGAAAAAATGATATTCATGTTACTTAGCATAAGTTACGACCGATTTCAGAAGCGTACCAGAAACTTCGAGCAACATGCTCACTAAACATGGCCGTGAACTTGGCATCCACATGTTTAAAAATTGTATAAAAAACAAACAAAGTCAGAAAATCATGAAACTTGTCCACGTGTCATGATATCATATGTACAGGCTTTGATAAAAATTTTAGAATGTTTGGAGAAAGTTGTGAGACACTATGTGTAGAAACCTAAGAGATCCACATTGAAACTCTATGATTTCATGTGTAGTCCTCTTAGGTTTCTACACATAGTGTCTTACAACTTTCTCCAAATATTCTAAATTTTTTATCACATCCTGTACATATGATATCATGACACGTGGACAAGTTTCATGATTTTTTGACTTTGTTTGTGTTTTATACAATTTTTAAACATGTGGATGCCAAGTTCACGGCCATGTTTAGTGAGCATGTTGCTCGAAGTTTCCGGTACGCTTCTGAAATCGGTCGTAACTTATGCTAAGTAACATGAATATCATTTTTTCCTGCACGGTTTTCCAAGTTTCGAGTGACCTGCAGTTCAAATCTGAATTTTCCGAAAAAATTCAAATAAACGAACTAAATCTACTAACGATTGAAACTCTGTTATAATTGTCCACAAATGATACATGTAGGTCTACATAGTGTAGGAACATACCACAAAAAGTTTGGGGGCACAAACAAAAAAATAAAAAAGTACTTTGCCGAGTGTTAGTTGGTTGACACTCGGCAAAGGAGGCTTTGCCGAGTGTCACCCAGTGACACTCGGCAAAGAAGTGTAAGTTAGACTTTGCCGAGTGTCAGCTCGTCGACACTCGGCAAAGAAGCCTTTGCCGAGTGTCCCCGATCTGGCACTCGGCAAAGCTTATTTTAAAATAAAAAAATCTTTGCCGAGTGCCAGATCACGGGCACTCGGCAAAGCGTGTTTACATAGCGCTGGTATGTTCTTCTTTTTCTCTCACTCTCTCACTCACTCATCCGCGCCGCCGCCGCCGTAAATCGCCGCCGCGACCCGCCGCCGCGATGCGACCCCGCCGCGCCCTCGCCTGCCCACGGCGCGCCCGCTCACGCCGCGTGCGCGCCCACACCGCGCCACACCGCCGCCGCTACGCGCCGCCACCGCGCGCGCTCACGCTCGCCCCGCCCACGCCCTCGCCGCGAGGCCCTAGCCGCCGCAGCCGCGACCGCGTCGTACATCTTTTTATATGTGCTTATTTGTTTACTCTTAATTGCAGGTTGTTGGACAAATATGGTGGGCGGTTTCCTGAGGAGGAGAAGGGGGAGGAGGAGTAGGACGGCGGACGATGCAGAGCAGGCAGCGCAGCAGGACGAGGCAGAGCAGGCAGCGCAGCAGCAGGTGGCGCCTCAGGACGACGACGACCAGCAGCAGGACGACGACGACCAGCAGCAGGACGCCTCAGGTTTAGGCGGCTCTAGTTCGAGGAGCATCTACCTGCGAGGCCTCGCGAGTCTCCCGCCGCGTCCCATACTTCGGGACAGACGGCCGCTGATTCGGCCGGAAGGGGAGAGGTATGTAACTTTATGTTCTTCATTCTTGTTCATATTATGTGTTCAAAATCATAATATAAACTAATACTTTTTATTTATCACTTGGACAGGTCTTGGACTGTTTTGGATTATGCTGGGGGTCATCGTCGCCCCCCCAATAACATCCTCGACCTGCTGTGCAAGGAACACTTCCCTGGACTTGTGGAGTACGCCGGAGTGACGGGCCCAGCCTTCACCTTCGACCACTACGTCGTCGCCCCCGATGCAGTAGACTGGGACGGCAGGGAATTCAATAACAAGACGGAGCGGGTGAAGCAAGAGCTGTGGGTAAGTCTTAGTATAATGTAAAATATGTCGCTTGCAAATTCTTGAAATAATGTATGGATACATCGTTTTTGTATGCAGGATTTCTTCAGATGCGATGCTGGATACGAGGCTAGGGCGGATGTGGTGGCCACCACGAGCTGTAAGAAGCTCGTCGTGGACATGCACTATGAGGCCCGCATCCAGGCCATCATCACCTACCACGGCTCCGTCCTTGGGGAGAAGGTGACCAAACCTCAAGCCCGAACCATGTCGTTGACCAGGGAGTAGTACCTGCAGGTAAAGTCATGCATGTTTGGCACCAGTACTCCATGCATGAATTATATTTTATCTTCTGATATGCACTTTACGTGTTTACTTTGTAGATGATTCCACATTGGTGCGCCGCACATCCTCTATGCTGGGAGCAGATGGTGGATAGGTGGTGTTCGGCTGAGTGGGACGAGGCGCACACAACTAGCCGGGAACGGCGTTTGATGATGCAAGGCCCCTCCCACCACCAAGGCAGCTGGAGCCTGGGCCAATATGCCGAAGCATGGGTACGCCACCTTTTTTATTTAGATATATAGCACTAAGTTAGATATTATTTCTAACTATCCCGTTGGTTTTCGTTGCAGTCGGCGTCACATGGTGGCAGGCCTTGCTCCACCTTCTCGGCCTATGCTATGGCCCATAAGGGTAAGGCGACGTCCGACGTCACCTACAACCCGGATGACGGGCCCGAGGCCTACACCAACCCCGCCGTCTACAACCGCCTCCATGACTACACCGCCATGGCGCAAGAGGTCCATGGCCCAGACTATGATCCGAGCACCGAGCCGATCGACCCCGATGTGCTCATGAGGGTCGGAGGAGGCAAGAGACATGGGCGGTACTGGATTGCCGACGGGGCAATCGACTCGTCCTCCACTCCCACTCTGTCTCAGGTGAGAGCAAGGAGCATGGGCTCGAGTCCAGCCATACGACCTCGGCACGATAGCTCATAGCATCGCATACAGTAACTCGAGGTTAGTGCTTCTGTAACTCGTCCTTCCTTGAGTTATATACCTACTCTTTGAGTTACTATAACGTTGGCTTGTAATATTACAGACCCAACTAGAAGAAGAGAGGAGGGAACGTCACGAGATGGAGGCGAGGATGATGGTGGAGCGGGAGGCAGAGCGCCGGGCAGATCATCAGAGGATGGCGGAGATGTTCCAGTACATGCAGAGCCTTGGCGCCGCACAGGGCATCGCTCCACCACCTCCATTGTTCCCTCCAGTTGACCCTGCTCTCTTCCACACTCCTGTGAGTATCAAAATTGTAGTTAGATGTTTGTAATGCATCTGGTATAACACATGCAATCTCTTCTCTGTGCAGGGCCAATCTAGAGCGGCATCCAACAACCCTCCGGAAGGGTTCAGCCCAACGCAGCCCCGGTCAAACCGCCCACCTCCATGAGTGTTGTGTTTTCATTGTTTTAGACTTCAGAACTTATGTATAATACTTATGTTTGTGTTTGATACTTATGTGAGACCTTGCGATGTTTGAGACTTATGTTTGTGTTTGATACTTGTGTTGAACACTTATGTTTGTGATGGATATTTATGTTTGTGGTGACGGTTTTATGTTTGTGTTGGCTATTTATGTCTGTGATGATATCTGTGATGTATATATGTGATATATATGTGATATCTTCTGTTTGTGTGGATGGAATACAAAAAAGAAATAAAAAAGGTATATACTGGTCACTTTGTCGAGTGTAACACTCGACAAAGAGGCGCTTTGTCGAGTGTCAGGGTCATAACACTCGGCAAAGAGCACAGACCTAGGCACCGACTTAGGTTCTTTGCCGAGTGTTATGTCGCTGGCACTCGGCAAAGAGGTTGGCTTTGCCGAGTGTCGCACAGAACACTCGGCAAAGAGCCTGACATGGGGACCCTCTCTGGTGGGCTCTTTGCCGAGTGTCCTAAGTGGCACTCGGCAAAGATGAATTCTTTGCCGAGTGCTGCCTGGAAGACACTCGGCAAAGATAACTTCTTTGCCGAGTGTCACCAGGGACACTCGGCAAAGCCGCCGTCTCTGTCACCCGGCGCCGTAACGGCCGCTTTTCTTTGCCGAGTGCTCTCTGACACTCGGCAAAGAGGTTTGCCGAGTGCCCGAGAAAAAGCACTGGGCAAAGAAGGCTTTGCCGATGCACTGTTTGTTGAGCCTTCTTTGCCGAGTGTCACACTCGGCGAAGCCTTTGCCGAGTGTTTTTAAGGCTTCACCGAGTGCTTCAGGCACTCGGCAAAGCGATTGATTCCGGTAGTGAGTGGGTCGCGCCGGTCGTTTTGCCTCCGTTGGTGCAGCGTGATTGACGAAGAGCTTGAGCGAAAGGTAGCGTTTTCGCCTTCGCCCCAACACGTGTCATCTGCGCCTTGCACGGCAGCACCACAGAAGTCACCAGGGGACCAAAATCTCACCAAGACGTCGGGAAGAGATGAGAGAGAGCGCTAGGTGTGGAACGGGTTTCACCAGGGAAGCTGTACCCTCTCCGCCATCACTGGCCGCCAGCTTTACTCCCAACCGGACATCGCGCCCTTTGCTCCTTCACCGATGCCATGGCGGGGTCCTCGGAATTTGGCTGGGGGGAGGCATCACGTGAGTTGGTGGAATCTCTTCGGCCTGACTCCATGTGTGGGTATTGACCGAAGATAGGGCGATTCGTCACTGGAGTTTGATGCGTACCGCGTGCCCGCCCGACGCCGTCATGAGCTCGGTTGCCGTCATCGTTTTGGGAAAGAAGCACAACACAACATTCTCCATCATCGCTGATACGTATTGGACTACTTGAAGCAAAGCTATAGTCACATGGGCAGGGGTCTGGCTCCGGCGAGCTTTTTGGAACCGTGATATCGTCAACACTGGGCTTCTGAAAATAGGTATCCCGAACAGCGTAATTGTAATTTTAGTATTATAATCCGTTGAAATTCGGAATTGTAGTATCTGAGTCAGATTAAGCCCAAGTGTTATGGCAATCCGTTTCTTACAACGGGTCCTCTCCCCCAGCGCTCCTCTCCCTGACGAGCGCGTTGCTCTCCCACCGCTGCCGAGCCGGCGCCCGTGCAGGAGCGGCGGCGCTTCTGCACGGCCTCGTCGTCGAGCTCCTCCTCTCCTCGAGCGCTCCTCCTGAAGCTAAATCTGTTAGCTTCGTTGAGCTCCTTGCTCTCCCCGACATGGAAATGGGCAGTTGCTAGCATGTAGAGTCTGAAATTCCAAACCTTATATCAAGGTCCTCTGAGCGCTGAACTGCCTCCTTGGCTGCGTTAACAGCTTGATTGGTCATTCCAAGAGTTGAACAGAAAAGCCTCTGCAATTTTTATCAGTTTATAAGCTAGCAACTTAATAATTTTCTTGAAGATTTCAGTTGCTTGGTCCTTGAAGAGTAAAGACAAAATCAAATAATTACTACATAGCAGTAATTTACCTGAATTAAGTTATGAGGTATTCAGGAAAGTGTTAAACGTGTAATCTATCTTCAAAAAGAGAAGAAATGCTACCATGTAGAACATGGACTCTACTCTCAGGGTGTGTTTGAAATGTAGGAACGAGGAATACAGGAACTGCATTTTCAGAATTGGACTGCTCGGTTCTGTCTGCTCGGTTTTCAGAAACATACAAGAACTGCATTTTCAGAAACTTGCTACTTCATAAATTACTGACCAGGGACTAACTGAAGCTAACTGAACTAGGACTAGGGAAAAATTGAAGATAACTGAACTGAAGCTAACACGATTAGACTAGGACTAACTCACTACAGTAAACGAAACAACGTCCGACGGCCAAAACCGTCGGACATAAGGTTCAAACCGTCGGAAATAGGTAATGTCCGACGGCATTAACCTATCTCCGACGGTTTTAAGCCGTCGGAGGTAATTCGTCGGAAATAGCGTAATGTCCGACGGCCGCCGTCGGACATAACCTATCTCCGACGGCCGCCGTCGGACATAAGCTATCTCCGACGGCCGCCTCTGCCCGTCGGAAATAATAAACACCAACCGTTTTACCGGTCAGCCTGTGGGGCCCACAGGCTTATGTTCGACGGCCCGGCACTAGGCCATCGGACATAACCAGGACTTATGTCCGACAGTATATAACACCGTCGGACATAACCATGCCTTATGTCCGACGGCTACCACTAGGCCGTCGGACATAATAAATTACAGAATTTACACAAAATTCTGTTTTTTAAAAAATCTGACATTTACAAAACAAAAACAGATTTCATGCACATATACACATTCACAATCACAAATATACACATTCAAATAAGTATTCACAATCACAAATATTCTCACATAAATATTAACATTCACAAATTTAACATCAACATATAGGTCCGACGGTTGTTGCAAACTGACATTGTGTCTCACAAACAAGTGTTGCAAAGTGTTTCATAAATTAACATCACGACACATCAATCATATCCATCGCCTGGATGGTTCGAGTAGCCACCTCCTCCGGCTGGACTCTGCGTGTTGAAAAGGTTGTTCACCCACGAATGTGTTGTGTCGTCTTGACCAGACCCATCTCCAGGTGCGGCAACTGAAGCGGGTGGTGTCTGAAATCCCTATAACACAAGCACATGAAATAGTAACCACTCAGTTGTTCATTTAAACACATAAGACATATATGAACATGTCACACATGCATATGTGTACATACCATAGGGAATTGTGACGGAGGCGGAGGTGGAGGCGCCAACATTGGCATTGGCAGTGCAAAGTCCGGAGGCGACATCCCATATGTCGGCATCAGGACGCCCGCTTGTTGGGCTAGTTGCTACAAATTATATACAAGTCATTGTTGAGCAAATAAGATACACATCAAGTGTTTTGCAAAATAAGCTACAAAATGTTACATCAACTTACCGAGAGAAGAGCTTGATTTTGGGCCTAGAGGCTTGCATAATACTCGTCCCTCTTCTTCTGGTACTTGGCTGCTTGTCTCTGGTATTCAGATTGTTGCCTCTGGTACTCCAATTGTTCCCTCAAGACTGATTGATGGTACTCTGCCTGTTGACGCAACACTGCAAGCTCTATCTCATGGGCGGATGATCGTGAACGGGACGACTGTGAAGACGACGATATGGATTGTCGTCCATGGCGTCTCAGCTCTCTGGAATCAATCGTAGAATCAAAAATACCCAACCTACAAGAGTGAACCATGCACTTAGTATAGTAACTCATGGCTCAGTTGAATCGCAAGCATATGATGACAATTTTGAAAACCAAATCAAATAATCTCACCGTCCATGGGCTTGTCCTCTTGCGCTAGCATATGCTGCCTGAGGGTCGATTGGCTGGCTCCTCCAATCGTACTCCTCCCCATGGCGTTGAACCATCTCCTGCCCATACGAAGCCTGGAGGCAAACAATATCAAATATAAGTGCATAGCCCCTATGCCCTTGCAAACAATATCAAACACATAATAGAGTATCAAAAACTCACTAGACGGTCGGTGGCCGTCTGAGTGCATAACACATCAGGATTCTGAGGATCAGAACCCCTATGCCCTTGCATATACACCTCCACATCCGTGGGCGTACGGCCGGATTTGACTTCCTGTACATAAAAGTTATAATGACACATTTCTATGTGATTCAAAGTTACGACAAACTGTGACTTACCATTCGCTTAGCCAAGCGCACATGACCATCACCGCTGTTGGGGGTATGCTTCGTAGCCGAAGATCCTAAAGAAATGAACACCTTCGGCGGATCCTCTCCAAAGCAGCGCCGAAGCTAGCGACTATAAAGCTTCGACACAGTGATATGTCTCAAGACGAAGGGGTGAACCGACTTAAAGATGAAATGACTTAAAGACCCATAATATTCTGTGTCATTATTGTAGTTCATTGTAAAGGGTATAAATGTAATTATATACAGGTTGTGAACTATGCCTATAAATAGGTGAACAGTACCCCTGTACTGTTCACGTGTTTTTCCTGTAATCACGCATTGGGCATTTGTCTTTGCTTCACGCTGGTATTTTTGCTTTCCTTCAAGCCGAAGGTACATTTGTAATTTGTTGTCATTTTTACAATAATGGAATAGAAATAAGTTAATAATAATAATCATGTGTTTAAATTATTTTACACATTTTTTACCCTTCATCATTATTTGTCGTGTTTATGAAGGTATAACCTTCATAACCTTCATCCGGAATTCATTATATCCTGAGGGAAATAATGCTTCGAAGGACGAAGGACTTTAACATTTAACAGTTTCTATGTTGCCTTGTTCTTGATTCATAGCATTTGAGAACAAGTCCCCAACATTGGCGCCCACCTCCGGTGAACTCACTTCCACTTTTTTGAGCTGATGGCTTCGATCAAGAATCAAGCTGGAACTGCTTCGGCTCCGAAGCTGGTTCTCCCGATAACAGGCGGTTCATGCTCAGAGCCGGCCAACAAGAAACAGAAGGAGGCACAGAGAAGAGTACAACATGTAGGGGTACAAGGACACTTCATCAAATCAAGATGGTCTCACATCCCAGTTACCTTTTCTCAAGAGGATCTTTAGCTCAAGGATTACCCACACAATGATGCTATGGTTATCTCTTGTGTGATCAAAGGATTTCTGGTCCATAATGTTTTGGTTGATACAGGCAGTGCAGCTGATATCATATTTGCTAAGGCCTTCAGACAGATGCAAGAGCCCGAAGACAAGATCCATGATGCCACACATCCCCTTTGTGGCTTTGGAGGAAGGCAGATTGTAGCACTCGGCAAAATCACAATGCCAGTAACCTTCGGATTTATCAACAATACAAGGACTGAACAAGTTGTATTCGATATTGTTGACATGGAATACCCTTACAATGCAATCATTGGTCGTGGTACACTCAATGCCTTCGAAGCAATTCTTCATCCATCATATCTTTGCATGAAGATACCTTCAGACCAAGGACCCATTGCTATTCATGGAAGTCAGGAAGCTGCCAGAAGGGCCGAAGGAAACTGGACAGACTCAAAAGCAATCCATAACATAGATGGAGTTGAAGCTTGTGAACAATACAAGTTCAGAAGGGAGAAAGCTGCTTCGGCCGATCAGCCGAAGCCCATGCTCTTATGCGAGGACATAGCAGAGCAGAAGGTGCTGTTGGGATCCCAATTGTCTGAAGAACAGGAGAAAACCTTGATAAGGTTTCTGTTCAACAACAAAGATGTTTTTGCATGGTCAGCTAATGATCTTTGCGGAGTTAACAGGGATGTTATTGAACACTCGCTCAATGTTGATCCATCCTTCAGACCCAGAGAGCAGAGGCTTCGGAAGATGTCTGATGACAAGGCCGAAGGTGCTCGGAATGAAGTGAAAAGACTCCTCAGTGCCGGAGTTATCAGAGAGGTAAAATACCCAGAATGGCTGGCTAACACTGTTATGGTAAAGAAGGCCAATGGTAAATGGAGGATGTGTATTGATTTTACTGATCTCAACAAGGCTTGTCCGAAGGACGAGTTTCCATTGCCAAGGATAGATTCCTTAGTTGATGCAGCAGCTTCATCAGAGCTTATGAGTCTGCTGGATTGTTATTCAGGCTATCATCAAATTTGGATGAAGAAGGAGGATGAGCCGAAGACCAGCTTCATAACCCCTAGTAGAACATATTGTTACCTTCGGATGCCTGAGGGGCTCAAGAATGCTGGAGGAAGCTTCAGCAGAATGACAGCGAAGGTTCTTCAATCTCAGATAGGCAGAAATGTGCTAACTTATGTTGATGATATCATTGTAAAAAGCACGAAGCAAGAGAATCACATTACTGATCGGCAGGAAACCTTCGCTAATTTTAAACAGGACGGTTTAAAGTTGAATCCAGAAAAATGTGTCTTCGGAGTGAAGAAAGGGAAATTTCTTGGCTGCCTAGTTTCAACAAAAGGGATTGAGGCTAATCCAAATAAAATCGAAGCTATCCTTCGAATGGAACCACCAAGTACAAAGAAGGGGGCTCAAAGATTGACAGGAAGACTGGCATCTCTCAACAGATTCATATCTAGATCAGCAGAGAGAAATTTACCATTTTTCGAAGTGCTGAAGTCAGCCGAAGTTTTTCAATGGGGACCAGTCCAGCAGAGAGCCTTCGAAGAGCTGAAGCAATATTTGATAGACCTAACAACACTAACTCCACCAACGCCAGGGGCTCCTCTGTTGCTATATGTGGCAGCTTCGCATTCAGCGGTGAGTGCAGCACTTGTTCAGGAGAAGCTTGAAGGCCAAGTCAAAAAGCAAGCCCCAATATACTTTGTATCCGAAGTTCTTAGTTTATCAAAGAAAAATTATACAGAATTGGAGAAGGTGCTGTATGCTGTTTTGATGGCCTCCAGAAAGCTTCGACACTACTTTCAAGCATACAATATAGTTGTTCCTTCTTCACAACCGTTGAAGGATATTATGAGAAATAGAGAAGCCACTGGAAGGGTTGGAAAATGGGCTGCGGAACTCAATGAATTTTGTATTGATTATGTGCATAGATCTTCGATTCAGTCCCAAGCGTTGGTAGACTTCATTGCTGACTGGACGCCAGGGGCTCAGGAAGAAGAAACGAGTAAAGATGTCGAAGTTTGGACAGTATTTTGCTATGGATCTTGGGGAACCTTCGGAGCAGGAGCAGCCGCTGTGTTGGTTGCACCTTCTAAAGTTAAAACTTGTTATGCAACAGACTTAATTTCAGTTGCACAAATAACATTGCTGAGTACGAAGCTTTGCTTTTGGGTCTTCGGAAGTTAAAGGCAATGGGAATCAGAAGGGCGGTTCTTAAAACCGATTCCCATGTTATTTCTGGTCATATTGACAAAAGTTATAAAGCAAGAGATCCGAAGCTTGAAAAATATTTAGACATGGTCCGAAGGATTGAGGCTTCCTTTGAAGGGTTTTCTGTTAAAAATATCCCTCGTGGAGAAAATGAATATGCAGATTTATTAGCCAAGTCAGCAGCACAGGGGCTGCCCTTACCTTCAGAAGTATTTTTCGAAACAATAAAAGCACCTTCGGTTGAGCTTCTTGAAAGAGCAGTCCTTAACATATCCCCTGTCTATAGTGAAGACTGGAGAACTGAGATCATCTCTTTCCTTCAGGGTAACTTTCTTTCAGATGACGAAGCTTACAACAGGAGGATAGAGGCAAGAGCTCGACCATATGTTATAATAGAAGGGGAACTATACAAGCGTGGAGTCTGTTCTCCGTTACTCAAGTGTTTATCTAGAGCCGAAGGTATGGAATTGATGAAGGAAATACACGCAGGCCTGTGTGGATCTCACATTGGATCTAGGCCTTTGCTTGGAAAAGTTTTTCGTCAAGGATTTTATTGGCCAAAGGCAACTTCGGATGCAGCGGAATTAGTCCAAAAGTGCGAAGGTTGTCAGAAATGTGCAAGAGATCAAAAACAACCTTCGTCTCTAACTCAGTTAATACAACCCACTTGGCCGTTGCAAAGGTGGGGCCTTGATTTGTTAGGTCCGTTACCACCAGCACAAGGGAACTTAAGATATGTTGTAGTGGCAGTGGAATATTTTTCTAAATGGATTGAGGCAAAGCCTTTAGCCACAATAACTTCGGTCACTATTCAAAAGTTTTTCTGGCAAAATATTGTTTGTCACTTCGGAGTGCCGAAGGCTATTACTGTGGATAATGGGACGTGGTTTGATTCCGAAGCTTTCAGAGGATTTTGTGATCAAATTGGCACGAAGATCCATTTCGCATCAGTTCGGCATCCGGAGTCAAATGGACTTGTTGAGAGGGCTAATGGCATCATAATGACAGGAATAATGAAGTTAATCTTCAATCAGCCCAGGGGAAAGTGGCCAGACGAATTAATTAAAGTGGTGTGGAGCCACAACACAACAATATCAAGATCAACAGGTTTTACACCATTCAAGCTATTGTTTGGAGACGAAGCAATAACTCCAAAAGAAGCCAAAGCAGGATCAATAAGAATAGTAGCTTCGGCAGAAGACGAAGCTGGAGCTGATTACTCTGTGGAAAAAGATGCTATAGAGGGGATCAGGCTTCAAGCTGTGGAAAACATCAACAAATACCAAGCTAAAACAATAAAATGGCGTGATAGAAAGGTTAGGCTAAAGAACATCGAACCAGGACATTTGATGCTTCGAAGAGTAGCCAACCCAAAGACAGTAGGCAAATTACAGCTAAAGTGGGAAGGACCTTTTCTGGTAGTATCTTCGTCAAGACCCGGTTCCTACAGATTGAAGGATATGGACGGCAACGACATTCCTAGATCATGGAATGTGGACGAGCTTCGGCGATATTATATATAGCTTGATGTAATTTTTTCTGTTCTTTCTTGTGGCACCCTTTTCCTTTCCAAAGGGGGAGAAAGGTTTTTAATGGGGCCACATCATGTAATTTTTCTTTTCCTTATTTCAATTCTATAAGAGCGATACCCCCCAAAGATGTAAATGTAAAAGCTGACAACGCACCATCGAGTGCAAAGGAAAAAGAAAAGAAAACAGGGAGAAGCTCAAAAGTCGTTCCTAAGGGAATGCAGAGCTTACAGCGAAAAATAAACGCTGATTCCGCCGAAAGTAAAAGGCGAAGAAGCTCCTAAGGGAGGCTTACAGCGAAAAGTCAGCGCTGATACACCGAAAAGTAAGCGGTGAAGCCGAAAAATAAACGACAAAAATATTTGAGTCATTCCCAAGGGAATGAAGGCTATGATTATGGTTTTGGATGTACATTCGGATAATCATTTGCACAATACATTACATCATGACATTTGCATTCATAAACATTCATTTAGGCATATGTAGGATCATCATCATCATATCATACAGAAAAAGGGCAGATGCTTTGGCTATGAGGAAAAACTTCGGAGAAAGAAGAAATTTTTATGCTTCGTTGTGTACGCAAAGAAGGGAAGGTGTTTTTCGCCTATGGCTCAAAAGTATTAATTTCGTCCACACCAAAGCATTTCATTCATGGACGAAAAAGTAAGATTATATTACAGAGTAAGACTCAGATTACATCATACTTTATACAAGTTACTACAAAAGTTTTTTGAGCTACTTTTACAGATAATTCAAGCTTCGATACAATCTCTGGAGCTTCGTTCTTCTACTCTACAGCTTCAGCTTCAGCTTCAGCTTGGTCAATCTGCACGAAGGTATTATAAGCTAAATTCAAAAATTCAAAGGAAAAGGTAAGCATAAGGTATGATTTTGTTACCAGCTTGAGGTGGCTCCGAGCTTCGTCACCAGCTTTGCTCCGACCACCCTTTGTCCATACTAACTTTATAAATCAGTTTGCAATACTTCGAGCAAGATTCGGAACATCATCTAAGTCTGCCGGTGACAGGCTGAAGTTGGGTCTATTAACAATCTTGCCGTGTTCACAGCCAGACTTCAAAAAAGCAACAGCTGTGCCCCGAGAAGCTGCCAGGGCACAAAAGTCGCTATGCCCAGCTATAACTTCGTCAAGATCATTAATTTCACCTTCAATGTGCTCGAAGGCACCAGGCAGGTCCTCGGCCGAAGGAGTAAACTCTTCACTACTGGCTCCGACAAAATGAAACACTTGCTTTAGCTGATGAATGCATCGAGTGTAGAATTCCAAACATTTATTTTGAAGATTTTTCAAAGATTCTTTCAATTCCAAGTTTCTTTGAGTTTTAGCTTCAAGATTTGCATCAAGCTTCAGTTTCTCTTGTTCAAAATTTTCTGACTGGGAAAGAAGCTTCGAATTTAATTCTGTTATTTTTGCTTCAGCATCCACTAATAAGCCTTCGGCTGTTTGTAGCTCGAGGTCCTTCTTCTCAATGGCAGCAGATTGCTCCTTTATTTTGTTTTCTAAATTTTCAATTATAACTTCTTGCCTTTTATCCTCTAAATCTTGTTGCATTTTTAATGCCTTGCTCAAAAGCATGCTCTGTGCACAAATAGCCTTCATTAGAAAATATTTTCGTACCACAAGTAATAAGAGTTAGACACAAAATGTTTACCTTGAAATTAGAATAGAATAAACTGCCGACAATATGCTGTCGACGGTAGCGGCTGATATCCGCTTCAAGCTTCGGGAAGCCGATAATTTTCGATAAGGTACCCGCAACCTTCGCACCGGTTTGGTCTCGTATACAGCCTAACCCTTCATCGTCAATACCACCAAAGAGAAGCGCCCCCGGCCAATATCCACAAGAAATAACATACTCTTTTAATTCCTCTTTCTCAGCTTCAGTCAGCTCCTGGCCAACTAAGCTTCGGAAGTCAAAAGTTTCATCTTCCGAGGTATCCTCGGTTATTCCTCCTTTCTCAGGTTTGGCAGCCGTGGTCTCTTCGGTGGCTGCAGCAGTTTCTTCAGCGGCCATGTTTAGCAGCATTTTATCTATATCAGCGGCTATGCTCTCTAAATTAATACCTTCGGAGTTAGCATCTTCGGCTCTGGCCTCTTCTGCGGTAGCCTCCGAAGGTACAGCTTCAGTAGCTGTCATGATTTCAATTGCCGGCATCTTCAGAGTTGGAGCTCTTGGTGGTGTTGTTTCAATCACTTCAGTCACGGTAACAATCCTTTGTCTTTTTGGCCTAGATGCCTTTGTCTTTGCGGGCTCCTTTTCATTATGAAAAAGCTTCGTCATATGAAGCCCCAACGGACTTAGTTTGACAGGCAAAGTTTCAGTCATTACCTTTAGAATTTCCTCTATTTCAGCATCAGAAGATGTCGCAGAAGTCTTCTCTTCTTCATCAATTGATTTTTGTTCCGAGATTGATTCTTTTCTTTTCTTCGAAGTTAACACTTTCGATTCAAACTTTTCTTTCTTCTTTTTTTGATCTTCGTCGTCTTTGATCAAAGCGCCAGCTACTCTTTTCCTTTTCTGCCCTTCGGCACCCCTGTCGAGTCGCTCATAATCAGGATATTCAAAGCCTATAGCATCGAGCACTCTGTTTAGCCTTCGTTTCGGCCGGGTGCCGAAGGCTGCTGTCATCAATTGATCCTCTTTTTTAGAATAATTCCCAAGAATTTCAGTGCTCATTACTTCGATTGTTTCGAGCCATTCTTGGCAGGGTGCTTTGAAATATTTCTTGAACTTATAGTGGTAGGGCAGTCGGACAAGCTCCCCCTCTTTTTTCTCTCTTTCGAGCTTCGGCATAGCCCATTCCTTCATAGTTGGAAATATTTTGAAAGCCAGAAATTCCTGCACTAAATCTCTAGTGCCAATGTGCTCTGCGATAATCCTGAATTCAGCCAACGCAGTTTGGGTTGGACCTTCTGGTGTCATATTGCATTGGGGTCTGGTTTCTCCGAAGATCAGTTCAAGCGGACTCTGTACCAGCTTCTCCTTGTCATCGTCAACTTTGATGTAGAACCATTCCGATTTCCAGCCTGCCGGCCACTTGCTTCGGTAGCTGATCACAGGAAATTTTGTAGTTTTCCGATAGGCAAAATTGTAACAACCAAAATTTTCATGTAACCCATCCTTTCTGGCCTTGGTTTGGTAATGTAGCTCGTGCACCCAGCAGAAACCTTCGGCAAACGGTTCCACCCCCTAGCTTTGGAGAGCCCAAATATAAACACTAAGCCTAACAATAGCGTTAGGAGTTAGTTGATGGAAGTGGATCCCAAACTTCTTTAGCACATTGGCAATCATCCTATTCAAAGGAAATCTCGAACCAGCTTTGAGGAAACTCTTGAAAATCACTATTTCATCTTTCTGTGGCTTCGGAGTTGTTTCTTCTCCACCGAAGCGAATCAGCTCTTTCTTATCTTCGCTAAAGTAGCCCGACTTCACCATCTTAGGAAAATCAGCTTTGGAGATGGTCGACTTTCCGAAGTCCAGGTGGCTAGGTTTGCTCGGTACTGCGATGTTGTAATCATCTTCAGAATCGGTCTCTTCAATGTCTACTTGCTCTGCTTCAGCAGCAGGAACGTCTTCAGGTGCCACCAACCCAGATTGCTTCATTGCTTCTGAAATAGGAACAGTTTCCACAGCTTCGGTTTCGTCTCCCTCGCGATCAACTCTTGCAGTAGAGCGAACTCTAGCCATTTGATTATGATTTACTTGAATTTTTTTGAATTGACTTTTTATCTTTTCCGAAGCTCTTCCACTTGCACCGAAGCAGATTTTGTATGAGCGCAATGATCAAGCTTCGGCTATGACTAAAAATTTGGCAGCAAAACAGTACAATAGCAATGAATGTTGTGGTAACTTCACACCTACCCGTCTGTTTATATAGTGCTGCAGGTGGGAAGGTGAATCGGCAAGGTCTCCAACACCGAACAAACAGTCACCCGCACTCACTGAACGGTGGGCCACATAGCTCGAGAAGGTGAATCACTGGCGAGCGTGTAATTGGTGCAAGATGGGCCGCGCGTCCGACGATTATTTTAATCGTTTCTCGCCAACGAGCTCAGGGAAGGTGTTTTTTGGATCTTCGGCATCCCGAAGCTTAGAAGATTTTTCACGGATCAAGCTCGTTACCAAAAACGATCTAGCGCCGCGAAGGGGCTACTATTGGGGGTATGCTTCGTAGCCGAAGATCCTAAAGAAATGAACACCTTCGGCGGATCCTCTCCAAAGCAGCGCCGAAGCTAGCGACTATAAAGCTTCGGCACAGTGATATGTCTCAAGACGAAGGGGTGAACCGACTTAAAGATGAAATGACTTAAAGACCCATAATATTCTGTGTCATTATTGTAGTTCATTGTAAAGGGTATAAATGTAATTATATACAGGCTGTGAACTGTGCCTATAAATAGGTGAACAGTACCCCTGTACTGTTCACGTGTTTTTCCTGTAATCACGCATTGGGCATTTGTCTTTGCTTCACGCTGGTATTTTTGCTTTCCTTCAAGCCGAAGGTACATTTGTAATTTGTTTTCATTTTTACAATAATGGAATAGAAATAAGTTAATAATAATAATCATGTGTTTAAATTATTTTACGCATTTTTTACCCTTCATCATTATTTGTCGTGTTTATGAAGGTATAACCTTCATAACCTTCGTCTGGAATTCATTATATCCTGAGGGAAATAATGCTTCGAAGGACGAAGGACTTTAACATTTAACAGTTTCTATGTTGCCTTGTTCTTGATTCATAGCATTTGAGAACAAGTCCCCAACAACCGCCGTAGTTGTGGAACGACTCAGTCCCACGGTTTCCCCTGTTCCTTTCGGAAATGGCACGAAACTCAGGGGAAGCCCACCATCTGCACAATGCCCGATAACCGTCTGATCGAGTGGCCATCCATGGCACCGACACCTACATGAAATTTTTTAAATAAAGCAAGCAAATACATGGCTTCGTGCGATATGAGAGGCAACAACCTGTTTACCTCTAGGTATTGCTCCTCCGTCAAGTAAATTGATGACCACTCGGCCTTGGTATTTGGCATCGGTCGATCATCAGCATTTGCTCTGTACCATGCCTTTATAGCCTGAATTCGTGCATAGTACATTGCATTTGCAACGACATATCTTTCCACCAAACTTTAGTCGAAAGCATAAAGTGTCTTCAACGCATATCGGACATGTCAAAATCCCATGACAACTCCATCTAACAAAGATACCATAAGCCATAAAATCATGAATAGACCATAAAAACGTGGCTCTCAGGTTGAACTTCTGTTTCTTGTAACAATCGTACGCCTCGACTCCTTCCCACAAAATTTTCAATTCTTCAATCAGGGGTCTCATCATCACATCGATCTTTGTTCCAGGATGATCCGGACCAGGTATTACAAGACACAAGAAAATAAATTCATATTTCATGCAAAGAGCTGGTGGAAGGTTGTATGGAACAGCAAAGACGGGCCAACATGAGTAGGACGTTACAATTAGATTGAATGGCGAGAAACCATCTGTTGCCAAACCGAAGCGAACATTCCACACTTCATCAGCAAAGCTGGAATCAAAAGCATCTAGTGCCTTCCATGCATCTGTATCAGCTGGGTGCACCATGACATTTGGATTCTCACGTACCCCTTCTTTGTGCCACCTCATGTGTCTGGCTGTATTCTTGGAGATGAACAAACGTTTCAACCGAGGTATAAGAGGCATGTAACGAAGCTGCTTACGTGCAATCTTCGTAGTCACGGTCAAACCATCGTCGTTTTCAACCTCAACAAATCTACGCTCACCACATACAGTACACTTCTTCTCACCCGCGGTCTCCTTCCAGAAAAGCATACAATTATTTTCACAGACATCAATTTTTTTCGTAGTCCATACCGAGCCCAGATAACAACTTTTTAGACTGATACATGTCCTTTGGCATCTTGTGATTCTCCGGAAGTACATCACTGATCAAGTTCAAAAGCTCCTTGTAACAGTTGTTTGAGAATGCAAACTTAGACTTAATAGCCATAAGCCGAGTCACAAATACAAGGACGGTCACTTTTGTGTGCTCATGCAACGGCTCTTCGGCAGCTTTAAGGAGCTCGAAGAACTTCTGAACCACAGGTGTAGCTGGATCGTCAAACTCGGTGGGTTGACCGGGGTTCTCCGAATCGACGGTTAGAAGCTCATGGCGTACATCGTCAAGCATCTCTTCCATCCTATCGTAGTCCTCCTCTTCATGTGACTGAACTTCCGATACAATACGAGAAGGTGGATCCTCACCGTGGTGCACCCACACCTCATAGCCTGGCCTATAACCGTTCTTGCAAATATGTATCGACATAGTCCTCCTGTCAAGGAAATTAATGTTCCGACACTTGCTACAAGGGCACCTAACATCAGTTCCAGTCTCTGACCGAGCAAAAGCATGGTCGAGAAAAGCATCAGTCTTGGCAACCCACTCACTTGATAGAGCACCTCTTTTCTTCCAACCTTCATACATCCATCGACGATTCTCCTCCATACTAGATACGAGATGTTAACTTAATTAGTTATGATTACTAATTAACCACACTAATACAATAGTCACTAATTAACCAAACTAATACAATAGCACTACAAAAAATCATTTCACGGGACCCTAAATCAAATAAAACAACCTTATTTCCGAGGGCTTAATAATTACCCTCGGAAATTAAAAGTTTAAATTATATAGCCACTAATAAATAAATTAAAACAAGCTAATTTAATTGCATAATTAAATTAAGCCGTCGGACATAACAAAACTAAACATTGCTACTAGCAAACAATATATATTTATACACAAAATTATACTAAAATTTTTAAAATTGCTCACTTTGCCGGACGATGAACCGGAGAAGCGAGCTCCGGCGGGGTCGGGGCGGGCGCCGGTAGCGTCGGGGACGGGGGCAGAGGCTCCGGCGGCCGTGGGCTGCGTCGGGGCGGCTCCGGTGGCGTCGGGCTGCGTCGGGGTGGCTTCGGTGGCGTCGTGCTCGGGCTGCGCGTCGGGGCGGGAGGGGAGGTCGTCGGGCACGGGCTGTGCTTGGGCGGTGGTGCCTGGCGGCGGCGGCGGCGGCGGAGTCACGGCGGCGGCGGCGGCTTGGGTGCATATAGGTTGCACGCGGTAGAATGAAACGATGCGGGTTCGGTGGCGTCGGTTAAAACTCCTTATTTCTGACGGTGCCCCAGGAGGCCGTCGGATATAAGCTTATGTCCGACGGCTGTTACACGGGCCGTCGGAGATAAGCTTATGTCCGACGGCCAGCCTGACAGCCGTCGGCTGTTTGCTATTATTTTCGACGGCAGCCTTTGGCCGTCGGACATAACCTTATGTCCGACGGTGGCCTAGGGGGCCGTCGGACATAACGTGGCCGTCGAACGTTTCCTCTTTTACTGTAGTGACTGAAGCTAACTAAAAATAACTGAAGCCAACTGAATTGGACTGAAGCAGCCATACCAAACTGAAATTGCAGATGTGCTAGAACTGGCAGCTGTCCGAAAATCTGGCGCCATACCAAACTGGGCTTCTGAAAACACTGATATCGCCAACTGCATTTTCACTAGCACATCTGCAGCTGTAGCAAACTAGCACAACTGCCATTTGCATTTTCATCTGCATTTTCACAAGCAAACTAGCACATGTGCATTTGCATTTTCACTAGCAGACTAGCACATCTGCATGCTAGCATGCTAGCAACTGCCCATTTTCACTAGCTTCGTCGGGGAGAGCAAGGATATAAGGTTTGGAATTTTAGACTCTACATGCTAGCAACTGCCCATTTCCATGTCGGGGAGAGCAAGAAGCTTGACGAAGCTAACAGATTTAGCTTCAGGAGGAGCGCTCGAGGAGAGGAGGAGCTCGACGACGAGGTCGTGCATACAAGCGCCGCCGCTCCTGCACGGGCGCCGGCTCGGCAGCGGTGGGAGAGCAACGCGCTCGTCAGGGAGAGGAGCGCTGGGGGAGAGGATCCATTGTAAGAAACGTATTGCCGTAACACCTGGGCTTAATCTGACTCAGATACTACAATTCCGAATTTCAACGAATTATAATACTAAAATTTCAATTGCGCTGTTCCGGATACCTATTTTCAGAAGCCCAGTGTTGGCGATATCACGGTTCCAAAAAGCTCGGCTCCGGCCATGGCGCGCCGTCGGCGCTGTCGCGGTGGTGGCGAGGGGGATGTGAGGGTGAAGAAGGAACTCATTATGAACCGTCAGATTTGGGTTGTGCGCGCCAGATTAAACGATATAGATGTAAGATTGGAGTTAAATCTGGGGCATTGAGTTAGGATCGAATGGCCGAGAACAGAAGTAGGATACCCCTTCACGTAATTGAATCCAAGCCATTCGTTTGCAATCGGACGGATCGGGCCGCTGCTTACCCCTTCGGCCCAATCGTTTTGCTAAAGAGCCTATGACAATGCTCAATATAAACCCGCAGTCCCCCTGATGGAATCCTGAGTCTTAGGAATTTTTATGAGATAGACCCCGTGTTTCTCTGTTTTTAGGCGCCCAGTTCAGAATTCGGGGAAATCATATTAATAAATTTAGAAATTGATTTTTTTTAATACAAAAATAAATCCAGAAACTTGTATAATTCATATTAGCTCCAAATTGATCCATTCCAGTTGCAATAATTTTGTTGTAATATTGTTCATCATCTAGTACCTTTGTTTAGCCATAAAACTTGAATTAAAATTATTCATTTGAATTACTCTAATCTAGGTACCAAATAACTTCAGAAAATCATAATTAATTCATTTTAACTCTGTTATAATCCGTTCAAGTTGCGTTAGCTTCGTATGAATATTTACTATGCAGTAGCAACATTGATTATTTGATATCCCATACTTTTATAATTAGGTAACTAATTTGATTAATCTATGTTTTCTGGATTAGCTTATTCTAATATTAATATAGTATCATGATCTTAGGGTTATCTTTGGCCTAAAAGATGATTTATAATCAAGTAATGACTTAGACTAAATTGAGTTAGTTATTTATAAGATATTCTCTCATATGGTGTACCCTAATCAATTCATAATATAGTTTAATATTTAAATCACGTAGATTTTCCATAAACCATAACTTTATAACCATAACTCCGAATTTAGTGATTCGCGTTCCCATGATCTCGTAGCAACGCGTAGATTATTATTACGCAGTTTATTCTTATGTTTGGTGTGATGTTAATTTTGCCTATACCATGTTTGTTTGTATTGCTACGACTAGCAGCGAGGTTACGAGTCACCTGAAGATCATCCTGGTACCTGGAATCTCAAGTCCTAGGCAAGTTTTGCCCTTGATCACTTTTATTTACCTAATAATATTCTTTATAATCATTTATTCATGCATAGGTTTAATTTTGATGGGACCCAATAGGTCACCCTATTCTGATTTTCTTTTACCTTGTTCACCCCTGAACCATTGGGTAGTTTTGCTATTGCTCTATATAGTTTTGGGATTAATATTACATTATGTCCATGTTCCAATTATTCTGTTATTTTATTCATGTTCATGTCAAGATCATTATTTTTAATTGGAACATGGAGCTTAACTTGAGAAACGCGTGCCACCACAAGGGTGGAATGGGATGCCCTTGGCTGACTAATTAGGAAAGCTAGTGGAAGACTACCTTACCCGAAAGGGGCAAGGGCAGTAGGGGAGTAGGCATGTAGGGAGGTTCTCAGGTTGATTTTGCTTCGATGGCGGTCAGATGAGGGATTCCTACATTGCTCTTCCTAGAAACTGTAGCAGGTTTTCGGAAGCTAGTGGAACTTTGTAATGGCCTCGTAATGTTAACCTGTCTCACTTCCTTGGTAGAGGTGTATGGGGCCCGTACAACCCCGTGGCACATGGGGTAACATGACTTGTGGGTAAAGGATACAACCTCTGCAGAGTGTAAAACTAGTATACTAGTCGTGCTCGCGGTCATGAGCAGCTCAGGACTCTCGCATGATTAATTTATGGAATTAAACTCAATTTGTCATTTGCATCGCATTGTGGTTTATTATTAATTTTGATCTATTATTACTCTGGTTTGGTATCTACTTACATTTAGTAACTGTTAATAAAATTTGACCAACTTATTAAAAGCAACACTCAGCTTTAACCCTTATTTGTTGATCAGCCATACACTTCACATGAACTCCCACATTTGGTGAGTTCATGCACATTATTCTCCACAACTTGTTGAGCTATGATCTTTTGTGAGCTCAACCTTGCGATATATAAACCCCCCATAGGAGAAGAACATGTGGTCTAGGAGGAGCCTTACAACGAGGAGTACAAGCTTATCTAGGTGGCATCTCCCAGTCAGCTTGATGGCGCCGAGGAATAATACTTAGTTTGCTTTATTGTTCTCATTTATTTTTGTAAGACTTTTGCTTTGTAATAATGATATTTGCGACATTTATCTCTACACACTTTGTCATTTTATGTGATGTTCTTCTTTGGTGCACATATGAGACGCACTTGGCATTATCCCTTAAATCCTGGTGTGACGTGCCTTGTTTTTGATTGTGTATAGCAATTGAGAACGAGGGACCAACAACCCTTTTCTTGTTTTCTTCATTCTTTCTCTTGCGCTCTTTTGGTCTTGCGTCTTCGGCTTGCCCTTCATATTAGTTTATCTTCTAAGTATCTTTTAGGTCTTCTTTTGAGGTGTTGCATCCTCAGAGCCTCAGTCCATTCCTCTATTGCATCCTATGAGCTACAATCACCAACACCTGAAGAACATTAGTCCACAAGGTTATGTTGATCATAAAACACCAAAATCACTTAGCCAAATGGGCCAGGGTTCATTTTCCTTACACTCAGGTCCACTCCTACGACACACTAGGTAAACATCCTGACATCTGAGATCAATCTACTTTGGCCAAGCTACAGAGTGAGATCAAAAACTGATAAAGGTCAAGGTACAACGCTCGATAAAAAAGAAACTAAGTCAAAATAATTCCTTTTCGGTTTGTAACACACTTACTGATCAACCTATTTTGGTAGATGAAGTAGAAAATTTTGTAGTGGAGAATGAAAAAAGAATTACTGGTCTCAGAATAAAATAAAACCTATTTATTTATTTTGTTCTCATTTGTTTTTATTTTTGTACTCGAGGGACTGCATGGTACTATGCTGCTAAGAAAATTTGGGGTGGGGAGAGAATAGGGGTGAAAACGGTAGAGACAGATAGATAGTAGGTCATCATGTATCCTACCTATTGGTCACCTATCGAGGCTCCTTTAGGAAACCAAAATAGGGCAACCCAATTGTTGGGAGCCTCTCCTTGCCAATGACCCTCAAAGTAATAAATGTCATTCATCTCTAAGTTTATTTCAGGAATGATGAAGTGGCATTCATCCTACTGGCATCCACGAGTATGAGACGAAGAAGAAAGCTTCGGTGTTGCAGCTTGACCAAAGCAAGAAACGTTCGACAAAGCAGACGAAGATTCTGAAAGCGTGGTTAACACAACCTCATTGAGGAAAGATTGTGTTACCCATGTTAGACTTTGTAGTTTACATGTATAGGGTTCAAGGTAATAATTGTAATTTCATATGAAGTTGTACGTCGTGTTATCCCTATAAATAGGAGTACGGTGCCCATGCACTTTTCAGACATTTTCTAGTGCAGCTACGCTTTTGTAAAGTCGAGTTGTTCCTCATCTGAAGCCCTAAAGTGCTCGTACCTTTCAAACAACCTTCAAGTGCCCCGAAGGTATACTTGTAAACATTTGTAATTAAAGGGGAGTAATGAAAGAAGTTGGCATACTATATGCCATCATAATACCATTTTCTAACTACGTACCACATATTCACATATGTCCCGACCTTCTTCCTCTAATCTATCCCCTCTGAATGATTGGATCAAAGGAAAGAAGATCTTATAGGAATCCCTCGTCCGGAAAGCCATCGCAACATGATCGACCCGAGAACCTCGCTATACGTAGTTCCTCTACTGCCCTTGCCCCTTTCGGGTAATGTAGTCCTCCACTAGCTTTCCTAATTAGTTAGACAAGGGCGTCCCATTCCACCCTTGTGGTAGCACGGTTATCTCAAGTTAAGCTCCATGTTCCAATTAACACAATGATCTTGTCATGAACAATAATTAAAACAACAACATAAATGGAACATGATCATAATTCAATTGTAGCGTTAATCCCAAAACCAGGTAGAGCAATAGCAAGTCTACCCAATAATTCATTTGTCTGCAAGGGGTGGGTTAAACAAATTTAGGAAAACCTATTAGGTCCCATCAAATTAACCTGAGCATGTCACAGTGATTAACCGAGAATATTATTAGGTAAAGAAGAGTGATCAAGGGCACAACTTGCCTTAGACTCGAGATTCCCAGGTACTTCTCCAAGTTAATCTTCAAGTTTCTCGCGACCTCACTGCTACTCGTAGCAATACATACAAATAGGCAAGGAGTACATAAACAAAATAGTACACCAAACATGAGAACAAACAACGTAAGAATATTCTACGTGATGCTACGAGAGCGTAGGTTCGAGAATCACTAAAGGAGTTATGGTCAAAAATATATGTATTCTGAAGTTTTAGGTGTTTAAATAATAAAACTATATTTCATGTTGATTAATATAACTTATGTGAGAAAATATATTACATACTGAAGGAAACGGGTGACGCCTAAGAGGGGGGGGGGGGTGAATTAGGACTTCTAAAACTTTTACTTAACTTGGCCACAATTAAATCCCTAGAGCAAAACCTATGCAAGAATCAAAACTAGAATGTGCAAACTAGGTTTTGTCTAAGTGTTGCTATCTCTACCGCAAAGGCTAAGTTTCAATCTACACTAAATAAGTATGACAACAAGATTGAAACTTAAATGCTTAATATAAATGCGGAATGTAAAGAGCTAAGTAGAGAAGCAAACTCTCGTGGATGACGCCGGTATTTTTACCGAGGTATCCGGAACCGCGCAAGGTCCCGACTAATCCTCGTTGGTGCCCCTACGCAAAGGGAAGCCCACGCGAGGGCCAAGCACCTCAGTCGAGTAACTCCGTAGAGAGCCGCGGGCCTTCTCCACGCGCAAGTGGTGCTCCGCTTCCGGCTCCTCTCGGACGCTCCCCGCCGTCTCCACTATCGAGCTTCCGGCCGAAACGCCGCGGGCCTCGTTCCCTCCGGTACACGGTGGCGGCCGTGACACAATCGCGGTTGTCACGGTCTCGCAAGACTCTCGCCCCACTCGGTACAATTACAACGGCTCGCGCAAGAGCCGAGGGGTTGTGAGGTTTATCTAAACTCACTCAACTAACTAGGTTTCACCTAGAGCAAGCGCTAAAGCGGTCTAACTAACCTAAGCACTTCGCAAAGCACCTACGCTAATCACCGAGTGATTCTATTAAGCACTTGGGTGTTTGAGCACTTGGAAATATGCACTATGTGTATTGGAATGTTGTTTGGGCTCTCACACATGAGAATGGCCGGTTGGGGTGGTATTTATAGCCTCCACACCCTCAACTAGCCGTTGGACAGAAAGCAGCAGCTTTCTGTCGTCGGGTGCACCGGACAGTCCGGTGCACCACCGGACACTGAACAGTAGATGTCCGGTGCACGCCACGTCAGCCGACCGTTGGCGCCTGTAGCAGTCGACCGTTGGATCCGACCGTTGCCTTTCTGCCCGTTGGCACACCGGACAGTCCGGTGCACACCGGACAGTCCGGTGCTACAGCCAGAGAGCGCCTTTCTGCGGCCTCTCCGCGCAGACTGTCCGGTGCCTCACCGGACAGTCCGGTGCACACCGGACACCGATGTCCGGTGCGCCACCTGGCGCTGGCTGACAGCCCTTTCTTGGATTTCTTCGCTGATTTCTTCGGGCTTCTTTGTTCTTGAGTCTTGGACTTCTATGCATCTTTTTATGTCTTCATTTGAGGTGTTGCATCCTCATTGCCTTGGTCCAATCCTCTTTGCATCCTGTGAACTACAAACACAAACACTAGAACACTTATTAGTTCACGGATTGTGTTGTTCATCAAACACCAAAACTCAATTAGCCAAATGGCCCGGGGTCCATTTTCCTTACAATCTCCCCCTTTTTGGTGATTGATGACAACACAACCAAAGCAAGCAAATAATACAATTATTTGAATGAAAACTATGCAATCTACTTGCTAGGATGCATGATTGTCCCCACAATGTGACATTATGGACTTAAGCCTCCCCCTAACTCCATAATTCACTTACTTCCTATTTTTGGACCAAATAACCAAAACCACTTTTGAAAAGTCATTTGTAGATATAAAATTTTAAATTGGTGGTGTTTGGTGTTTGATATAGTTTTCATTGCTTTGGCCCCTAAACTTCTCCCCCTTTGGCATCAACCACCGAAAAGGAAGACATTAAAAGCATGTAGGAAGTAAATAAAAACTTGCCCTCAACAAATGATATCACTAGAAGTATATTAAACTAAGCCATGAAGGATACCACTTGTAGATCATGAAAGATACCATGAGTAGGAGTTCTTCAAAAGATTATTCCCCCTAAATGAGTACTCTCCTTTGGAAAGAGTTTTTCTCCCCCTTTAGAGATGAAGAAATACTCTCCCTAACAGAGATCCTCTACTTAGGAAAAAGCATGTAAAGATTAGAGGTGCAAGACATGATTTGAAAAGACTAACTTCCCTTATGCATAGGTAACAGAATATGAGTTAACTACTTATGCATTTTTAGCAACATGGAAGCATATGATATGAAATATAGTCTAATCAAATATTGGAGAAGACATGTAAATGGTACTGAATGTAGTCTCAAAAGATACCAGTTGAAGACCAAATGTAGGTCAATGGCGAGCTTGAGAGACATGAGAGTTCTTGGAGATTTTGCAGTGGAAGATTGTTGTCTTTCTCCGGGGACCTTATTTTCCTTACAATGAGACTATAATATAAAATAGACTTGAAAAGGTGTTAGTCTCAAAGTATTAGATTATAGAGTAACCTCCCCCTGAAGGTGTGCATACAAGTTTTGAATACTTGTAGGAGACATGCACTTTGATTTGATATCAAGAGGGGCAAATTATCCATAATCCAAACTTTGGCACATATAAGTTTAAATGATACACTTTGTAGAAATCAAAATTTTCAATTGATGCATCATTTACTATGGAGTGATATAAAAGCTATGTGCCGTGCTTTAGCTAAACATTTTAAGCCATGTAGGTTTGCTTAAGTATATGAATTTAAAAACTAGCAATCCTACCATATGATTTACCTAGTATGTATGATTTTGAACAAAAGTACATAACAAATGTAATACTAGGCAAGAAAGGTAAACTAGATAAAAGATAAGTAGATACGCATATCTTAAAAACGAGGAATACAATAAAACTAGTTACCTTAGTCATGGGTGGGAAATTTGGGTCCAAAGTTTTCACTAACCCACTTGGCATTAAACTTGATCCAATATGATGTATCCCATGATATACATCCCAAATTTGCCAAGTCTCCAAATTTCCCGTTGACCTTTGGTTCATTCACTTCCCTTTCGGGATCCAAACCTTCTTGGTGCTTTTCATGGATGAAATTATCTCTTTTGGCACCCAGATGCGTTTGGCCCCCTTTCCTTTGTTGGCTTGCTTGTTGGCCTTGATTGCTATCACCTTTCCATTCTTTTTCTTCTTGATCAAATATGGTGTAGCGTCCTTTTTGTTCACCTTTTTGATGTAGGTGCTGGAGATTTTGCTTGTCGGCTTTTGCTTGAGCTTTTGTCTTTGTTTATCCCCGGTCATCGCCTTGCATTGGAAAGACTTGTGGCCTTCCTTGTGGCATAGCCTACAAATCACAGTTTCTCCCTCTACAGGCTTGTTCACTCCCGCAGTGGTGTTATCCTGTGGAGGTCGGATTTGTTTGGCTTTGCCTTTCTTATCATACAAAGCCTTGCCAAGACGAGCCACTTCTTGCCTTAATTGTTCATTTTCCTTTGCAACCTCATCAGAGCATGTCTCTACAACAATATTCTCAACAACAACTTGGTTGCAGGGGTTAGAATTATCAATTAAGTCAAAGCAGGAAGTAGAAGCATCTTTCTTAATAATTTTAGGAATTTCAACTAAAGA
This sequence comes from Zea mays, assembly GCF_902167145.1. Taxonomy (NCBI): domain Eukaryota; kingdom Viridiplantae; phylum Streptophyta; class Magnoliopsida; order Poales; family Poaceae; genus Zea; species Zea mays. The sequence goes on along the minus strand of NC_050101.1, from coordinate 110,572,936 downwards.
TGCTGCTGGGGTGCTACCAATGTTTTCTAGCTTAGTAGTTAGCTCATTGTTATGTATGCTAAGAATTTCCATTTTCTCTAGCAAATTTTCAATAGCTTCTTGGGAGCTAGCTAACTTAGCCTTAAGTTTTTCATTCTTTTTAATAAGGCTATCATCGGTAGCAGTGGATGGAGCACTAGATTCTAATAGCTCAATTTTAGTTGATAGCTCACTATTTAAGTTTGCAAAAGTTTCAAATTTTTCTAGCAAACCTTTGTAATCATTTTGAGAGCTAACCAACTTATTTTTCAGAGTTTTAAGTTGAGCTTTTTGCTTAGTGCAAACATCCTGGAAAAATTCTACGGCTTCCGCAAGCTCATCTAGAGAGGGCTTTCCCTCACCTTCATCACTACTACTTTCATCACTAGAGGATGGAATGCTTTTGTTACCTCTTGCCATAAGGCATTTGTGTGATGACCGTGATGATCGTGACGAGGGCCGGTGGCTGCGCGTCCTTGGAGGTTCATCTTCACTTGAAGAATCATCCCAAGTTCTAACACTTGTTAGCGCCTTGCCTTTGCTCCTCTCCTTTTTAGGCTTGGCCATATTTGGACAGTTGTCCCTGAAGTGGCCCTTCTCCCCACATGCGAAGCATCCTCTCTTCCTTTGCTTTTTCCTGTCAATGTTAAAGAGAAGATCCTCGACCTGCAGGGGCACACCCATTAGATTAATCTTGCGGATCATCCCCATTACCTTTCCGACGCGTCGGATTGTCTCTTCGTCCTCGGAGGATGATGTGCATGGTTGATTATCTTCATCATCATCACTTTCTTCTTCTTCTTCCTCTTCTTCGCTTGAGGAACTTGGAGTGGGAGCCTTCTTTTTGCCCTTCCTTTCATCACATGCAAAAGCATATGGCTTTGAGGAAGTTGGCTCCTCTCCCCGACTCATTTTTCGCGACATTTCAAAAGCCGCGATTTTCCCAATCACAATGGTCGGGGTCATGTTGCTCAGGTCCTCCATGTTGTGAAGGATGGTGATGATGCTCCCATATCTTTGTTGTGGTAGCAGGGAGATAATCTTCCTTACAATGTCCGCATCACCTAGCTTATTAATGCCAATAGAGTTGAGCTCATTGATTATTAGATTCAAGCGAGAATACATGTCTCTAACAAGCTCATCATCTTTCATAGCAAAAGAATTATACTCATTTAAGACTAGGCAATGTTTTTGCTCACGGACATTGGATGTGCCGTCATGGAGCTCATGCAATTTTAGCCAAATCTCATTAGCAGTTTTCAGAGTAAATACTTGATTGAAAATATCCATGCTAAGAGATTCATACAAGCAATTTTTGGCTCTAGCATTTAAATGGATTTCTTTTTCCTCACTCGTGGTGGGTTTCTCGGGATTCTTGAGAGGTTTCATCCCGTCACGAGTGACTCTCCAAACACCTAGATCAACGGCCTCTAGGTAACAAGCCATTCTAGCACTATAATATGGGAAGTTAGTGCCGTCGAAGTGTGGTGGCCTATGGGTATCCATCCCTTCCTCTAAAAAGCGTCGGCTCTTTTAGCGGTGAAGCTAAAGCGTTTCAAATGAGCCAAAACCGGGCTTTGATACCAATTGAAGGAAACGGGTGACGCCTAAGAGGGGGGGGGGTGAATTAGGACTTCTAAAACTTTTACTTAACTTGGCCACAATTAAATCCCTAGAGCAAAACCTATGCAAGAATCAAAACTAGAATGTGCAAACTAGGTTTTGTCTAAGTGTTGCTATCTCTACCGCAAAGGCTAAGTTTCAATCTACACTAAATAAGTATGACAACAAGATTGAAACTTAAATGCTTAATATAAATGCGGAATGTAAAGAGCTAAGTAGAGAAGCAAACTCTCGTGGATGACGCCGGTATTTTTACCGAGGTATCCGGAACCGCGCAAGGTCCCGACTAATCCTCGTTGGTGCCCCTACGCAAAGGGAAGCCCACGCGAGGGCCAAGCACCTCGGTCGAGTAACTCCGTAGAGAGCCGCGGGCCTTCTCCACGCGCAAGTGGTGCTCCGCTTCCGGCTCCTCTCGGACGCTCCCCGCCGTCTCCACTATCGAGCTTCCGGCCGAAACGCCGCGGGCCTCGTTCCCTCCGGTACACGGTGGCGGCCGTGACACAATCGCGGTTGTCACGGTCTCGCAAGACTCTCGCCCCACTCGGTACAATTACAACGGCTCGCGCAAGAGCCGAGGGGTTGTGAGGTTTATCTAAACTCACTCAACTAACTAGGTTTCACCTAGAGCAAGCGCTAAAGCGGTCTAACTAACCTAAGCACTTCGCAAAGCACCTACGCTAATCACCGAGTGATTCTATTAAGCACTTGGGTGTTTGAGCACTTGGAAATATGCACTATGTGTATTGGAATGTTGTTTGGGCTCTCACACATGAGAATGGCCGGTTGGGGTGGTATTTATAGCCTCCACACCCTCAACTAGCCGTTGGACAGAAAGCAGCAGCTTTCTGTCGTCGGGTGCACCGGACAGTCCGGTGCACCACCGGACACTGAACAGTAGATGTCCGGTGCACGCCACGTCAGCCGACCGTTGGCGCCTGTAGCAGTCGACCGTTGGATCCGACCGTTGCCTTTCTGCCCGTTGGCACACCGGACAGTCCGGTGCACACCGGACAGTCCGGTGCTACAGCCAGAGAGCGCCTTTCTGCGGCCTCTCCGCGCAGACTGTCCGGTGCCTCACCGGACAGTCCGGTGCACACCGGACACCGATGTCCGGTGCGCCACCTGGCGCTGGCTGACAGCCCTTTCTTGGATTTCTTCGCTGATTTCTTCGGGCTTCTTTGTTCTTGAGTCTTGGACTTCTATGCATCTTTTTATGTCTTCATTTGAGGTGTTGCATCCTCATTGCCTTGGTCCAATCCTCTTTGCATCCTGTGAACTACAAACACAAACACTAGAACACTTATTAGTTCACGGATTGTGTTGTTCATCAAACACCAAAACTCAATTAGCCAAATGGCCCGGGGTCCATTTTCCTTACACATACTTTATTAAATTTTATTTTCGGTTATAACTAAATCATCTTTTAGTCAATTTAAAATGTCACATAAACATAGATTAGAAAAGTCAATCTGATAAACAAATATTTACTTATTTTTGAAAACACTAAAACAAATGTGGTTAACATGTAGGTAATATTAATACGAAGTTAACACAACTTGGACGAGTTTAACCAGAGTTAAAATCTAGGAGATATGTTTAAATCAAGTTTCTAGGTTCATTTTTAGACCTGAAAATCATTTGTATATTAGTTTTATTAATTTTCTTGACCAGGTGGACTGCGGAAACCATTGCAGGGAAGGTCAGTGTTTAAAACATTAAAGGTAGGACCTGCTTGTAATGTTTTTTACACAGTACTGGACCGCGGGTTGATTACTTGGGCTCTTTATCAAAAGACAACGACCGAAGGGGTATGGGCTGTTCCAGGCCGTGCGATCTGAGATGGAGGACCCAGATTACATTGGAACTGCATCGAACCGGTATGCATGCCAAGCCGTTGGATTTAAGATCCACGGTCCATGTTTTAAATAATCGCGATCACCTCTGATCCATCTGATCATTCACCAATGACACGGATCACTCCGCGAACAGGTACGTGTAAGAACTAATCTACACCATTGATCACTGGACCAACGACGCCCAACCTCATCTTCCACCCGATCGAAATGGGCGACAGCGTGCCCGCCACCGTGGCACAGCCATCGCTAGTGAAACTACAATCGCTCAATGGGACACCATTTCTCACCACACTAGACGCCACACCACTCTACGAACTAAGGTAGCAGAGCTAGGGGCTGACCTGGGACAGTGACGATGGTTGGAGTGTTGACCACGGCGGCCAACGGCTCAGCGATGGACTCCCTCACCGACGAGCAATTGAAATGGCAACAAGGACACTCCCGGTCAATCGATGTCGTGCCTAGCCGTGCAAGTCTTCCCCGAATAATCTTTAGAGCTTCCCCCCTTGCCCTGACGCCGGCGGGCTCAATAATGACGACGACGGTTCTCCTAGCCCCTCGCTCACGTTTTCCCACGGCTCTTTGCGTGGCGCACGAGATGAGTGGAGGCGTTGCATTCCTTTATATACTTCTAGGCCAGATGGGTCTTCAAGCGGGCGCGATTCGACCGGGCGCGCAGGATCCCGCCGAAAGGGGCACAGTTGTTGCGCGGATCTCGGTGAGACAACTGGGAAGATAGAGCTGACGAACCGGGCCCATGCTACAACGACTCAACTAGAGAAACGTACTCGCGGAGAGCGGCCGCAGTGGCCCCCACGCGTTGGTGACTCATTCGCGTGCGGCGAGAGATGGACAGGCTAGGCCCGCATGTCGGCGCCACGCCCAAGAAGTTGGGCCGCGCGGCTGATGTGGTGGAGTGGGCCAAGATGGGGAAATTGGCCCACGTGTGATTTTTTTCCTTTTTCTGATTTTATTTTTTTCCTATTTCAATTTCAAATCAAACCCAAGTTTGAATTTCAAACCTTTAATTTTAGATGCACAAATAGAACTCCAGCATGATGTGTAATAATTATATTAATTTATTTATTTAGTTACTTTATTCATTATTATTATTTTATTTAGGTAATATTTTTAACATGAAATACACACACCCTATACCCATTACCCGAACCTAAATTACCTGAACCCATACCCGATCTACATCACCAAAACACTAGTTCGGATTCTGGGTCTGAAAACTCGAAACGATATTAGGTAAATCAGGTAACATGTCCTGGTACTCGATTTACCCGAATTATCTGAAATTATATATTATTTGTCTCGATCACTAAGCTGCCTCTTACTAAGGGGGTGTTTGGTTTCTAGGGACTAATGTTTAGTCCCTAGATTTATTCCATTTTAGTTCCAAAATTACCAAATATAGAAACTAAAACTTTATTTTAGTTTCTATATTTAGCAATTTATACACTAAAAAGAAATAAAATAAAGGGACTAAACATTAGTCCCTAGAAACCAAACACCCCCTAAATTGATAACGAATAATTAAAAATACTTATAATGGAAGACAATCGTGGAAGACAATCATGGCTGCCTCTTTGCGTTTGGCGCAGTATGTAATGACGAATTTGGAAAACTTTGCCCCGTCGTTGTGAGGCTGATATATTTTACAATTTGTGCTCTAATTGAAGTCGACATCATCTTCTTCGCCAATATATCATTTACTTTTAGGTAAATCCGTAGAAGTGATGTTATGTGTTTACGTACTAGTTCTTTATTTGTTTGAAATAGTAATATATTGTGGTGGATGAAATCTGATTGGGTAAATCGGCATTACCCGAGCCCGAAATTATGGGTGTCCAAATTATTAGGTACCTGCTTATTTTAGGTACACTTCAGGTAGCGGTTTTTAAAATCTATGTTTTGAAAAACTCGAATTACCTGACCTGATTTTTTCGGGTAACCCGAATGACCACATATAGTGCTGGGTGATGCGGCTAGGCTGGTCGGCAAGCGTGGGGTAGCAGCTCGGCTCGTGGACAGGCGTGGGGTGGGACGTGATGAACATGTGATTCTACTTGTACAATTATATCATGGACACATTGAAATATATTTATAAAACTTTTGAGTAAATAAGATTATAAACCAGAAGTTAACAAAAAGTATTGAACTTTATAATAAAGGAGAACAAATATATATTATTGAAGCGCTGAAAACATGTTTCCTGGTATATAGCTTAGAATTTAAGAAACAACAACTAGTTAACTAGTGCTACATATGTCTATAAATAAACAAACTAGCTAGTTAACTAAGCTACCGTATAATTATTTGGACAATACTCCTAAATAACATATAGGAATACAAGAAGATATCTCCGCTTGTCTTTAGATAACTAATGTTTGCATAAAATGCAAACGCACACTGAGTGAAATCCACCTGATTCACATCTGTAATCCTTTACATAGGAACCATCAGAGAATTTTCCCTCTATAGCACAATTTGCCTTGCACATTGCTTTAAAGCAAAATGGATGCACTTTAACAAACTGCCTGCAAGTTTCTGCACGGAATATGTCGACATATTATTAGAATACAATAGTGGGGTTTTATCTCAATAAAACAAACATTAAACTATTAGCATTAACAAACTAATAGAGTTCTATAAACTAAACAAATTAATAGACATAAGCAAATGAAATAATTGATTTCATGGAAGTCTACCATCTGCGATTAATTCTGCATGTCATCAAATATACATTAATATGGTAAAACACTATAAATTTGAGAGGGATACAAACCTGCCAAAGTAGTATCTCCATGTAAGGCAAGTACTAAGAAGATGAATAAAGTAACATATCTTGGATCCATTATCAAACTTAAAATGTCTAAGATATATCTTGTCGCTTGTGAGTGGACTAATGATGGTTCCATTTACATGTTGTATAAATAGAGAGTGAAAGTACTAATAATAGAATTGCAACATGGTCCAACAAGGGAAATGCATGTTGATAGTGTCAAATCAAACTAATAGTTAGTTACTAGTAGACTAAATCTTGGTAGAGAATGGTGTTCGAGTACCAACAACTGCACTGCATGCATAAATATATTTGGTCAAAGATCCTAGATATAAGATATGTACACACACACACAAATAGGTCATCATCCCTAACAACTATCGTGGTTGACATGCAGACCTTATTTTTGTATGGAGAGCATGGTATTTTATAGTTGCTATTTTTTGAATGATTTATGTTTGCATTTGTGTGCATGTATTGTCACACTCGGTTTAAAGAAGACAATAGAATGCAAACCATGTATATGACAAGACCAATTTCACATACACAATGACGTTATTAGTGAAAGTATCATCACATAATACTTTAACTAAATAAAATAAATGTATTATTACATGCCAAAGTCAAAGCGGGAGCCAATTTAAACTTAGTGAATAGCATATAAAACAAGTAAACTCAAATATCCATAGACAAACTGACTAGTGGTTCACCCACCTAGTATTCATCATACTCCTAGAACTCCTTAGTGTACTCATGATTCCCATCTTGACCATCTAAGCAGCGGTTGCATTAGATGCAACGTAGTTGTTGTAGAAAATAACAAAAATGAGTATACAAATTACCCAGCAAGTGACATTGAAATGATGCATATGGAGGCTTTTGTATTGACTGGTTGAGGATTAGCATTTCTAGTTGGTATATGAAATCATTTTGAAGCCAAACCATATTACAAAATCTAATGTGTGAGGAAACTCTAAGTTTCACTTAACTGTGAGCATGATTGATATTAGATTATACACTTTACCCACAAGACAAGATATTTTCTGGTTGTACCTATCGTGCACCTCAGAAGTGTGCATGATATGTACTTTTATTTTTATTGTAAGGTCATTTGTTATAGAGTCACTACAAGTTTCCACCCAATTTGTGAGTATAGACCTAAGTCTAATGGGTGACTATCCAAATCTACACCACATTTGACTGTAAATGTCTATACCTCAGTGTAGGAAACAGTGACGCCTAAGAGGGGGTGAATTAGGACTTCCAAAAACTATCTCTAAACTAGGTATCCCTAGAACAAAACATATGCACATAAGCAATCTAGAATGTGCAAACTAGGTTTTGTCTAAGTGTTGCTATCTCTACCGCAAAAGGAGTTTTGCAACTTAAGTACCAATCCTAAATATTATAACTAGAAAGAAGAGATAGAAACTTAAGTACTTAATGTAAATGCGGAGGGTAAAGAGAAAAGGTAGAGATGCAAACTCCCGTGGACGGCACCGGTATTTTCACCGAGGTATCCGGAACCACGCAAGGTCCTGACTAATCCTCGTTGATGCTCCTACGCAAAGGGTAACCCAAGCGAGGGCCAAGCACCATAGACGAGTAACTCCGTAGAGAGTTGCGGGCCTTCTCCACATGCAAGTGGTGCTCCGCTTTTGGCTCCTCTCGGACACTCCCCTCCGTCTCCACTATCGAGCTTCCAATCGAAATGACGTGGGCCTCGTTCTCTTTGGTATATGGTGGAGGCCGTGACACAAACGCGGTTATCACAGTCTCGTATGGCTCTCGGCCCACTCGGTACAATATTACAATGGCTCACGCTAGAGCCGAGGGGTTATGTGGGTTTTTTCTAAACTCACTCAACTAACTAAGGATAATCTAGAGCAAGCGCAATAGCGGTATAACTAACCTAAGCACTTCACAAAGCACCTACGCTAATCACCTAGTGATTATATTAAGCACTTGGGTGTTTAAGCACTTGGAGATGTGTATAACCTTCCTTGGTATGTTACTTAGGCTCCCACGCGCCTTCAAATGGTCTGTTGGAGGGATATAAATAGCTTCCTCCTCAAATATAGCCGTTGGACAGAAAGCTGATTGTTTCTATCGTCGGACTCACCTGACAGTCCGATGCCATGGCCACGTCATCCAACCGTTGAGGTGCTGCAGTCGACCATTTGATAAAGTTGTTGCCGACCGTTGGCCGGACAGTCCGGTGCTCATGAAAGTCCATTTGTGGATCTCTCTGTGTGGGCTATCCGGTGCACACCGGACTGTCCGGTGTGCCATTAGTGCGCTGGCTGACTGTCCTTGTTGGGGGCCTTCGTCTTCTAAAGGTCCTCAAAAACACGGCTAACCATTTGTTATCAGCATGTTGCCAACTATTACAGGAGCTTCGGAACCAGAATAGCTTCGATGTGGAACGGAGGAAGGACAACGAAGGTAGCTTCGTCATGACAACACAGGAAGACGATACAAGGAGAAGGTGTTATCCAAATCGTTGAGGGCAAAAGATAATGTTGTCCCTATGTTATTTGTAAACCCTGTGTGTAATCTCTGAGGACATGAATGTAATATCGTACGAAGTTGTACGACTCCCTATATATAGATGAACAGTGCCCTGCATAAAGTACCTTTTTTGGCGGGGCCTCACAACTGTTGTGTATAATCTTCTCCTCACCTTCGCACTAAATTGCTTTCTAGGGCCAAAGGTATTGAAAGTGCATTCATCCCTTTTGTGAGTTTTGGTGATTTGGATGACAACACATTTAAAAGACTAACAAGTTTGCTAAGTGTTGAACAAGAAATTTAGTATGATGAACATACTTGAATAGTGTATAATGACAGTGAACAAAGGTTCAACACAAGGTTAAATAACCAATGAGACAATGCAAATGGATATAATATGATTTCTATATTGGTTTGAATATATGGACAAGACCTGAGAAATCACTACATACATATGATCAAAATAGAGGATGAAGTGATTAAGAGGATTGGTCAAGCCAAAGTGAATAAGATATGAGGAATCGTGAATTGGCTTGACCATATTACTATCAGTCCATATATGCTCCTATGAGAATCAAACTAGAGCTTGATTGATCTTAATAGTTATATCTAGAAGACATTCAAGCAAGGTTCACAATATTGAAGAAATGATTCTCTCAATGGATGCTCAATATGATGTGACTCAAGAATGGCTTGATACGGTGAAGATAGCAAGGAAAGGGCTTCGAGGAACTAAGCGAAGGTGAAGGCCAAGCGACGGCTTATAGACCGAGGTACCATGACTAAGGTGAAGAAGAGAGTACTTGCACTAAACCGATGAACTAATTAGCTATGAAGAGTTATAACATGTTGATGCATCAGTAAGGTGACTTGAAGCCATGATTTGATCTCACATATGGTGATATGGTACAAGTCACAGGGTTTGATTTATGTTTGCTTCAAAAGGTGAGACAAAGATGTTTGTGATCCTTATGAAGCAACGCCATGGAGAAATCACACATGAGACGCCAATTACTCAAGGAGTTTACTTAATTATATTTTATTTAACTTGAGTATAGGAATCGTCGTACTATAAAGGGGGATCTAAAAAGAAGGTTGGTGTTTGCCAAAGCTCAAGCCTCTATATTCAAAAGCTTATTTTTGAAAACAAAAAAATCTCTTTAAAATTCTATGGTTGACCGTGGTTAGGTTTGAGAAACCTAGAGTGTTCTTGTTGAAAAGCAACTGAACTTCTTAAACTGCAGCTGAGCTGAACTTTAGCTGAGCTGAGCTTCTTCAGCTGCAGTTGAGCTGAACTTCAGCTGAGTTGAGCTTTCTCAACTCCAGCTGAACTTCAACTTCAACCGGAGTGCAGGGCAAGTTCAACCGGGGTCCAGAGAGGTTCAACCGGGGTCCAGGGCAAGTTCAACCGGGGTCCAGAGAGGTTCAACCGGTGTCCAGGGAAAGTTCAGCCGGGGTATTTTCCCCGGACCTCACTGGTCAAAACTGGTTGAACCGGTCCTAGGGGAGGTTCAACCGGTGTCAGGGTCACCTGACCGGTCTGACCTCCTGACTAGCAGACTGACTGCCAGTCTGACCCCTAGGCGGTTGAACCGGCCCTAGGGGCGGTTCAACCGGTGTCAGGGCCTGTTTTTGCAGTCTGACCTGTAGTCTGCCAGTCTGACTGGCAGACTGTCTGTCAACCTGCCCTAGGCGGTTGAATCGGTCTTAGGGGCGGTTCAACCGGTCTTGATCAACTTGACCAGTCTGCAGGTCAGTCTGCCAGTCAGTCTGACAGCTCAGACAGAAAAATCTGCCCAACGGCTAGTTTTGAGCTCCACCTATATATACTCACTCCTACCTCTCTCCCCACACACAAGAGCACGACCCAAACTCCATTTCTAGCTTGAAGAACACCTCCCACTCTCTCTCACACATCTCTTGCCTCTCCCATTTCAAATCTTTGGAGAGAAATCTTTGAGTGGGTTTGAGAGCTGCGGTTTTTGTGCTTCATCTCCAAATCTCTCTTGCTCTTCTTCATTCGAGCTTTGGTACTACTCGAGTTCTTTGTGGATTCATTACTCTTGGAGCTTCTAGCTCCTAGACGACTAGGTGTCTCTTGTGAGTCTCCAAATCTTGTGGAAGACCACAAGAAAGTTTGTATTACCTGCTCGTTTGAGCAAAGCTTAGTGTGTGAGCTTGACCTTTGTGGTCGGCAAAGGGAGGATTAGGGTTGAAAGAGACCCGGCTCTTTGTGGGCTCCTCAACGAGGAAGTAGGGCACCTTGGTGGTGTGACCGAACCTCGGGATAAATCTTGTGTCTCTTGTGTTCTTGTTCATTGTGCTTATACATGTTCTTCGTTCTCTCACCATTCCGTGAAAGATTTGTTTATATCTTTTTGGTGTGTGGATTTTGAGAAGTGCCCTTCTCAGATCTACTACTTTAAACCTTGTGGATCATTTAGAACATCTCATTTCCAAAGTTAACTGGGTGAATTTCGAGATCAATTCAGTTTTACCCAGTTTTCTTCTAGATTTTGTTGAAAAAGTTTTAACTTGCCTATTCACCCCCCTCTAGGCAACTTTCAATTGGTATCAGAGCCTAATCCTCGTTCTAACGCTTAACCGCGTGAGGAAAAGATCATGTCGGGGGGACTAAGAAACGAAAGTGCTTCTAAGCTTGAAAAAGTTGAGATTGCCTCGACTTCATCTTTTGGTGCATATGTTGATCCTAGGGCAATAGATCTTGCCATGAGAATCGCCGAAAGGATGTTCCTCAAAATGAAGGAAGATGAGGCGAAGAACAAAATTGAAGAAGAAAATGATCAATGGAGACCAAATGATGAATCCACCTCTTCACAAGGTTCATCTTTCAAATCCACTTCTCATATGTGCTTTATTGCTAATGGGAGTGACAGTGAAAGCGAAAGTGAGGATGAGGAGGAGCAAGAAAGTGATAGTGAAGGTGAGGATGATCTTCAACAATTCTTCGCTCAGCTAAGCAAGAAACATCAGATGAGCTTGCTCAAACTCATGAAAAGAGCGGAAGAACAAAAAGAAATGCTTCATAAGCAAGAAGACTTCCTCATCAGAAAAATCAAAGACTTAGAGAAGTTGACCAAAGAGAATGATAAGCTAAAGTGCTCTCATGATGATTTGGTCCAAAGGTATGAAGAAATTTCAATTGAGCAAATTAAAGCTGTTAATCATTCATCATATATTTCTCAATTAGAAAATAAAAATGTTATGTTCAAGAACACGATAGAAAGGCTAAATATTGAAAATCTAGCTTTGCAAGAAAAACATGATATGCTTGTGTGCTCTCATAATAAATTTATGGATTCACATATCATGTTAGAAATGGCTTATGAGGTTGTGTTAACTAATATAAAATCATACCAACCTCACATATGCACATGTACTCAAGTAGAAACTATATTATCATGTGCTAACAAATATTTCTCTCAAGAAAGCCAATCTTCCATTGAGCTAGAAATTTCAGGAATTTGTGATATTTCTATCACACAAGAAAATAAAGAGCTCAAGGAAGAAAATGAGAGGCTAAGAAGGAGCTTGATTCAATTGAAGGGAAAGTGTCATGCTCAACCTTCTCAAGATAATCGTGATAATGGTGAAAAATCTTGAGAAGGGGACAATAGTAACATGCACAAAACCCCTTCAAAGGAATACCAAGCTTTCCAAGAAGGACATGAGCAAACATCAAGAGAAGAAAGCCAAAGCTCATGACAAGTGCCTCAACCACGCCTCCACATGCTCCACACAAGGTAACAAACAAGCCACTCTTCCAAATAAGAGAAGATGCACTAGAAAGTGTTATCAATGTCATGAGAAGGGACATGAGATTAAGTCATGTCCCTACATAAAAGATAGTGGCTTAACTTTAGAAAGAAAGAGGCTCACTAACCATGTAGCAAACAAGAAGCAAGGTACGAAGGAGCCTTGCAAAATTAAAAATCAGATTTGCTACACTTGCCGAAGAAAGGGACACCTATGCAAGGATTGTCTCATGAGTAAGTTTCCTAAGCCTAACTTGTCAATACATTCAGATATGATTAGGAGACCCAAATTTGACTCTTGTGCTAGAAAGGTGATGAGTTCACCACATTCTAGGACCAAGGCCATTTGGGTGCCTAAGTCCTTATTGGCTAACCTTAATGGACCCATCATGAGATGGGTACCAAAGTGTACTTAATAAGTTTTGCAGGTTTCTAGAGATGATATGAAGCTTTGGGGTGCTTGAGCAGTTTAACCCAATTCTTATCTCAAGCTATCAATCTTACATTGACTATTTTTTTAAAGATTGGCCCAAAGATGAATTGAGTTGTTATATCACTAACTTCATATTCAACTCTAGCAAGAACTTGTGTTGTAGGGAATAAGGATTAAACTTTGTGGGAATCAAGCAAAAGGCCTACAACCAAGTGATATCCAAAGGATGATGGTAACAATTAAATCTTAAGTGCACATTGCTTTTTATTTAGTATATTCCTTTGTGTCTTTTGTAGCCACATAGGAAAAATGAAGCACTTGAGAATGAACTTAAAATATTTTACCTTGTCTTGGAAAAGTTCCAATCATATGGTAGATTGCAAGTTTATATTTTTATATTGTGACAATCTACATGCTTTAAATTGGTTGTATGTATCTTGTGGCATATTTCAAATTTATTATCGTATTATTGCCATGACCTAGACATAAAGAGGATTATCCCATGTTCTTAAATGAATAGAGTGCTAAGTAAGAAATTCAAATTCTTAAAGCACTTACCAAAAGGGGAATTCTCTATATGACTAGAGTTGTGAGACTAATGTTTCTATCTAAGTGTTTATGTAGTCTCACAACATGAGAATGTGTTTCTCAAATGGAATGTGTCATTCAACATTCAAAGAAGATCAAACCAATACTATGTGATGTATTCCTTCTTGTTTAAATTGGTTTTGAGTCTTCTAAATTAATCACTCAACATGCTATGAATTAAACTTACCAAGTAAACATAATTAAATAATCATGCTATTTTCACCATGTTTAAATCAGTGTTATGCATGATGTTTGTAAGGGTAATTTAGTTCATATCATGAGGTTTCCTTATTTTAGTGACCTTATTGTCATTCATATACTAGAGGTTTCTAAATAGGAAACTATTGCTTGTGTTTCAAATGCAATCTCTTTTAAGATATTTCATGGAAATTCATAAGTAGAGATTGTGTCTTTCAATTGGTAAAATCACAAGCATTAAAGGTTAATCTTTACCTAAAAGAAAGATTAGGAATGCTCAAGGCAAAGGTTATGGAACTAGTTGTTTCATTTTGTATGAGACCAATAATAGTTCCTTTCAAGTGGCATTCTTTCAATTGGTAATAATCTATTCTATGGAAAGAAATGTCAATATGAAGGTTAAATTCCTTTTGGCTTAAATTTGTAAATTGGTGCATATTGTTAATTCACTCCTCCATGTGCATTAACTTAAAAGAAATTTAACTTATGCCTTTATGCCTCATAAATGATGATTTGTTTGCAATTCATATCTAAAAATCACCATTCATTAAATACTTCCCTGTACTACTAATATCTCTTTTCAAAGTACTTTTTCAACTAGTATTAAAAGGAAAAGAGATTACAAGCTAAAGAAAGAAGTCTCCACAAATGATGAAAAGAAGAATACTACGATGACACCACCACAGATAGTAAGATCTTTCAAATTGGTATAACAAATGGTACGCTCTACTTGGTGGTAAGTATTCTTAAGGATAAGTTAATTCATTGCAAATTTGTCATGCCTTGACCATGATATGTAATGTACTCCTCATGAGACTCTTAACTGAATTGAAAGTGCATGTGGCAAGTCATTCAAGTACTTGATGCACATATCTAGTGGGAGAACATTATATATCTTGTGTCGTAGAGAATAAGTTTCCCTTGAGTAAGCTATACTAAAACAATCCAAAATGGTAAATTTGTATCTCATTCATATGGATTGTAATCTTTGGTTTCTAAATAGCTACTCCTGAGGCAGTTTAAAATTCCCTTATCGTTAAATCTAAAAGTGCATAAGAATCCTTTTATTGATATTTATGATATACATATGCACTAACATGGATATGATTTTAAACTGTAAAAGGTACAATTAGTGATCCATACTCTCTAAATTTTGGAAACCTACAAATTGATATCTTAGGAATCTACTTCAATCGGTATCCATATGCTTCACACTAGGATTGGATCACTAAGTTGTAAAATCCATGTATAACTTGTCTTTATGATATGAATGCTTGTGCGACTAACCTTGATAAGCTAGGTGCACTCAAGGTCAAGATAGGTACATTATCAAGAAGACGTTCACCAATGATGATGTATCAATAAAAGTTGAAGCCAAGAATAAGTCCCTAAGAAACAACCATGGACGAAGGGCACTTGGCTACAACCCATCTAAGCATATAACATGATCAACATGGGTTGTTTGAAGAGCAAGTTAAGTGAAATGTAACAAAAGGAGAAAAGGCTCCTATTCTTAACTCTAGCTCTTATCTGTGTGATTACATATTGACTTGAAACCACGTAATATGGTTGTCAAGTATATGTGGGTGCTTACAAAAAGAGAAATGCCACAATAAGGATTGTGTGGGTACTCAAGGCTCTTACTACTAATCTCAAAGGATCCAATTCAAATTGGGTACCATGATATGAAGCTTAAACTTGTTTTGCAGGATCACTCCTTCAATGGATCAAGTTGGGTGCTCGATAATGAATGTATAAATCATATTTGGAGATAGTAGCAAGGGTGGTAACAACTGAATCTCAAGTGCATATTATTTTCAAATCTTATCTCTTTTGTGACTTGTGTAGCCACTAAGGAAAAAGAAGCACTTGAGGATATACATCAGTTGTTGATTATGAAATAAAGGTCCAATTGGAAGATGAATGAATATTATCATATGGTCAACAATTCAAAACTATGTGATGTATTATCTATCTCTAATTAATTTGGATTTGCTTCTTCCATATTAGACTCTCACCATAATATGGATTAAATTAGACCTTTGGACTTCATTGAATAACCATGCTTATCTAAATCTATGTCATTCAATAGTGTATTGTGCATAAGGGATTAAGGGAAATTTAGTCCATATTATGAGGTTTCTTTATTTTTAGCAACTCACCTGCCTTCCACATATAAAGGGTTGCTAAATAAGGAACTAGTGCTTGTGCTACTAATGCCATCTCTTGTGTTGATTTTATCCATAGAAAATCTATATTAAGATATGGTGCTTATTATTAAATTGGATAAATCACAAGCTTAAGGGATACTATTCAACTAAAGTAAGATGAAGTTGATAAGAGGCCAATGTATGAAAACTTCCTCTCCTTAAGTTGTTTTAGTATTTTATCCTTAGTGGAATGTACCATAGCATAGGTTAAATTCCTTGCAATATAAAATGTTCAATAGTGCATATAACTTTGTCATCAACTATATGTGTGCACTAATTTAAAGGAATTTAGTCTATCGTTTTGGGTTTCAATAATGATGATTCATTTGCCATCCACATATAAGGATCATCATTTGTGAAACCCTCTCTTGTGTTTCTAATGCTCTCTTTTATAAGTGTTTGAACAAGGTCCTCCCAAGTTCTTTGAAGATGAATTCTGTAACGCCCTGAATTTGGGGGTAGAATTTTTTTCTTCTTTTCTCTCACCAAATTCGGGCGTTACTCTCTTTTCTCTTTCCCCGTTTGCTCCTTCTTCCCAATTTCAAACCAGTATAGCGGCAGGTGTCCGTGTCATGTATAAACCAAAACCTAAGTCTCATGGGTGTTGCATCATGCCGAAGCACATTTCTTTGTCTGATGTTGAGTGTTCGTCTCGTTCCGTTCCGGATTTCGGTTCGCGATTTAATTCCGTTTAGCGGTCCGCGCTCGTCGTGGGTTTTCGATCCGCGAAGTGGCCCGGCCCAACCTAGTCCAGCCCAGCCCAGCCGGCCCGGCCCGCCCCGGCCTGCGCGCCCCTGGCGCCCAAAACCCCCCCATGCGCCCCCCTCTCCTCTCTCTCTCTCATTTGGATCTCCCGCGCAACAACCTCTCCTCTCCCTCTTCCACCTCTCTCTCCCCGTGGTGCCCTAGGATTTGGAGACGGCGATCACCGGATTTTGGACCCCGAGGTGAGCTCCCCTCCCCTCCCCTTCTCCTCTCTCTCTCTCTCCCTCTCCCTCCTCTTCCTCCCCACGCGCGCCCCTTTCTCCCCCTGCCCGCGCGCGACCCCGACCCCGACCCCTCCCCGGCGGCGCGGCCTCCGCCCGGCCTCCTCGGCGCGGCGGCGCGGCCCCCGCCCGGCCTCCTCGGCGCGGCCCCCTGCCCGCCCGGCCCCCCCGCGCGGCCCCCTGCCCGTCCCTTCCCGCGGCGGCGCTCGGCCCCTCCCCCCTCCCTCCCCGGCGGCCTCGCCCGCCCGGCCTCCCTCGGCGCGGCGGCGCTCGGCCCCCCGCGCGGCCCCCCTGCCCGCTCGGCCCCTCCCGCCCCCCTCCCCGGCGGCGCTCGGCCGCTCGGCCCTCGGCGCGGCGGCGCGGCCCCCGCCCGGCCTCCGGCCCCCGGCGGCGCTCGGCCCCGTCCCCTGCCCGCGCGCCCCCGCTCGCCCGCGCGCCCCCCGGCCGGTTCAACCGCCCCCCTGGCCGGTTCAACCGCCCCGGCCTCGGCCTGGCCGCCCGTTCCCCCGTCCCGGCCTCGCCCAACCGTATCTTCGCTCGCCCGCGCTCGCGATGATTATTCGTTAATTAGCGTGTTGCGTCGCGCGCTTCGCCGCGCGACGGATTTGTCTAAAATCAGATTCTATCTTATGTTGCGTCGTGCGCTTCGTCGCGCGACGATCCATTTTTGTTTCAGGTTGTTTAAGGTGTAACGCCGCGTGTGTATTCACGCGACGTTCCACTTTGGACTCAGTTTAGTCGACGTATGCCGTCGTGCGCTTCGTCGCGCGACGTTTAACGTCTCCTCGTAACTAAGGCGAAGTGTCTCGTTGTGTGCCCAGTCGCGCGACGAGTCGTTAGCTTCTTAATTTGTTTTAGAGAGCTTTGTCGCGCGTCTCGCCGCGCGACCATCCTTTTATTTATCTCCACCTGCTTATAATAATTAGACATGAAACATGACTTTACTTTACGCTAAACATAGTGTCTACATTAAATTTCCTTCTATTAAGCGAGTGGTTAATTTATAATCATGTAATGTGATCGTTTCTCGACTGTCTTTTCCTCTTTCTCTTTTAACCGTACTCGCGAGCCTGCGTAGAACGTCTGTTTACTTATCGCATTCTATTGTATGGTGTACTGTTCTTTGGTATTAAATATGTGGATGTATGTATGTTTGCGCTCGCATAGAGAACGATCCGGTTGAAGAGCCCGAGGAACCCGCAGGAGAAGCCCCTGAGCAGCAGTCGTTTGGTGGAGGCAAGTGTCCCTTGACCTATCTATGTCCTATTCATTATTTAATTCACCTCCCGCTTTACACATTTATGCCTAAGGATTGACTAGTTTTTGTTATCCATGTCCTTGTTTACCTATTTGGGTTGGATTATTACTGTTTAGCTTTATGCTATTGCTTAACTCTAATCAATGAACATGATGAGATTATCTATGATACGCTGTTTTCCCTTCTCTTATGATGATGTGATACTTGTGGTCTTCAAGGGGGCTCGAGCGGTTTCTCGAGTGCCTCTCCGTAAGGACCTGTTCTATGGATGACCGCCCGGGAAAACAGTGCAACCATGAGGGTGGAATGGGGTGCCCTTAGCTGAATAATTAGAGGATCCGGGGTGTAGTTCACTTAGCCGTCGTGCCGTCAATGGGGCTCGGTGTATGCGGCTCGCTCTGCCAAGTTTGGGTTCGCCCCTTGGGGAGGAGTGCGGTGCATTTAGGAAACCTAACGGGTGGCTACAGCCCCGGGGAATCTTTGTAAAGGCTACGTAGTGATGCCCTGCTGGGTCACCTTGGTAGTGATCAATGGAGAGTCATGATCTCCGGGCAGAATGGGAATCACGGCTTGTGGGTAAAGTGCACAACCTCTGCAGAGTGTTTGAAAAACTGATATATCAGCCGTGCTCACGGTTATGAGCGGCCAAGGGAGCTCCAGTGATTAGTGGTACTTGATCAGAGATGTTCGGGTTACAGGTGGTTATGAGAATGATGGTTTTGATTATGACTATGATGCTGGTAAGTGGTACTCTTTCCGTTTGGAAAGGAGTACGTTTGGGTTAATAACTTGGGTTAATGCTAAAACTTGGCTTTCTACTAGTAAGTAATAATCTGACCAACTAAAAGCAACTGCTTGACTTATCCCCACATAAAGCTAGTCCACTACAGCCAAACAGGATACTTGCTGAGTATGTTGATGTGTACTCACCCTTGCTCTACACACCAAACCCCCCCATCCCCAGGTTGTCAGCATTGCAACCACTGCTCAGGCGAAGATGAAGCTGTGGAAGGAGACTTCCAGGAGTTCCAAGATTACGACGAGTTCTAGGTGTGGGTTAGCGGCAACCCCCAGTCGGCTGCCTGTGAAGGCCGCGGTTATCTACGTTTCTTTTCCGCACTTTGATTTATTGTAAGAACTATATGGACGTCTCAGACGTATGATGTAATCGACTATTTCCCTTATTAATACTATTTTGAGCACTGTCTGATGATGTCCATATTATGTAACTGCTGTGTACGTGAATAACTGATCCTGGCACGTACATGGTTCGCATTCGGTTTGCCTTCTAAAACTGGGTGTGACATAAGTGGTATCAAAGCCGTGCTGACTGTAGGACCGCTAACCTAGAGTAGAATGGTCGTTCTAAGGACTATAGACCTCTGTCTCTGCCTTGACTTTGATATCCCTTCAAAAGTTGGTCATACCGACCAAACCTATGTTCTACTATATATTATACCTTGCTGAAAATAATGTTTTATTCTAATCCTTCATTTACTTATGATTCATTATTTGCTGGTCATATTAATTTTGTTCTCACCCTTTTGCTTGCGATGTCTTTTGTAGATGGCTCGACTTAGACACACTGCACGAAAGTCAGTCATCCCTTTCTTACCCTCCCGCCTTGCTGAGCGTCCGCTTCGCCGTCCCGTGGCCGGACAGTCCAGCCACTTGGAGAGACTACACCACCGCCTGCGTGAGGAGCAGGAGCGTCGACGACAGGAGCAGCAGAGCTCTTCCTTCTCGCTCCACCAGGAGATAGAGTCTGTGAGGAGCTGCTCCCCTGTGCTTCCTCTGGAGCCGCCCCCTGTACCACCACTGGGCGCCCCAGCTTCTGGAGTAGCTGCTGGAGGAGACCCAGACGACGGAGATGGCGACGACAGCTCGAGCCACGACACCGACTTCTCTACTAACCCTGAGCCGGAAGGATGGGTTGCTCGACCCATCACTCGCGACGCTGCTCGCGGGTGTCACTTCCACGATGCGCTCGACACCCTGCTACGTCGGGCATTTAACCGGCATACTTGGTCCGTCGAGTATCGCTGTGTGGTCTACCAGCATAGTCGCGGGGTCTACCCGGACCGCTGGGAGGCAACTTGCTTGGTGCGCTGCCCGGAGAACAGTCTCCAGGGTGCGGAGGCCTGTTCAGAGCACTATTCTATCTCTGAGCGGGACTCAGCTGAGGCAGCCATGCAAGATGCTGCACGGCGTGCGCTTTCGCACTACTGCTCGGTTTTCGGTGGGGCAGCTGACGGTCTTGACCTGAAGTATTACCCCCGCCGTCCATCTGGCAGCACAGGAGGCGTGATTGTCTCACCTGTCGGTGAGGGCAATCCTAGGTTGAGCAGCACAGTCAACCTAGCCGCTGTGCTAAACACGGAGCTGGACCATGCATTAGACGAGCTGAGTAGGGCTCGTGCTGAGATCGCCCTGCTGCGGGCTGAGCGCGCGGAACGTCGTCACCTGGATGGTGGTTCCCCCGCTCCCGTCGGGACTCAGCACCCGTACCGCTCACCTCAGCGTGGACACCAGTCTTATGGCAATCCCGCCTGCAAGACCAAGATAACTCTAGAACCATAGATCGTTAGAGTTGGATCTTGTAATTAATACGAAATATATATACGTAGAAGCTTCAGTCTTAGCGTTGGTTTCGGTCTTAGTTAGTCTTAGTTAGACAGGGTAGTTTGCTATATCCTGTGCATTTATGTTTGTCATGATGAACTATGTTTGGTTTGGATCTTTGTAATGATTGTTACCAGAGTGTGGGTATCCCCTGCATTTTGGTTTGCCTATTATGTTAATGGAGTTAGTTATATAGTTGGGAAACCCTTTTTATTCCACTTCCCTTTCTATCTGAGAAGCTGTGTGGTCTGTGTTGGAGATCAGTGAAGATGCTCATCTGTTCAGTGCTGTTGAAGAATTCTATTCTCTTTCCTTATGCTGCAAGATTTGCCAGATCAGTTCTGATGTGTGGTTGCATTCTGCAGATGTCAGAGAACAGGCGCAGAGGAGGAAGGCATGCTCAGCAGGAGCGAGCCGCTCAACAGGAGGAGGTGCCCCAGCAGCAGCACCTGCCGCCCCCGCCCCCGATGTCGATCGAGCAGATGTTTCTGATGCAGACTCAGGCAGTTCAAGCCATCGGTCAGACTTTGGCCGCCATTCAGCAGCAGCAACAGCAGCAAGCTCCACCTCAGCCTCAGATGCCTCAAATGCCCAGAGACAAGCGTGCTGAATTCATGAGAGGTCATCCACCAACGTTCGCTCATTCTTCTGACCCTATGGATGCTGAAGATTGGTTGCGCACTATGGAGCGGGAGTTGCATACCGCTCAGTGCGATGACAGGGAGAAAGTCCTGTATGGTCCCCGTCTGTTGAGAGGAGCAGCCCAGTCATGGTGGGAGTCTTACCTCGCCACCCATGCCCACCCTGACGCCATCACCTGGGAAGAGTTTAGAGGTAGCTTTCATCAGTACCATGTCCCTGCAGGTCTGATGACAGTGAAGAAGGAGGAATTCCTGGCCCTCAAGCAAGGGCCATTGTTTGTCAGTGAGTACCAGGACAAGTTTCTGCAATTGTCTCGCTATGCTCCTAAAGATGTCAACACCGACGCCAAGCGACAGTACCGTTTCCTGAGAGGCTTGGTTGACCCTCTGCAGTACCAACTGATGAATCACACCTTCCCGACATTCCAGCACCTGATTGACAGAGCAATCATGACAGAGAGAAAGCGCAAGGAGATGGAAGATCGTAAGCGCAAGATCAGTGGACCCCAGCCTGGAAGCAGCAGTCGTCCTCGTTTCTCAGGCAATCAGCCTCAGCAGTTCAGACAGAACCAGCGTCCACCTCAGCAGCATCAGCAGTTCCAAAGGCAGTATCCTCAGCATCAGTATCAGAACCGTCAGAGCAATCAGTCAGGAGGTCAGTTCCAGAGGCAGAATCAGCAGGCACCTCGCCTTCCTGCCCCAGCAAACCAGCAGAACAGTCAGGTAGCACCAGCTCAGGTTGGAAACAGAGCATGTTTCCACTGTGGAGAGCAAGGCCACTGGGTGATGCAATGTCCGAAGAAGGCAGCCCAGCAGCAGTCAGGCCCCAATGCCCCAGCAAAGCAGAATGTGCCTCAGCCTGGATCAGGCAATCGCCCTCAGCCGCGCTATAATCATGGAAGGCTGAACCACTTGGAGGCAGAAGCAGTTCAGGAGACCCCCGGTATGACAGTAGGTATGTTCCCAGTCGACTCCCATATTGCAGAAGTGTTATTTGATACTGGAGCAACACATTCTTTCATTACTGCATCATGGGTAGAAGCACATAATCTTCCAATTACTACCATGTCAACCCCCATTCAAATCGATTCAGCCGGTGGTAGAATTCGAGCTGATAGCATTTGTTTGAATATAAGTGTGAAAATAAGGGGGATAGCGTTTCCCGCCAACCTTATAGTAATGGGTACTCAGGGAATAGATGTCATCCTAGGGATGAATTGGCTAGATAAGTATCAGGCAGTTATCAGTTGTGATAAAAGGACAATCAAGTTGGTGTCCCCACTAGGAGAGGAAGTGGTGACCGAGTTAGTCCCGTCTGAGCCAAAGAAAGGAAGTTGTTATCAGATAGCTGTTGATAGCAGTGAAGCAGACCCGATCGAGAGTATCAAGGTTGTGTCCGAGTTCCCGGATGTGTTTCCAAAGGACTTACCGGGTATGCCACCAGAGCGGAAAGTTGAGTTTGCTATAGAGCTTCTTCCTGGAACCGCCCCTATCTTTAAGAGAGCTTACAGAATATCTGGACCAGAGTTGGTTGAGCTTAAGAAGCAAATTGATGAGCTGTCAGAGAAAGGTTACATTCGGCCAAGCACCTCGCCTTGGGCCGCCCCTGTCCTATTTGTGGAGAAGAAAGATGGCACCAAGAGGATGTGTATTGATTATCGAGCTTTGAATGAGGTCACGATCAAGAACAAGTATCCTTTGCCCAGGATTGAAGATCTGTTCGACCAGTTGAGAGGAGCCAGTGTGTTCTCCAAGATTGATCTGAGGTCAGGTTATCATCAGCTCAGAATCCGACCTTCGGACATTCCGAAGACGACATTCATTTCCAAGTATGGTTTGTACGAGTTCACAGTGATGTCTTTTGGTTTGACCAATGCGCCAGCGTTCTTTATGAACTTGATGAACAGTGTATTCATGGATTACCTTGATAAGTTTGTGGTGGTATTCATTGATGACATTCTGGTTTATTCTCAAAGCGAAGAAGAGCACGCAGATCATTTGAGGATGGTATTGCAGAGATTGCGAGAGCACCAGCTGTATGCAAAGTTGAGCAAGTGTGAGTTCTGGATCAGTGAAGTCCTGTTCTTGGGTCACATAATCAACAAGGAAGGATTGGCTGTGGATCCGAAGAAAGGGGCAAACATTTTGAACTGGAAAGCGCCAACGGATGCTAGAGGAATCAAGAGCTTCATTGGAATGGCCGGATATTATCGGCGATTCATTGAAGGGTTTTCGAAGATTGCGAAACCGATGACAGCGTTGCTAGGCAACAAAGTTGAGTTCAAGTGGACCCAGAAATGCCAAGAGGCCTTTGAAGCGCTGAAAGAGAAGTTGACTACAGCGCCTGTCCTAGTCTTGCCTGATGTGCACAAGCCCTTCTCGGTGTATTGCGATGCTTGTTACACAGGTTTGGGATGCGTATTGATGCAAGAGGGAAGAGTTGTGGCTTACTCGTCCCGACAGTTGAAGGTTCATGAGAAGAATTACCCAATCCATGATCTAGAGTTGGCAGCAGTGGTTCATGCACTGAAGTCATGGAGGCATTATCTGTATGGACAGAAATGCGATGTTTACACAGATCACAAGAGTCTGAAGTACATATTCACTCAATCAGAGTTGAACATGAGGCAACGAAGATGGTTAGAGTTGATCAAAGACTATGAGTTGGAGATTCATTACCATCCAGGCAAAGCAAACGTAGTGGCAGATGCTTTGAGCAGAAAGAGTCAAGTCAATCTGATGGTTGCTCGTCCGATGCCTTATGAGTTGGCCAAGGAGTTTGACAGGTTGAGTCTCGGATTTCTGAACAATTCGCGAGGAGTCACAGTTGAGTTGGAACCTACCTTGGAGCGCGAAATCAAAGAAGCGCAGAAGAATGATGAGAAGATCAGTGAGATCCGGCGACTGATTCTAGAAGGCAAAGGCAAAGATTTTCGAGAAGATGCAGAAGGCGTGATATGGTTCAAAGACCGCTTGTGTGTTCCCAATGTCCAGTCTATTCGGGAGTTGATTCTCAAGGAAGCTCATGAGACAGCCTATTCGATTCACCCTGGCAGTGAGAAGATGTATCAGGATCTGAAGAAGAAATTCTGGTGGTACGGAATGAAGAGGGAAATCGCAGAGCATGTGGCTATGTGCGATAGTTGCCGAAGAATTAAGGCAGAACACCAGAGACCTGCTGGATTGTTGCAACCGTTGCAGATCCCTCAGTGGAAATGGGATGAAATTGGTATGGATTTCATAGTCGGATTGCCTCGCACTCGAGCCGGCTACGATTCCATTTGGGTAGTAGTGGACCGCTTGACCAAGTCAGCCCACTTCATACCTGTCAAGACCAACTACAGCAGTGCAGTGTTGGCAGAATTGTATATGTCTCGGATCGTTTGTCTTCATGGTGTGCCAAAGAAGATAGTGTCAGACAGAGGAACGCAGTTCACCTCTCATTTCTGGCAGCAGTTGCATGAAGCTTTGGGCACGCATCTGAATTTCAGTTCAGCTTATCATCCGCAAACAGATGGCCAGACCGAAAGAACCAACCAAATTCTTGAAGATATGTTGAGAGCTTGTGCGTTGCAAGATCAGTCTGGATGGGATAAGAGATTACCTTATGCAGAGTTTTCCTATAACAATAGTTACCAGGCTAGTTTGAAGATGTCACCATTTCAGGCGCTATATGGAAGGAGTTGTAGAACTCTGTTGCAATGGGATCAGCCTGGAGAGAAGCAAGTGTTTGGGCCAGACATTTTGCTTGAAGCCGAAGAGAACATCAAGATGGTCCGAGAGAATCTGAAGATAGCGCAATCGAGGCAGCGAAGCTATGCAGACACAAGAAGAAGAGAGCTGAGTTTCGAAGTTGGAGACTTCGTCTATCTGAAAGTGTCACCGATCAGAGGAGTCAGAAGATTCGGAGTGAAAGGCAAGCTAGCACCCCGCTACATCGGTCCGTATCAGATTCTTGCAAGACGTGGAGAAGTGGCCTATCAGCTCAGTTTGCCAGAGAATTTGTCTGCTGTGCATGATGTCTTTCATGTGTCTCAGTTGAAGAAGTGCTTGCGGGTGCCAGAAGAGCAGTTGCCAGTGGAAGGTCTTGAAGTCCAGGAGGACTTGACCTACGTTGAGAAGCCAGTGCAAATCCTTGAGGTTGCAGACAGAGTCACCCGAAGGAAGACCATCAGAATGTGCAAAGTCAGATGGGATCATCACTCTGAGGAAGAAGCAATCTGGGAGCGTGAAGATGATCTGATGGCTAAATACCCTGAGCTCTTTGCTAGCCAACCCTGAATCTCGAGGGCGAGATTCTTTTAAGGGGGATAGGTTTGTAATGCCCTGAATTTGGGGGTAGAATTTTTTTCTTCTTTTCTCTCACCAAATTCGGGCGTTACTCTCTTTTCTCTTTCCCCGTTTGCTCCTTCTTCCCAATTTCAAACCAGTATAGCGGCAGGTGTCCGTGTCATGTATAAACCAAAACCTAAGTCTCATGGGTGTTGCATCATGCCGAAGCACATTTCTTTGTCTGATGTTGAGTGTTCGTCTCGTTCCGTTCCGGATTTCGGTTCGCGATTTAATTCCGTTTAGCGGTCCGCGCTCGTCGTGGGTTTTCGATCCGCGAAGTGGCCCGGCCCAACCTAGTCCAGCCTAGCCCAGCCGGCCCGGCCCGCCCCGGCCTGCGCGCCCCTGGCGCCCAAAACCCCCCCCCATGCGCCCCCCTCTCCTCTCTCTCTCTCATTTGGATCTCCCGCGCAACAACCTCTCCTCTCCCTCTTCCACCTCTCTCTCCCCGTGGTGCCCTAGGATTTGGAGACGGCGATCACCGGATTTTGGACCCCGAGGTGAGCTCCCCTCCCCTCCCCTTCTCCTCTCTCTCTCTCTCCCTCTCCCTCCTCTTCCTCCCCACGCGCGCCCCTTTCTCCCCCTGCCCGCGCGCGACCCCGACCCCGACCCCTCCCCGGCGGCGCGGCCTCCGCCCGGCCTCCTCGGCGCGGCGGCGTGGCCCCCGCCCGGCCTCCTCGGCGCGGCGGCGCGGCCCCCTGCCCGCCCGGCCCCCCCGCGCGGCCCCCTGCCCGTCCCTTCCCGCGGCGGCGCTCGGCCCCTCCCCCCTCCCTCCCCGGCGGCCTCGCCCGCCCGGCCTCCCTCGGCGTGGCGGCGCTCGGCCCCCCGCGCGGCCCCCCTGCCCGCTCGGCCCCTCCCGCCCCCCTCCCCGGCGGGCGGCGGCGCTCGGCCGCTCGGCCCTCGGCGCGGCGGCGCGGCCCCCGCCCGGCCCCTCGGCGCGGCGGCGCGGCTCCCCCGCCCGGCCTCCGGCCCCCGGCGGCGCTCGGCCCCGTCCCCTGCCCGCGCGCCCCCGCTCGCCCGCGCACCCCCCGGCCGGTTCAACCGCCCCGGCCTCGGCCCGGCCGCCCGTTCCCCCGTCCCGGCCTCGCCCAACCGTATCTTCGCTCGCCCGGGCTCGCGATGATTATTCGTTAATTAGCGTGTTGCGTCGCGCGCTTCGCCGCGCGACGGATTTGTCTAAAATCAGATTCTATCTTATGTTGCGTCGTGCGCTTCGTCGCGCGACGATCCATTTTTGTTTCAGGTTGTTTAAGGTGTAACGCCGCGTGTGTATTCACGCGACGTTCCACTTTGGACTCAGTTTAGTCGACGTATGCCGTCGTGCGCTTCGTCGCGCGACGTTTAACGTCTCCTCGTAACTAAGGCGAAGTGTCTCGTTGTGTGCCCAGTCGCGCGACGAGTCGTTAGCTTCTTAATTTGTTTTAGAGAGCTTTGTCGCGCGTCTCGCCGCGCGACCATCCTTTTATTTATCTCCACCTGCTTATAATAATTAGACATGAAACATGACTTTACTTTACGCTAAACATAGTGTCTACATTAAATTTCCTTCTATTAAGCGAGTGGTTAATTTATAATCATGTAACGTGATCGTTTCTCGACTGTCTTTTCCTCTTTCTCTTTTAACCGTACTCGCGAGCCTGCGTAGAACGTCTGTTTACTTATCGCATTCTATTGTATGGTGTACTGTTCTTTGGTATTAAATATGTGGATGTATGTATGTTTGCGCTCGCATAGAGAACGATCCGGTTGAAGAGCCCGAGGAACCCGCAGGAGAAGCCCCTGAGCAGCAGTCGTTTGGTGGAGGCAAGTGTCCCTTGACCTATCTATGTCCTATTCATTATTTAATTCACCTCCCGCTTTACACATTTATGCCTAAGGATTGACTAGTTTTTGTTATCCATGTCCTTGTTTACCTATTTGGGTTGGATTATTACTGTTTAGCTTTATGCTATTGCTTAACTCTAATCAATGAACATGATGAGATTATCTATGATACGCTGTTTTCCCTTCTCTTATGATGATGTGATACTTGTGGTCTTCAAGGGGGCTCGAGCGGTTTCTCGAGTGCCTCTCCGTAAGGACCTGTTCTATGGATGACCGCCCGGGAAAACAGTGCAACCATGAGGGTGGAATGGGGTGCCCTTAGCTGAATAATTAGAGGATCCGGGGTGTAGTTCACTTAGCCGTCGTGCCGTCAATGGGGCTCGGTGTATGCGGCTCGCTCTGCCAAGTTTGGGTTCGCCCCTTGGGGAGGAGTGCGGTGCATTTAGGAAACCTAACGGGTGGCTACAGCCCCGGGGAATCTTTGTAAAGGCTACGTAGTGATGCCCTGCTGGGTCACCTTGGTAGTGATCAATGGAGAGTCATGATCTCCGGGCAGAATGGGAATCACGGCTTGTGGGTAAAGTGCACAACCTCTGCAGAGTGTTTGAAAAACTGATATATCAGCCGTGCTCACGGTTATGAGCGGCCAAGGGAGCTCCAGTGATTAGTGGTACTTGATCAGAGATGTTCGGGTTACAGGTGGTTATGAGAATGATGGTTTTGATTATGACTATGATGCTGGTAAGTGGTACTCTTTCCGTTTGGAAAGGAGTACGTTTGGGTTAATAACTTGGGTTAATGCTAAAACTTGGCTTTCTACTAGTAAGTAATAATCTGACCAACTAAAAGCAACTGCTTGACTTATCCCCACATAAAGCTAGTCCACTACAGCCAAACAGGATACTTGCTGAGTATGTTGATGTGTACTCACCCTTGCTCTACACACCAAACCCCCCCATCCCCAGGTTGTCAGCATTGCAACCACTGCTCAGGCGAAGATGAAGCTGTGGAAGGAGACTTCCAGGAGTTCCAAGATTACGACGAGTTCTAGGTGTGGGTTAGCGGCAACCCCCAGTCGGCTGCCTGTGAAGGCCGCGGTTATCTACGTTTCTTTTCCGCACTTTGATTTATTGTAAGAACTATATGGACGTCTCAGACGTATGATGTAATCGACTATTTCCCTTATTAATACTATTTTGAGCACTGTGTGATGATGTCCATATTATGTAACTGCTGTGTACGTGAATAACTGATCCTGGCACGTAGATGGTTCGCATTCGGTTTGCCTTCTAAAACCGGGTGTGACAAATTCAAAATCTACAAATATAAGAGTCTTGGTTCTTTCAATCATTGAGTTTCAATAGGTCTCATATCAAGTATGATATAATCAAGAAAAGATGAAAGAAGTTCAAGATCACTTGGTTGGATGAAATCGTAAAGAGAAAAGAGATCACAACGATTCAAGAGGGGAGTATATTTTTTTGTTTTTGTCAACCAAATAATGAAGATGTAGTGACATATTTATATGATATCCTTCATTATGAGGTTTGAGGTTCATATTAGCATGCTTTACCCTTCAAGATTTCAATTGATATACTTTTAGTTCTTAAACTTTTAATTGGTATAATTTTCATCATCTATTTAAAGCATGTTATGTTAAACTAAGATATAGTGCAAACTTCTCCTTTAACCTCGTATTGTTGATGTGCATAAGTGTACTTTGTGTACTCTTACACTACACCAAAATAGTAAACTTCCTAGAGCCTAAACCCTAGGAAGTTAGGCCTAAACTCTAGGAAGTTAGCGAAACTCTCGGAAGTTAAGCCATCCCGTTGGAAGTTTGGCTCTCAAAAATTTTTTGTCGAAAGTTAGCTTAACTTCCTAGAGGGCTCTAGGAAGTTAGCTAACTTCCTACGGCCTGCTAAGCCTCTCGGAAGTTAGTAGATTCTCGGAAGTTAGTAGTTTCATGCCGTCAACTGGCTAACTTCCTACGGCTTACTGTAGCCTCTAGGAAGTTAGCTGGCTAACTTCCTACGGCTGACTGTAGCCCCTACGGCTGGCGCGTCTGGCGTGGCGGTGGCACTCCTCGGGGCCGGGCCGGCGGGCGCGGCTGGCGGGGCCGGGACGGCAGGCGCGGCCGGGGCGGGCGGCGGGCGGCGGCCGGGAAGCAGGGCGGGGGCGGCGCGGTCGTAAAAGTAGAATGGCGCGCGGGAGTATGAGATAGATATTTTCTGAAAGGTGAGAGAAGAGGGAGCTAAAAGCTAAAAACGTAACTTCCGAGAGTAAAGCCGTAGGAAGTTAGGTAACTTCCTAGAGTTTATGCTTTGCCTTTAGGAAGTTAATTAACTTCCTACAGCCGGCTGTAGGAAGTTCGATTTTTGTTTGACCGGTCAACAGATGAATCCTAACTTCCTAGAGGAGGCCGTAGGAAGTTAGCTGGGCAGCTAACTTCCTAGAGCCAGCCGTAGGAAGTTATGTTTTCGATTGACTGGTCAACAGCTCAAAGCTAACTTCCTAGAGGAGGCCGTAGGAAGTTATCTGGGTAGCTAACTTCCTAGAGCCAGCCGTAGGAAGTTAGCTATTCTATTGGCTTGTGAACGGATGAAACCTAACTTCCTAGAGGTGGCCGTAGGAAGTTAGTTAAGTTTCTACGGTTTTGTAACTTCCTACAGCTTTTATAAAAAACTGTAGGAAGTTCTGTTTATTTCCTAGAGGTATCAGTTGCCTCTCGGAAGTTATGTATTTCCTACGGTTTTATATAAAAGTTGTAGGAAGTTATAAAACCGTAGGAAGTGTATGATTTTGGTGTAGTGTTACATGCACAAATTGAGGGAGAGTTTAGCCTATATCCTGTGAAACTAATTATTTCTTTTAAGTTCATGTTGTGTAGTCTCACAACTTGGAGAACATTAAATGAGGTTGAATGGTTCCATAGAAATGAAAATGAGTTTCTCTTGAACCTATCAAGCAAATGAGTTTCTCCTGATCGTTTGAAGAGGATAAGTTTCTCTTTGAAATGTCAAGCCTATCAAAAGCTAAGATGGAAATTCATGATTATAATGGAGACCATGTGGCGTAGAACAAAGGTGTGTCACTTCATGAACTATTGTATTGCATTTTTTGTATCTAGGCTCTTACATGCTAGTGTATGCATGTATATGCAATATCTTAAGTCACATCATAAGGTTGCACTTGTGGTGACGATTAAAGAATCTCTAGATATTTGATTAATACCTCTTGTGGTGATGTCATAAGTGAGTCTTAAGTCATCTTAGTGAGGTATGAGTAAAACATGCTAACTTCTCAAGAATCTTGGCTTAAAATATTGCATATCATTGTTGGGGCGAAGGTGAAGACGCCACCCTTCGCTCGATGCCTTCACCAGCCTCGCTGCACCAACGGAGACAAGACGACTGGCAGACTTACCCTTCATCCCACGCGTCGCTGGACGAAGGCCTGTGACGAGGTCGTCCCATCTCGTGGCCTCGTCCAACATGGAGGCCCACGTGTGATCCGGCCCATTGTAACAGGCCTTGCGTGGTCGCTGCGCATTACGGGCCTAATTTGTAAAGGTCTCTCTGTAATTACAGTCTGTAACCCTGCTTTATGAGAATATTCCGGGGATAACCTAGGCGCCTAAGGGCACATGCGTCCTTAACTCAGGACGCTGGGCACTCAGATACCTATAAATACCCCCGCACAGTGCCCTTGATAGGCTAGATTAACAGAGCTTTTGCCATCTTGAATTGAAACCCTATTTACGTTGCTCTCACTCCCCCGTTGGATCAACTTGCTCGGAAGAGCAAGTTCCAACATTTGGCGCCCACCGTTCGTGCTACGGAAAAACCACCCGCGATGGCACCCAAGAGAGCTAGCTCGAAGGCTGACGAGGCTGTGAAGGCAGCACTGCTGGCCGAGAAAAAGGGCAAGGCCCTCGTCGACACCACCCACCAAGAGGCCACCAAAGACGACGCTCTCAGCAAGAGGCAGCGCAACGAACAACCCACTCCCGAAGGCAGTCTCCGCACCTGCAGCTCTGGAGGACAACCGCAACTTCCCCCAGGCTTCGCTCCACCGGAGGGCATGGACGTCATCGAGGACGGTGAAGTCATCGGCGTTTCAGCGGAAGAGCAGCTACAGCTGCGCGCCTTGCGCATCAAGAACCGCAACCTCCAGAAGCAAAAAGAAATCCTTGAGGCCAAGCGCCAACGTGTGTCTGCACAAGCTAAGGTGCGACAGATGATACGCGACGAAGAGCAGAAAGCCCAGGAGCTCGAACAAGAGATCGCGCTCATGCAGCGCGAAGGCCACCTCGGCCTGCAACACGGCCCTCCCCTACAGCAGCGTGCACAAGTCGAAGACCTGTACTTCCCTCAGCACGGTCACGCCATCCCGCACGACGCGGCATTCCAAGGTGTCAACTACCTTGATGAGCGAAGTCCCCTGGCACCACACCTGCAAGTGTCACCGTGGCCCGCCAACTTCAGGGCAGGGACTTATCCCAAGTACAACGACAGCACTGACCCGACACAGTACATCATGAGTTATCGGGTCGCCGTTGCATCATCCGGAGGGGACGACGCCACCATGGCCAAGTCATTCATCATCGCCCTCGAAGGCCCAGCCCTCACATGGTACACCAGGCTGCCCCCACTGTCCATCGACTCCTAGAGAAGTCTCCAGGACAAATTCTTGCTCAACTTCCAAGGGTACCGCCCAGACACCAACGCCTTAACTGAGCTTTCACTCTGCAAGCAGATGGAAAAAGAGACTCTACGGGAGTACTACCGCAAGTTTCTGACCCTCAAGTCACAACTGCCTTCAGTCGATGACCAGATCGCCATCCACTACGCCATCAGCGGCCTTCGGGCCGGCGTCCTTTACAGCCACTGCATCAGGGATCCGCCCAAGAACCTCCAGGAGCTGTATCAGCTATTTGAAAAATACGCCAGATCCGAGGAGCTCCACCAGCGCAAAGTCGAGTCTCAGAGGAAACCCAAAGACACTCCACAGCCCAGCTGCACCTGGACGAGGACCTCGCAGGCAGACCCCGGTCGGGACGGTCGCAATCAACAATAGGTGCACAACATCGCCAACCAGAGCCCCGCTAGCGAGGCCCCTCGCCGCCAGGAGTATACCCCCAGGGCCGTAGAAACGGAACTCGTGGTCGGGGTCGGGGACGCACGCAGCAGCCGCGCAGATTTTACTGCCTGTTCCACGTCGAAGACTGCGCCCACCCTACAAGAGACTGCCCAGAAACGAAGGCAACCAGAGACAGGATGGCACGAGCGCAACCAGCCGACAACCCTAGAGTTGTCGCGCACACATACCAGCAACCCCTTCACCCATACAACCACGGCCCCGCTCCGCACCCACCGCACCACGCATACCAACATCACCAGGAGGTACAAATCATACCTCCCCCACCCCCACCCCAACAGCAAAACGTCCACAACCACCCCCAAGCCCCAAAGCAAGAAGACTTCACCGATCAACCGTATCGCGGAGTCATTCACATGATCACTGGGGGGGTCCAGCGCAGACTTCGACACAAAGCGGCAGAAGAGGGACCATTATCGCAGCGTAAACCACGTCGCCGTCACCGGCCCAGTCGTGCAGACAAAGTGGTCCCATGTACCATTGACCTTCGACGCCCGCGACGTCGACCTGCACAGCGCACCACACATCGACGCCATGGTTATCAACTGCAGCGTGGCAGGATGGGATCTGCACAAAGTCTTAGTCGACAATGGCAGCCAGGCAGATATCATTTTCCTCCATGCCTTCGATCGCATGGGCATAAGCCACAGTCTGCTCAAGCCTTCGGACAACCCGTTGTACGGCTTCGGCGGCAAGGGCACCTTTCCTGTCGGCAAAATAGAGTTACCTCTCTCCTTCGGTGTAGCACCCAATGCCCGAAGTGAGCAAGTCACATTCGACATCGTCGACATGGTGTACCCGTACAATGCCATAATGGGTCGGGGCTCCATCAATAAGTTCGAGGCAGCCATTCACGGACTTTATCTGTGCATGAAGATCCTAGGTCCGCAAGGCGCCATCACAATCTACGGCAACCAGCAGGCTACGCGTAACATAGAAAGAGACTTTGTTCCCGGGCAAAGAAACGTACACTGCCTCATGGCTCAGCGCGAGGTCCCCGAATCTGCCAGCCCAACCACCAAAGAACATGACAAAGCACAGCTGCAAAGCAACGACGGGACCAAGACTGTCCCCCTCGACAAGGCGACACCCAAGCAAACTGTCACCATCAGCGAAGACCATACTTCGCATGACGAGGAGAGACTCCTCTGCTGCCTGTCCAAGAATAAAGATGTCTTCGCCTGGTTCGCCGTCGACCTGGTCGGAGTCAGTCGCTCCATCATCGAGCACAGCTTGGGAATTGACCCTTCGGTAAGGCCGAAGAAACAGCGGCTGCGCAAGATGTCCGACGAGAAGACAGAGGCCGCCAAGGCCGAGGTACATCGCCTGCTGGAGGCCAAATTTATCGAGCCAATTGCCTACCCTACATGGCTCGCCAACGTAGTGATGGTGCAGAAGAAGAGCGGCAAATGGCGAATGTGTATCGATTTCACCAGTCTTAACAAGGCTTGCCCGAAGGACAACTTCCCGCTGCCTCAGATCGACAAAATCATCGATAGTGCGGCCGGGTGCGAAGTCATGTCACTCCTCGATTGCTTCTCCGGCTACCATCAAATATACATGAAGGAGGAGGACAAGGCGAGCACCAGCTTCATAACACCCTTCGACACGTATTGCTTCATCAGAATGCCGGAGGGACTTAAGAACGTCGGGTCCACTTTCTCTCGGCTCACCAAAACGGTGCTCGAGGGCCAAGTCGGCAGGAATATATTCACGTATGTGGACGACATCGTCGTGGCCAGCAGAAGCAAGGAAGACCATCTGGCCGACCTCGCCGAAACGTTTGCGAACATGCGGGACGCACGACTTCGCCTGAACCCCGAAAAGTGTGTTTTCGGTGTTCGCCAGAGGAAAATCTTGGGCTACTTGGTGTCACACCGCGGGATTGAAGCCAATCCAACCAAAATCCAGGCTATCATCAATATGACGCCCCCGTAGTCAGCCAGAGACGTGCAACGACTGACAGGCAGGTTGGCTGCCCTCAACAGATTCATCTCCAAATCCGCAGAGCGAAGCCTCCCTTTCCTCAAAACACTCTGCGGCGCAAAATACTTCGCATGGGGGACAGAGCAGGCAGCGGCCTTCGCTTCATTGAAGCAGTACCTGTCAGAATTGGCGATTCTTACAAGCCCCGACCCCTCGCTACCCCTGTTGCTCTACGTCGCGGCTTTGCCGCATGCGGTCAGCGCAGCGCTGGTTCAAGAGCAGAGCAGAGAGGGCACAATCAGGCAATGCCCAGTTTATTATGTCTCCGAAGTCCTTACGACATCCAAATGTAATATGACAGAACTGGAAAAAATAGCCTATGCAGTTGTTATGGCCTCGCGCAAATTGCGCCATTATTTTGAAGCATTCAAGGTCCGGGTCACCTCAGATAGGGGACTCGACGAATTATTCAGAAACCCGGAGGCATCAGTCCGGATTGCCAAATGGGCAGCCGAACTCTCCGGCTACCACATCACATTTGAACCCAGGACAACCATCAAATCACAAGCCCTAGCAGACTTCGTCGTCGACTGGACTGGGCCAATAACACAGCCGGACCCGCCTATAGAGAAGGTGTGGACAATCCATTGCGACGGCGCATGGTGCCATGCGGGGGCAGGCGCCGCTGCAGTCATTACTTCACCCACAGGGGTCAAGCACAGATACGCAGCACGCCTCAGCTTTGCTTTGGAGTCTGACAGATGCACTAACAACATAGCAGAATACGAAGCTGTCATCCTCGGCCTTCGCAAGCTAAGGGCCCTTGGCGTCACCACCTGCATCATCAGAACAGACTCCAAGGTAGTCGCCGGCCAAGTCGAGAAAGACTACACAGCGAAGGACCCCGCACTTATGCAGTACCTCGCAGCTATCCGTAGTCTCGAAAGGCAATTCAAAGGTTTCACCTTGCAGCATGTGGACCGTGCCAAGAATGAGGAGGCCGACGCGTTGGCCAAGGCAGCCGCCAAAGGCGAGGCCCTGCCCTCCGACGTATTCTACCATGTCATCGGCACGCCAGCCGTCCGCAGCCCAGAGGGGCTCCAAATAACCAATGACAGCGAGGGCCACCGCATAGTCAACCTTATCATGACCGAAGACTGGCGGGCACCAATAACCCTGTTCCTGCAGGGGTACTATCATCCAACCAACATCAATGAGGCCAAGCGCCTCAAACATCAAAGCCAGGACTTCGCACTAATTGAAGGACAACTTTACAAGAAGGGGGTCAGTCAACCCATGCTTAAATGTGTCACCGAGACCGAAGGCATCCAAATTCTGCGCGAAGTCCACAGCGGGATTTGCAGCTCTCATGCAGGGCCTAGGGCACTAGCCGCAAAGGTAATCCGTCAAGGTTTCTACTGGCCCGCCATGATCTGCGCCGCAAATCGGGTCACAAGGTCCTGCGAAGCCTGCCAGAAATTTTCTCCACGCTCGAGAAGCCCTTCGCAATTCACGAAGCTAATCGCCCACACATGGCCTCTTCAGCGCTGGGGCCTGGACATTGTCGGGCCCCTACCCACGACCCAGGGGAACCTCAAGTTCACCTTCGTCGCTGTCGAGTATTTTACCAAATGGATCGAGGCGAGGGCCGTATCCATAATAACATCGAAGACTGCCCAGAAATTCTTCTGGCAAAACATTGTTTGCCGCTTCGGAGTCCCGTCCGAACTCACAGTTGACAACGACAAGCAATTTGACAGCCAAGACTTCAAGGATTTCTGCTTCTCCATTGGCACCAAGCTTGCCTTCGCCTCAGTATACCACCCGCAATCCAACGAAGTTGTGGAACGCGCAAATGGCAAAATTTTCACAGCTATCAAGAAGATGCTCCTCGACGACAAAAAGGGCAAGTGGGCCGATTTGTTACCTGAAGTGGTCTGGGCATTAAACACGACTGAGTGCAGGGCGACTGGGTTCACCCCTTTCTGCCTTCTATATGGATCGGAGGCCATGACCCCGCAAGAAATAAAACATGGGTCACCACAGACAGTCCCATCAGCTGTCCCCGACGTGGACGAGCCCACTTTGAAGGACCTCATCGACGGAGACCGCGTCTTTGCCCTACAGGCTCTAAACAAATACCAAGCCCAAACAAAAGCATGGCGCGACCACAAAGTCATCCCAAGGGAATTCAGCGAAGGAGACCTCGTACTCGTCCGGACAGCTCGGACAGAGTCCCGGGGCAAGCTGGAGCCCAAGTGGGAGGGCCCTTTCATCGTCAAGACGAAGGCGTCCCCCAGCGTGTACAGGCTCGCAATGCCATCCGGCGAGGACTTGGACCATTCTTGGAACATTGATAATCTCCGCAATTTTTTGTTTGACTCCTCAGGGCCAGCTCGCCCTTGTAATTCGCAAAACAATTTTATTCTGGCCCGCACTCTTTTCCTCCCGGGGGGTGAGGTTTTTAACGAGGCGGAGCCATGTAATATACAAGCGAAAAATCCCCCGCAAAAATCTACGTCGAAAAAAGACCGCATCGATGGTCTTCGACATTCAACCAATACAAAGTCACCGCGAGGGGCAGCGCTAGCTACCCTCGCGTGCGACACTCCGCGCAAAAGTCGCCTAAGGGTGCAGCCGGACTAGCACAACAAGTGCGCAAAATCGAAGTCTTCCTCAAAAGACTATCCGTGCAAAAGTCGCCTAACGGTGTAGCCGGACTAGCACAACAAGTGCGCAAAATCGAAGTCTTCCTCGAAAGACTATCCGTGCAAAAGTCGCCTAAGGGTGCAGCCGGACTAGCACAACAAGTGCGCAAAATCGAAGTCTTCCTCAAAAGACTATCCATGCAAAAGCCGCCTAAGGGTGCAGCCGGACTAGCACAACAAGTGCGCAAAATCGAAGTCTTCCTCAAAAGACTATCCGTGCAAAAGTCGCCTAAGGGTGCAGCTGGACTAGCTCAACAAGTGCGCAAAATCGTAGGCGCATTACATCCGTGCAAAAGTCTACACCAAGAAACGGTCCGCGCAAAGACCGACTACAGGCGCAGCCAGACCAACATAATAAATGTGCTAGACCAAGTGCGCAACGCCCCTATGGACATAGCCGGATGCGCGAGGGCGCACAACCTCATCATACAAACTATAGTCACACACGTACAGCGAGGGCATTACACCTTACATTGGTTCAACCTTCGGAATGATTCCCATCTCTCTATAGTTAAATAGCATTATCCTAAGCTCCTCACCCTCAAAAAGACTTCGCAACTCCCCCTCACCTACACTCGCCCCAACTGGCGAGGACAACA
This sequence comes from Zea mays, assembly GCF_902167145.1. Taxonomy (NCBI): domain Eukaryota; kingdom Viridiplantae; phylum Streptophyta; class Magnoliopsida; order Poales; family Poaceae; genus Zea; species Zea mays. The sequence continues at coordinate 110,534,879 of NC_050101.1, read as the reverse complement.
ATTCCCGCTTGCCAGCCCTGCCCACACGAAGCCGACCGCCATCCACTTCACTCACTCTACGCTTCGCCACCGCCCTTCGCCGCCTACGCCCAGCACTCGGACCAGGCAAAACTTCAGCATCCGTAACACGCGGAGAAGCCTCCGCTGCAACCACATCCAAGGCCGCAAAGTAATCCAAGTCCTCATCCAAAGACTCTTCCGTCCACTCAACCGAACTCCCAGAGTCACCAAAATCAGAAAACTTAGACGTAGACTCATCCTATTCATTTCCAGCGACCACAGTCGAAGCCGCCACAAAATTAGCAGTAGCGGTTGCGTGCGCAGGCCCAAAATCCTGAACCTGCGCAGCAACCAAGGTTCAGTAACATAGACAAAATTCTCTAACTACCCCACACCCACTAAGCCACCTGCGAAGGCCCAGCCGCCGACACGGGATCCTCCGCTGCCGGCTCCGTCGCCACCTTCGGGGGATCCTCCGCTGCCAGCTCCGTCGCCGCCTTCGGGGGATTCTCCACCATCCGCACAGTGGCTGGCGACGAGCCTCCACCGGACACAGTGGCCGCAGGGGCAGCGAGGGAGCCTTCACCGGTTTCCGGGGCGGTGCCGGGTCGACCTTAGCCTCGGCCACCACCGGGTTGGCCTCCGCTTCGGGCTGCACGCTGTTCAGGGGTCCGAAGTCCTCCACGTCCTCGGCACGCGCCATCTACAACATAGCACACCGATTCAGCAATCCCACGTATACCCACATTCAACGACACCATACAAAAGACAACCTTTACCTGATCCCTCGCTCGGTCAGACCGCTCCCTAACCACCTCCCGACCGTAGGGGGCCCACATCCGGTCGAAGAGGCCCCCCGCGGAGTCCTTCACCACAGGGTCTTCGACCTTAAAAATCTCGCGCCCAAAATCTTCATCAGATCGGTCGAAGACCGCATAGTGACTACACCCCTCGCGGGATAGCGCGTTCTTCGCCCCCTCGTAGGTGACGAGGGAGGCAAAGGACATGAATCCCTCCACGATGGTCGGGAGCGCCTACAATTCCTCTTGCAGCCACTCGAGGAAGCGAAGGCCCGCCTCTCGGTCGAGCACTTCGAAGTCAGCAGTCCGCGCGCCCAGCTCGCGGTATGAGTCCACGAGCTGTTTGCGCGTCCGCTCAACTTTCGAGCGCGTAGAGGCCTCGGCCCTCTCCATGCGGGCCTACAGAGCGTTGAACCGCACCTCCCATTCCTCGGTGCACTGGCTGGCGAGGCTCCCCTCCACCCGCGCCAATTTGGCCTCCGCCTGTGCTGCATGCGCCTTGGCGATGGCCTGGTTGGCCTCTCTCCTCTCCTCCACCAGCTGGCGCCGGAGGTCCGTCCTCTCGCCCTCCAGGGCGGCCACCTTCTCCGCCAGCTTGCGGCAATTGCTATCCGCAGCCGACTTTTCCCGGACGGCGTCAGCATGCTGCGCCCGAAGTCTCTCGACTTCAGCAGATACATCTGCAGTAAGGGCCCCCGACGCCACGCGGTCGACAAAGTCGGCCGCCTAACAGATACACATGAGACCACAATCCCCATGAAAGCAGTAAACACCGAAGTCCAGCTCAACTTACTTGACTCAGCTACTGCGACACCTCCCTCAGTCGGCGGGACACAGTGCCCGCTTCATCCTTGACGACAGTGACCGCCGAAATCTCGCCGCCAGCGCTGAGAGTGCTACCCTTCACCCCAGGCACCGCGGCAGACACCGTGGTCGCCACCGCAGGCGGAACAACAACAAGTTGCCCCTCGCCCGATCCTACAACATATCACCAGTCAAAAAAAACTTACCAACAAGATAATCGTCCACACTAATATTTGTGCCGAAGTCGGCAACGCGTTTCCCCGGCGAAGGCAATTCCCGGACCTTCGCAGCTCCGTCCGGGGCAGACTTGGTTCCGCCGGCGCCGGCCGCCTTCACGCTCTCCGGCACCTTGCTAGACCCAGGGGCGGCCGGCTTCGCCGCCATCGTCGGCTGGCTACCACCGGGGGCGGTAGCCTTCGCAGTCCCCCGCGCCCTCTTCGGCCTAGCTTCGGGGAGCCTGATGACCGCCCGGCGCTTCTGCGCAGCTTCCTGGCGATCCTTGTTCATCACTGCCGACACAACAGCAGCAATATTTCGTCCGTAAGGAAACACTCTCAAGTCACGAGCCATGCGAGACGTAAAAAAGTCTTCACCGGCCGCGCGGGGGATAGGAACGTCCTTGGGCCATCGACCCCCGGTAACCTCCAGCATCCGCGCCGAAGACTCCCGGAGCTCGGGCGAAGACATCCTTCCCCCGGGGGCCGTGCATGTTCCCATCAACTCCATAGCAAAGCTATCGGAGACCCCCAATTCTCCCACTGCAGTACCTAGCTTACTCTTTTTAGTGGCTGGGGCGGCCTCCGGCGCGGGGTCATCCTCAGTCACAGCCGCTGGTTTTTTCTCGCGGCGATCGACGACGTCCTCCCCAGGGTAACTGCCATACGGCAAACAATTCAACTCGAAGACCCTATTCAGGTGGTCGTTGGATCCACGTATATCCCAACTCCGCTGGGCCTCCGTCTTCGGCACATAGCGCCCAACAATTCTCACCGCCCCATCCTCTGCCTCACGCACAACCGAGGCGGGATCCCGCCCTCGCAAATCCAAAGCAAAACGCGGACTTCGCACCTTCCGTCCACCCAGGGAGGGCATCTCGCGAGGGCATACTTCGCCCAGCGCCCATCCATGTGCCAAAGGCCACACCCCATACCCTATGAATTCCTCAACTAGATCGCGCCCACTACTCGAGCGGGCAGCAATCCGAAGGGCCCTCTCATCTTCATCATCCTCCGCCACTTCAAACGACGGGTACGCCACATAATAATGCGAACACATAATAGCGGTAGGGAGCCCTGGGTGGTCTTCGACTTCAGCCTCCGAAACATAAAACCAGTAGTCCCACCAGTTGCCCCACTTGTTCCGGGCACAGGGGACCAGCTCCACAACTTCCATCGAAGTCTTCCCGGACTTCGGCGTGAAAGTGCACGATCCAAATCACGCAATCTTGTGTCCTATTTTTCTCTTCTGCCAGTGCAGACAGTATTGCTTGGCGAAGACCTCCATCGAAGGCTGGCCGCCATATGACGTCGTTGCCCAGACATACTTCGCCAACGCAACCACGGCGTTTGGTGTCAACTGATGAACCTGGACTTCGAACTTCTGCAAAACCTCCGACACAAAACGATGCGCCGGCAGGCGAAGTCCGGCGATAAAAAACGCCTAAAAACAACCAATTCGCCATCGGGCTCGGGAACCTCCTCCACCCCGGGACCCGACCAACCCCATCGCCAAAATATCCCAACCGTTGCATATCTTGAACGCGGGCCAACGATATCCGCGAAACACCGAATTCCACTGTATCACCCGGTAGCAACTCCGCCGCCGCCACAGTGCCCGAGAGATCTTCAGAAGACGCCCCGGCCGTTGGCGTGGTCGCAGCAGACGAGGAGGAAGACGGCATGGCTACGTACCGTCGACGGTGTCGTGCGGTCTGCTTCACGCGGGCCAGTTCTCCGACGAACAGGAGCAAGGAGGGCCCACGAGCAAGCGAGCAGTTTGAAAGTGAGGCTAGGGTTTTCGCTGTGCGCAGAAAGGTAAATTTCAATCCGCGCCGCCCCCGCCCCTTTATATACATAGGGCGCGACGCTTTGGGAAACCCGCAATCCAACAGTGCGGCGTCAATCAACGGTCATGTCAAAAACCCCCGCGGAACCACTTCTAGCGAGGGCAGCGTCTCCACCATCTAGCGACGTCTTCGACACCAGATGACTTAGTCGAACTGGTCCCTCGGAGGGCAAATGTTGGGGCGAAGGCGAAGACGCCACCCTTCGCTCGATGCCTTCGCCAGCCTCGCTGCACCAACGGAGACAAGACGACTGACAGACTTACCCTTCGTCCCACGCATCGCCGGACGAAGGCCTGTGACGAGGTCGTCCCATCTCTTGGCCTCGTCCAACATGGAGGCCCACGTGTTATCCGTCCCATTGTAACAGGCCCTGCGTGGCCGCTGCGCATTACGGGCCTAATTTGTAAAGGTCTCCCTGTAATTACAGTCTGTAACCCTTCTTTATGGGAATATTCTGGGGATAACCTAGGCGTCTGAGGGCACATGCGTCCTTAACTCAGGACGCTGGGCACTCAGATACCTATAAATACCCCCGCACGGTGCCCTTGAGAGGCTAGATTAACAGAGCTTTTGCCATCTCAAATTGAAACCCTGTTTACGTTGCTCTCACTCCCCCGTTGGATCAACTTGCTCGGGAGAGCAAGTTCCAACAATCATGTCTATTAGTATACTTTTTGAGTATGAATAATTCCTTAAATTGGTACAATTTCACATTTTCATACTTTGTTTGTACCAAGGTTCAAATTATAGAACTTGTATGCACACATTTAGGGGGAGAATGGTCTATAATTTGAATCTTTGAGACTAACTTCGTTTTCAAGTCTATTGTGTGTGTAGTCTCAAATTAGAAAGGAATTTTCGGGCAAAGACAATCGCTTCCACTGAAAATTTGATGGGTATCAAAGATTCTTTGCTCCAATAAATGTATCTTTTATACATTTCATAAGAGAATGAGTTTCTCTTGTATATGCTACTCCAAGTCATCTAAAATTTGTAAATATGTATCATATCCTTTTGGATTGCAAATGTCTAAAGTAGCATAGCTTATAAATTCTCCTTTCTAGAACTTAATTGATTAAATAGTGCACATGTTCCTTATGTTGTATGATTATATTCATATGATACTTTTTTTATGCCAATGGTACTTTAAATTGCAAATAAGTACTCTCAATAGGTATCAATTGAATACATATATATGTGTGCAATAAAACTTGAGGAGAACTTAATGTAATATGAAATTAGTGATATGTTTATCTATCAAATTATATCAATTGGTGTTTTTCAATTGATATTCTCGTAAATGATCACTAGTTGTATAATCCATACTTGTGCAATTTTCATGTTGCCTCTTGTTATGATAAGAAAATGCTAGGTGACATCTAGACTCCAGGTATCAAGATTTATCTTTCAATTAGTATGACAATATTCATTTGATATCTTTGACCTATGTCACAATTATGCAAACAAGAGATTGGAAATGAATTCTAAATCCAACACAAGTCTGGAAACCCCTTGAAAAGGTAAAACACAAAGGTACATCACTTATGACACTTATCCATTACCTTTGTGCCATCTAAGGATCCTTTTCATGATAGTGTGTTCAAATCTCGCTTAATCGTTATTTCTACCCTTTATATTCTTTGTATCCTTTTTGGAGATTTATGACAAAGGGGGAGAAATTTTGCATTAAAGCTTACCTTCAGTCTTATGTAACTAAGTGTTAGAAGTCTTTTAAGAAGGGGAGATATAATTAACAAAAGGGGGTAGTCATAAGAAAAACATAAGATGTAGAAAATTGATGAGTGCATACTATGTCATGAGCATCACGTTTATTTTATGACACACTGCACCCCATGAATAATATGATATAAGTTGTCTCCATACTTTGACCCAAATATGTGCTTTTGGCATTTGAGTACAAAAGTGTTATTTCCTAAAATGCACATATTTAGGGGCAGGAAACTATATCATAGGATTCAAAATCTTATTTATCAAATCTTATGTAAGCTTTAAACGTGTTGTCATCAATCACCAAAAAGGGGGAGATTGAAAGTGCATTCATCCCTTTTGTGAGTTTTGGTGATTTGGATGACAACACATTTAAAAGACTAACAAGTTTGCTAAGTGTTGAACATGAAATTTAGTATGATGAACATACTTGAATAGTGTATAATGACAGTGAACAAAGGTTCAACACAAGGTTAAATAACCAATGAGACAATGCAAATGGATATAATATGATTTCTATATTGGTTTGAATATATGGACAAGACCTGAGAAATCACTACATACAAATGATCAAAATAGAGGATGAAGTGATTAAGAGGATTGGTCAAGCCAAAGTGAATAAGATATGAGGAATCGTGAATTGGCTTGACCATATTACTATCAGTCCATATATGCTCCTATGAGAATCAAACTAGAGCTTGATTGATCTTAATAGTTATATCTAGAAGACATTCAAGCAAGGTTCACAATATTGAAGAAATGATTCTCTCAATGGATGCTCAATATGATGTGACTCAAGAATGGCTTGATAGGGTGAAGATAGCAAGGAAAGGGCTTCGAGGAACTAAGCGAAGGTGAAGGCCAAGCGACGGCTTATAGACCGAGGTACCATGGCTAAGGTGAAGAAGAGAGTACCTGCACTAAATCGATGAACTAATTAGCTATGAAGAGTTATAACATGTTGATGCATCAGTAAGGTGACTTGAAGCCATGATTTGATCTCACATATGGTGATATGGTACAAGTCATAGGGTTTGATTTATGTTTGCTTCAAAAGGTGAGACAAAGATGTTTGTGATCCTTATGAAGCAACGCCATGGAGAAATCACACATGAGACGCCAATTACTCAAGGAGTTTACTTAATTATATTTTATTTAACTTGAGTATAGGAATCGTCATACTATAAAGGGGATCTAAAAAGAAGGTTGGTGTTTGCCAAAGCTCAAGCCTCTATATTCAAAAGCTATTTTTTGAAAACAAAAAATCTCTTTAAAATTCTATGGTTGACCGTGGTTAGGTTTGAGAAACCTAGAGTGTTCTTGCTGAAAAGCAGCTGAACTTCTTAAACTGCAGCTGAGCTTTTCAGCTGAGCTGAGCTTCTTCAGCTGCAGCTGAGCTTTTCAGCTGAGCTGAACTTCAGCTGAGTTGAGCTTTCTCAACTCCAGCTGAACTTCAACTTCAACCGGAGTCTAGGGCAAGTTCAACCGGGGTCCAGAGAGGTTCAACCGGGGTCCAGGGCAAGTTCAACCGGGGTCCAGAGAGGTTCAACCGGTCTCCAGGGAAAGTTTAGCCGGGGTATTTTCCCCGGACCTCACTGGTCAAAACCGGTTGAACCGGTCCTAGGGGAGGTTCAACCGGTGTCAGGGTCACCTGACCGGTCTGACCTCCTGACTAGCAGATTGACTGCCAGTCTGACCCCTAGGCGGTTGAACCGGCCCTAGGGGCGGTTCAACCGGTGTCAGGACCTGTTTTTGCAGTCTGACCTGCAGTCTGCCAGTCTGACTGGCAGACTGTCTGTCAGCCTGCCCCAGACGGTTGAACCGGTCTTAGGGGCGGTTCAACCGGTCTTGGTCAACTTGACCAGTCTGCAGGTCAGTCTGCCATTCAGTCTGACAGTCAGACTGGCAGACAGTCTGCCTGACCTGCCAGGGGCGGTTCAACCGCCCTAGGGGGCGGTTCAACCGGTCTCAGACAGAAAAATCTGCCCAACGGCTAGTTTTGAGCTCCACCTATATATACTCACTCCTACCTCTCTCCCCACACACAAGAGCACGACCCAAACTCCATTTCTAGCTTGAAGAACACTTCCCACTCTCACACATCTCTTGCCTCTCCCATTTCAAATCTTTGGAGATAAATCTTTGAGTGGGTTTGAGAGCTGTGGTTTTTGTGCTTCATCTCCAAATCTCTCTTGCTCTTCTTCATTCGAGCTTTGGTACTACATCGAGTTCTTTGTGGATTCATTACTCTTGGAGCTTCTAGCTCCTAGACGACTAGGTGTCTCTTGTGAGTCTCCAAATCTTGTGGAAGACCACAAGAAAGTTAGTATTACCCGCTCGTTTGAGCAAAGCTTAGTGTGTGAGCTTGACCTTTGTGGTCGGCAAAGGGAGGATTAGGGTTGAAAGAGACCCGGCTCTTTGTGGGCGCCTCAACGAGGAAGTAGGGCACCTTGGTGGTGTGACCGAGCCTCGGGATAAATCTTGTGTCTCTTGTGTTCTTGTTCATTGTGCTTATACATGTTCTTCGTTCTCTCACCATTCCGTGAAATATTTGTTTATATCTTTTTGGTGTGTGGATTTTGAGAAGTGCCCTTCTCAGATCTACTACTTTGAACCTTGTGGATCATTTAGAACATCTCATTTCCAAAGTTAATTGGGTGAATTTCGAGATCAATTCAGTTTTACCCAGTTTTCTTCTAGATTTTGTTGAAAAAGTTTTAACTTGCTTATTCACCCCCCCTCTAGGCAACTTTCAGGTATGTTTGTAAATTTAATATATAAAAAGGAGAAAAATATATTGTTGATGTGTAAGATTTATTGTCATGTTCAAGCTTATCAATACCTCTTACACTCATTTATTTATTTATTGATAAAGATAAATCACCATTCATTTGATAAAAACTTAACCTTCGTCTACAAAGAGATCTTCCCAAGGGAATGCTTACTCGAAGACGAAGGTTGAATATCTCTCTTAATATTGTGTTGCCTTGTTTTTGATTGTGTATAGCAATTGAGAACGAGTGACCAACAACCATTTTCTTGTTTTCTTCAATCTTTCTCTTGGGCTCTTTTGGTCTTGAGTCTTGGGCTTGTGCTTGATATTTGTTGATCTTCTAAGTATCTTTTAGGTCTTCTTTTGAGGTGTTGCATCCTTAGAGCCTAAGTCCAAACCTCTATAGCATCCTGTGAGCTATAATCACAAACACCTGAAGAACATTAGTCCACAAGGTTATGTTGATCATCAAACACCAAAATCACTTAGCCAAATGGGCTAGGGTCCATTTTCCTTACACTCAGGTCCACTCTTGCGGCACACTAGGTAAGCATCCTGCCATCCGAGATCAATCTACTTTGGCCAAGCTACAGAGTGAGATCGAAAACTGATAAAGGTCAAGGTACAATGCTCGATAAAAAAGAAACTAAGTGGTCTGTAACACACTTACTGATCAACTTATTTTGATAGATGAAGTAGAAAATTTTGTAGTGGAGAATGACAAAAAGAATTACTAGTCTCAGAAAAATAAATAAATAAAACTTATTTATTTACTTTGTTCTCATTTGTTTTTATTTTGTTTACTCGAGGGACTACATGGTACTACGCCACTAAGAAAATTTGGGGTGGGGAAAGAATAGGGGTGAAAAATGGTGGATATAGATAGATAGTAGGTCATCATGTATCCTACCTATTGGTCACCTATCGAGGCTCTTATAGGAAACCAAAATAGGGCAACACAATTGTTGGGGGCCTCTCCTTGCCAATGATCCTCAAAGTACTAATGCCAATCATCTCTCAGTTGTTTTCAGGAATGATGAAGTGGCATTCATCCTACTGGCATCCACGAGTATGAGACAAAGAAGAAAGCTTCGGTATTGCAGCTTGACCAAAGAAAGAAATGTTCGATAAACCTGATGAAGATTCTGAAAGCGTGCTTAACACAACCTCATTAAGGAATGATTGTGTTACCCACGTTAGACTTTGTAGTTTACATGTATAGGGTTCAAGGTAATAATTGTAATTCCAAATGAAGTTGTACGTAATGTTATCCCTATAAATAGGAGTACAGTGCCCACGCACTTTTCAGTCATTTCCTAGTGCAACTAAGCTTTTGTAAAGTCGAGTTGTTCCTCATCCGAAGCCCTAAAGTGCTCGTACCTTTCAAACAACCTTCAAGTGCCCCGAAGGTATACTTGTAAACATTTGTAATTAAAGGGGAGTAGTGAAACAACTGGGCTTACTATATGTCCATTACACGTTGTTTAATAGTATATAAATGTGAAAAATATAATCATCATTCAAAATTATAAGTAAAATTATTCATTATCCATCATTATTGTATAGTTTGATTAATTCACGAGCCGGCTCGTGAGCCAGAATGAGCTGGCTCGGTTCGGCTTGATGCACTAGTAAGCTCAAAAACTAGGCTTGGCTAACTTGAGGTTCGCGAGCCTCGAGCTATTTTTCTAGTGCTATCCTCCGTCGATCTCGACACGGTGACGCGTAGGGTAAAGGCTAGGGCCCCGTTTGGATCCTATTTGATTATAAAAATCATGTTGGGGACTTGTTCTCAAATGCTCTGAGTTAAGAACAAGGCAACACAAATGTTAATGGTTAAGGGCCTTCGTCCTTCGAAACATTATCTCCCTCAGAATATAATGATCTTCAGATGAAGGTCATGAAGGGCATACCTTCATCATCTCAGCATGTAATAGAAAACGGGAGCATAAATTACATATAAAGAATATGAATAATCATCTTAAATCATTATATTATTTGTATTCTTATTAAATAACCATTAATAAAAATTAACGATATTGAATTACATTTGTACCTTCGGCTTGGTAGAAGGTAAGAATCCAAGTGTGACGTGCGAGTGAATACAAGTTTGGTTCCTATCGTCCAGCCCCTAAGGACCCAGTCCCTGTGCTAGATCCAGTATCAGATGTTCGGGCTAAGGATGAGACCTTCACACAGTTCGAGACCCAGGGTGCAGTTGCTGACACGTCTTCAAATGATGATGAGGACCATGGGATCCCGCCACCACCTCTAGTGCTACCTCGCTCACATGATCATGAGGCGGGTAGTTCCAGTGATGCGCCACCTGCCATTGACCTTGCTCTGGTCGTGATTCTTCAATCTCTTACTCAACAGCAGGCTCATCTGGCAGCAGAGCAGGCTCGACAGGCAGCCATCTAGCAGCAGATGTCCGAACGGATGCTCTCTATGTTTTAGACTATTCAGAACCGTCAGGACACTCTACAGCAGCAACTCTTGGTAGACAGGGCCAAGCACCGGGCGTTTATGACTCATATCCTTCAGCACACTGGTGTTCAGCTCCCACCAGTTCAGTCTGCCCCTCCTCCAGCTCTTTAGGAAGTTGTTGTACCAGCTCTTCAAGCAGGACCCCCGCTTCCTCCTTTTGGTCCTTCTCCCTCTCTGCTCCGGCTGGTCACATTGGACTTCTCGTCGCCGGTCATCGGAACCGTCAGTGCTTAGCCGCCAGTGCCACCAGCGCCTGCTGTTACCACTGCTACTGTGGCGGTGTCCGTGACTGCACCAGCTCCGGTGGATCCTACATCGCAGCCTCTGTGAGAGTTAGTATTAGCTCCAGCTTCTACTGCAAATCCTGGATCCGAGACTGACTCTGATCCTCAGCTTGCGTTTGCGCTTCTGCCTCGACCGCAACCGGATGCGCCCTCGCCTCCTCCTTCCTCCTCTCGTGTGTAGGTTTGGGTAACCCTTTTGGTGTTTGACACCAAAGGGGGAGAGATATGAGAGTTGTGAGAGCTAGGGAGAGTTACGGAGTTATTTGAGAGTGCCTTTTGTATTTTGATGTAATATATTTTCTTGATACTCTCTGTACTAGCTCCACTTTTGTATGACACTTAACTCACAAGCTCTATGATATGCTCTTGATGTTTATTATTGACTGTAACAACGGCTGAAACAACGAATCAAAAGATGAAGGTCTTCGTATTCTGAGTGTTGAAGGAGTTGCGGACACTCGGTATAGAGTTAGGTCTTCTATTTGATTTTAGCCGTACTATAAAGAGAGGTTGTGGATGAGTAGTTTGACCAAGAGAATTCTAGTGTAGTTTTGGTGCATATTCACACTCACATCTAGTGCTAGGTGTCACTCTATAACACACTCACGAGTTAGAATGAAAACGGATTCGGAAATCAGAATGAAAAAGAAGTTAGGGTTTCTGTCTTAGGGGCACCGGACTGTCCGGTGTGCACCGGACTATCCGGTGCGCCCCCTGACAGTGGGGCCAGTCAGGCCCGGGGGCAGAGCTTCGCCCCCGAGAAAACCCGAGAGCATCGAGTTGGGAGAATGAATTTTAGCCGCCACACTGGACTGTCCGGTGTGCACCGGACAGGAACTGTTCACTGTCCGGTGTGCCATCAGCCCAACGGCTAGCTGTCAGAACTAGCTGTTGGCACTAGAGGAAAAGCCTAAAAGTTCGTGGGCCGGTATATTTTCGTCGGCCGGCCCACGAAAATAAGGAAGTTATTTTCGTCGGCCTAGTGGCCGACGAATATAAAACGTATTTTCGTGGGCCCATTAATATTTTCGTCGGCAGGCCCACGAAAATATGGGCCGAGGACAAACCGACGAAAATACGTCGTTGACCGACCAGTATTTTCGTCGGTCTCACTGAGGCCGACGAAAATAAAGCCCTACATCGTCGGACCCAGCCTTCACTCGCTCGTTTCAAACCGTTCTTTCACCACGCCGCGCCGCCGCACGCCAACACCGTAGAGCTCCCGCGCCCCTCGCCGCCGTGCAGAGCTCCCACGACGCCGCCGCGCCCGGCTCCCACGACGCCCGGCCCCCACGACGCCGCCGCGCCGCCCAGCCCCTCGCAGAGCTCCCGCGCCCGGCCCCACGACGCCGACGCACCGCCGGCCCCTCGCAGAGCTCCCGCGCCCGGCCCCACGACGCCGCCCGCAGAGCTCCCGCGCCCCCACGACGCCGTGCTGCACGCCTGCACGCCGCCCCGGCAGCCGCGCCCCTCGCCGCCCGCCCCTGCACGCCGCGCCCCTCGCCCCTGCACGCCTGCTGAGCCCCACGCCCACCCCGCCGAGCCCCACGTCGCCGCGCCCCTCGCCCCTGCACGCCTGTCGAGCCCCACGCCCGCCCGCGAAGAAGAGAGCCCGCCGTCCGCGAAGGGAGCCCGTGGCCGCCGTCGCGAAGAAGAGAGCCCACCGTTCGTCCACGCCGCGCTCGCCGTTCGTCCACGCCGTTCGTCCACGCCGCCCTCGTTCACCACGGTGAGCCTCCCCGTATATAATATTGTTTGTAAGATTGTTTGTAAGATTGTTATCACACCACATTTGATGCTCATGGCGGTCGTGGCGGCCGTGGCGTGCCGTGGCGGCCGTGACGAGCCTCTGTCTTATGGTTGTGCCATTGGCGTATAGGGCAATTGTATCTTATGGTTGTGTCGTTGCATTCTTTGTCTAATCCTCAATGTGATCAGAGGGTGATGTCTTTTGTTTAATCTCCGATTTTTTTAATGTTTAGAGTTTAGTTTTAATCGTTAACCATAGCGAACCGTATGCGTCACCCGTTCGGGAACGGCGAACGTCACATTGGCTTGTGAGGTTTGCCGTTCCGGAATTGTCCACGTATTTTGGACAGCCTGAGAGTGTAGGCCGATGCTTGTGATTTGTGACATGTGCCTTACGATTGACGCGGAATTTCGGTTGTGTAACCCAGTTGTTCTCCAACACACCATGTTCAGGCGTGTGCTTGGAGAGCAGCGAGGTTATGCTGCCGAAATTTCGCGGCAATCGTAGGATACACGTCACAAATCACAAGCATCGGCCTAAACTCTTGGGTGGGTTTAGGACCTTTACCTAATAGGGAGTTCACCTAAGCCACGGACGATCGTTGATGTTCTTTGTCTTTTGTTTAGCCTTTGAAATGGACGGTGATCGGAGGGTGATGTATGACGGGTGGAGAAAGGATGGGGCACATTCGAATGAATGGATGGGTGTAACAAAGGCTTTTCTTGAGCACGCTTTCAAAGATGCAACTGGTCGTCTAGTGAAGTGTCCTTGCAATCGATGCGAGAACAAGTGGCCTCAGAAGAAGGAAGAAATGGAGAAACACCTTTGCAAAAGTGGGTTTATGCCGAAGTACCTTGTATGGTACCGGCATGGAGAGTCTATTAAACACGTTGACGCGGAGGTGGAACTTGATGACGATCATGATAGGATGGATGACATGTTGCATGATCTTTGTAGGGATGTTGAAATGAACGCTGAGGAGCCGGGCCAGCTTCCACGCGATGCTCAGGAATTCTTCCGGCTACTCGCCGCAGGAGAAGAGAGACTGCACGAGCACACTCAGATGTCAGTTCTTGGGACTCTCACAAGACTAATGGCGATAAAGTCGAAGCACAACATTTCAAAGAGTGCTTACAACGACATCGTCCAACTGATGGGCGAGGTTCTCCCGGAGAATCATAAGTTGCCAAAGAATATGTACTTCGCAAAGAAGATGTTGGCTGGTCTTGGGATGACATATGAGAAGATCGACGTGTGTCCCAACAGTTGCATGCTATTCTTTGAGGAGGATGACAAGCTGGACCGTTGTAAGCATTGCGAAGCTTCTAGATATGTTGAGGTGACAAATGATGAGGGTGAATTGGTAGTTACGAAGGTCGCAGCTAAGCAACTTCGTCGGTTGCCCATCATTCCTCGGCTTTCAAGGTTGTTCCTCAACAAGGAAATAGCTCTGCATATGACGTGGCCAAAGAATGGTGTACGTCTCGTCACTGATCCAGACATAATGGTCCATCCATCGGACGGTGATGCGTGGAAGGCATTTGACGAGTTTGATCCCGAATTTGCAAATGACCCTAGGAGTGTACGTCTTGGTCTATCGACGGACGGATTCACACCTTTCAATACCAGTGCAAGCCCTTACTCGTGTTGGCCTGTCTTCATTGTGCCATATAATCTTCCTCCTGAGTTGGTCAATAAAGAAGAGTTCATGTTCCTTGCACTAGTCATCCCAGGCCCCGAGCATCCAGGGCCAAAGCTGAATATGTTTGTTCGCCCTTTAATTGAAGAGCTGAAACAATTGTGGAGAGGTGTGAAGGCTTATGACAGTCATACTGAAAAGGAGTTTACCATGCGCGCTGCTTATTTGTGGTCAGTGCATGATCTGCTAGCGTATGGAGATTGGTCTGGATGGTGTGTTCATGGTCGGTTGTGCTGTCCCATATGTATGAATGATACGGATGCATTCAGATTGAAGCATGGTGGGAAAGTGTCATTCTTTGATGCTCATCGACGTTGGACTCCATTCAAGCATGATTTCAGGAATTCGCTTACTGCATTCAGAAGTGGAGCCAAAATCAGAAATGGGCCACCAAAGAGGCAAACTGCACCGCAGATAATGGCATGGCATGCTTGTCTGAAGCAAGGAGAAAATGATAGGTTTCAAGGCTACGGGGAGGACCACAACTGGACCCATATTTCATCAATATGGGAGCTTCCGTATGCAAAAGCCTTGATCATGCCGCACAACATAGACTTGATGCACCAAGAGCGTAACGTTGCGGAAAGCATCATAAGCACATGTTTCGATGTGACTGATAAAACGAAAGATAATATGAAGGCAAGAAAAGACATGGCTGAAATTTGTAAGAGACCGATGCTCGAGTTGAAAGTAAGCGATAAAGGGCATGAGAGTAGGCCGCGAGCTGATTACTGCCTCAAGCCAGATGAAAGGAAAGAAATATTTAAGTGGTTGAAGAATCTGAAATTTCCATATCGATATGCGGCAAATCTGAAACGGACAGTCAATCTGAAGACCGGTAAATTGATCGGTTTGAAAAGCCATGACTACCATATTATTATGGAGAGGCTGATGCCCGTGATGTTTCGAGGCTATTTTAAGGATGAGCTTTGGAGCATATTTGCAGAGCTGAGTTACTTCTATAGGGAAGTATGCGCAAAGACGGTATCGAAGAGGTTGATGCAGAAATTTGAGAAAGAAATTCCAATTCTTATTTGTAAATTTGAAAAGGTTTTCCCGCCAGGATTCTTCAATGTGATGCAACATCTAATTGTGCATTTGCCTTGGGAAGCTTTGGTAGGCGGACCAGTGCAATTCAGGTGGATGTATCCTATAGAAAGGGCGTTGAAAAAGCTCAGGGCGTCTGTTCGCAACAAGGCTAGAGTCGAAGGGTGTATTGCGGAGGCTTTTGCCCTTAAGGAGATATCTCAATTCTCAACCAGGTATTTCGCTCGAGCCAACAATGTGTTTGCTCCTTCAGTGCGACTTCATGTCGAAAATGAATCGCCCCAAAGCACCCTTCAAATTTTTGCGAATCCGGGTAAAGCAGTTGGAAAAGGGAGTGTACGTCACATTGAAGGATCAGATTTGAACACACTAATGCTATATATGTATAACAATATTGACAGCACACACGAGGCGTTCGAGTAAGTTTTCCTCATAGTTACTTCCATTTTCTCATCTCATAATTTCTATAGTGTGTAATGTCCATATTTCTAATATGTCCAGCATGTTTGATGAAGAATGTTGGAAATCTACTAGTAAACCTACGGCCATCCAATTAGAAAATCTTCGACGTGATGGGTTGAAAGGTGGACCAAAATAGTCAGCCGACCATTGATTTTCGTCGGCCTTGGGAAAGCCGACGAAAATAGCTTATTTTCGTCGGTACCGACGAAAATAGGTGCCTATTTTCGTCGAACTTATTTTCGGCGGCTATTTTCGTCGGTTTAGGCTTATTTTCGTGGGTTTTTGGCCCACGAAAATTTAGGCGTTTCCGGTAGTGTGGAGTCGACCGTTGGCGCACAGGTGGCGCACCGGACTGTCCGGTTATGCACAGGAAACCCTGGTAACGGTAAGTTTAGTGGGTAGGGCTATTTATACCCCCTCCACCCACCATATTGAATGTCTTGCTGTCCACATTGATGACCATACATTGCTAGATCATTGCAAGCACCACAAAGCATAGTGAGGTGATTAGAAAAATCTTAATCCCGCATTAGGACCTCATTAGTGCAAGTGAGAGCCACCTAGAGCACACACCGCATGCATTAGGCTTCTCTTGGTCAAGTGAAAGTCTATGGCTTGTTACTCTTGGTGATTGGCGTCACCTAGATGGCTTGGTGGCGTTGGGAGCACGGTGTTCACCTTGGAGGATTTGTTGGTGACCCGGCTCGAGATTGTAAGCGGTCTTGTGGGATCCACCGCGCTGGAGTGGCAAAGGATCATCTCATACTGAGCACTTGGTTCTTGCGAGGACCAAGGGGGGGCGATACCCTTGCGCGGGTGCTCCAACGAGGACTAGGGAAGAGTGCCGATTCTTTGATACCTTGGGAAAAAATTGGAGGAGTCTTCTAAACCTTGCTTTACATTCCACATTTAATTCAAGCATTTTACCTTGTTTATTTGTTTAGCAAGTAGGTGAAGCAATGTCTTAGTATTGTTGTCTTTCTAGTAGTATTCTCTTATTGCTAGTAGTTGGGTGAAGTTGGGCTCTTGCTTAGGGTTTAATAGTTATTGATTTTTAGAAAATCCCAATTCACCCCCCTCTTGGGTATCGTGATCCTTTCAAGCTGTTTGCGAAATCAGCCTATCATGACATCTTTTTTACCTTAACAACCAAGGAGGGAAAGCTGGCTTGTCTGAGGAGGTGGTGTCAATCAACGAATGTCTATTAGTTCGTATGCTAATCATGTGTATGTAAGTTTGAATTGTGTGGTTCTGGCTGGTAGTTGTATATTAGTTGTTGGATGTGTCTGCTTTTGGTTAGGAGTATAGAACCTCTTCCAACTAGCTGAGATTGCTTTTGGGTTGTAAGATAAAACCTGTGCTACTGGAGTAATGGTTCCTTATGGCATGCCCTTCAGCATGTGGGAAGGCATGGGTATGCATCACAAAATGTGTTGGCTATTTGTGACTTTGACATGCGCTTCGCCTTTGGCGTCACGGGATGGCATGGACTAGCACATGACATGCGTGTTTTCAACCATACAAGTCAGAAGTATGGCGATAAGTTTCCCCACCCTCCACTAGGTAAGTCCTTTGTTATTTTCATTTGGTAATTCAAAAGGCATGTGATATGTTAGTGGCTTTAAGTTTTAACTCCTAATATTTGTGCACACTTGTAGGCAAATTTTATCTTGTCAATTCGGGATATCCCAATCGACCAAGATATCTAGCGTCATACAAGGGCATAATGTACCACTTGGTCGAGTTTCGACAAGGATGTAACCCTTGTGGAAATGAGGTATTCAATTATGTGCATTTGTCTCTTCACGATGTTATTGAGCGAGCATTTGGCATTCTCAAAATGGAGTGGAGGATCTTGTTGCACCTACTGTCGTATCCTTTGGAGAACCAAAGCAAAATAGTATTTGCATGCATGGCTCTTCATAACTTTATTCAAGGAAGTGTGATGCCTGATATGGACTTCGACATCTGTGATCATGATGACAACTACATGCCGATGGAAGTGTCAATTTCATCTCTTAGTAGAGGTAGAAGCGACGAGTTAGGTGATGAAGATCATAATTGTTCCGTGGTAATTTGGCAGATGCTTTATTAGCGATGTAATCGTGAGAGTACCAATGTAAGGGTCAAACATGTATGGTGTTTAATAACTTCTGGTCACTCCATGAGGGTGTAACTATTTTGTGTCATCAATTATTTTATTAATCATGGTGGCTACATGGTAAAATGTCTATAAACTATAATATGGCCTAAACTCTAATATGGCCCCTCCTAGTGTAATATGCCCGGAACATATTATGAATATCTACTCTATAATTTACTTGCAATTATTCAGTTTGTGTGGTTTGAGTTTGCCCAGTTTCATTGTGTGTAGAGTTTCAGTTTGTGTCGGCAGTTTGTGCAGGATTGATTTATTTGTTAGCTATGTTATATTCATCACAGAAAAATAATTTTCTCTTTTCCTTTTCTTCAGCCTGATTGTCTTCAAAAGGTTTTTATATATGTGGATGAAGTGTGTTGCCTATGTGCAGTGCAGAGTTCATGTGGCCCCCACGTTCAATGCTCAACTGAAATGTACTCGTACCGGACATTTGTACGCAACGGTAGTACAGTACAGACGCAACATCTATGTTGAGCGTCGGAGCAGAGCACAGGTAGATTGCTTCGTGGTGGCGAGCGTGAGACAGAAGGGATCGAGGAGCCAGGACTTGGGTGCCACCTGCACGAAAGATGTGGCCTCAAGGGGAAAGGTAGGGATGGCAATCGGGCGGGTAGAACGCGGTTATATAGTTCGCGTATCCATACCCACGCGATAAAACCAAACCCATACCCATACCCATTTACGCTCGTGGGTACGGATCTGTATCCGTACCCGTACCCGCTGGATATCCGTTACCCAACGGATATCCGTTACCCGCCCGCCCGCCCACTAAAATTTCAGCAACATTCCATTCCAATAGCATTGTACCAGAAATTTGTCATAATTTAACATTCCAACCTCTACTAGTGTGCTGTGTCACTGACTCACTGTGTGCAACGGCAAACAAATGATGAAGGGAAAAAGTAATAACCTGGAGGCTGGAGTCCTGGACGACTGCAACTCTGCAAGCGGCAAGCCAGCTACTGCAGGTCAGGTCGACGAAGAGGCAAGCCAGCTACTGCAGTTTGCAGCTGCAGGTCAGGACGTCAGGTCGCGGTCGCGGCAAGCGGTGCGCCGTGCGCTGGTGCGCCGTGCGCGGAGGAGAGGCGGGGCGCTCAGGTCGGGCCATCGGGCGGTGCGCTCAGCAGCTCAGGTCGGCGTGGAGCGGTCGGCCGTCGGCATGGAGCACTGCAGCCTGGGCGCGTGGCGGCTAGGGTTAGGAGTCCTTGCTGCTCGCTGGATGTCGTCGGATTGAAGAGGCCGCTGGGAGTCTGGGCGCTAGCAGCTGGGGCCTGGGAGCCTGGCCGCGCTGGGAGCCTGGGACGTTGGGTAATTGGCAATTGGGTGATTTGGGTCAAGGTCTCAAGGACTCATGTGTCACGGCCCACGGGCTTAGCGGTTGGCGCATGCGCATGGGACTGGTAGTGGGTCCACATGTCATACCCAACGGGTGACGGATATGGATAGCATATATCCATACCCGCGAAATTAATAACCGCGGATACTATATAGTACCCATATCCGTACCCGCGGATACGAAAATCCACCATATCCGTACCCGACGGCGGTTATTTACCCATAACCGTACCCGTTGCCATCCCTAGGGAAAGGTGTGGTCCAGGAAGACGAACATGGTGCAAATGGTTTGAAACTGTGCATCTCTGCAGACAAAGCACAAAAAGGTAGGGGCAATAACGGAATCGATGTTGAACATACAACTCCAAATATCTGCAATCCAAACAAGATGGATAGAAATAATGCATAATCCGTATATTGCAGAATCCAGGATTTTAAATATGTGCATCTTGTCCAAACACGACCTAGATTGGGACAAAGTTTTAGGGGCGGTTGGTTTTTCACCATGGTTTCGTGGGCAGTTTCAATCAGCGTGACCAGATTCTTGGACTAGGTTGGGCTGAGCCAGATTTGCTCAGTTAGTTGAGGGCTTCTTTTAGTTATTTAAAGCTCACTGCTCCTAATACATAAACTATATATCACCTAGGGTGATGGACACTAGTACAAACAAGCTCTATAGTGACGGTTGTGAACCTATTTTCACTAGAGTTTCTTAGAACCGTCGGTGCTAGGGGCCAGTAGAAATCATCATTTTTAGAGGCGATAAATGAGGACCGCCAGGGAAAATCGATTTTCACTTACGGTTGAGTTAAGAAAATCGCCAGTGGAACATTTCCACTGACGGTCGACGTAATAAAGCCGCTTGTAAAAAATATTTTCAGAAACATTAAATGGATTTTTAAAACAGCAAAATTTTATTTAAGGAGAGGACTCCACCCACCCACCTGTCTCCGTCAAAGTCGCAAGTCGTGGTATTTTTCGCGCAAAATTCTCACGCTACGCGGTTGTAAGGAATCAAAGAGCTGACCTCACCGTCGCGCGTACCCTCCACTGCAACTCCGCCTATAGCATGATTTGTGTCTAGTTTATAGTTTTTTGTCCACATATTACAACCAACTGGATGTAAATTGCTTGTTTGAGAATGTAAACGAATTCAAATAAAAAAAGTTGTCAACTACAAAGTTGAATAACTTTTAAAGTTCTACAACTTTCATTTTGACACTTTTTCATCCGAGGTAGTTTGCAAAATTTAAATTTTAAGTTTGACATACTTAGATTCAATTTTTGAGAACCGAAATGAGTTCAAATAAAAAAGTTATCAACTACAAAGTTTCATAACTTTTAGAGATCTATAACTTTTATTTTGGTTGTTTCATCATACGAGGTCATTTAAAAAACTCAAAAAATTAAGGATAAAAATGATTTCTAGTGATTGTTCCATAAGAAGACCGTCACTAGAAATCGATTTCTACATGCGGTTCCTTAAGAAACAGCCAGTAGAAATCATAGATTTTTACATGCAGTTTTCTTAAGGAACCGCACTAAACATAGCACAGGCGGTTGATAACCGAATCCGCCTGTAAAAATATATCATCCCGCATGCTTTGAGTCTTTTTCTACTAGTGGGACCCAACGGTCCATCACTGGGTCCATCACCAGGACCACCTTGGCGCCCGATCGCGTGCACCCTCCTGTGCGGCTCGTGCCTGCGCAGCTCCGCCCGTGTGTAGGGGTGGTAATGGATCGCGATCCAAATGCTTCTTCACAAAATGGTAGTGCCCTAAATAATTTTTAGTTTAAAAATGAATAGAAATAGAGCTCAATCCTAATCCGATATAATTCTTAAATCTTATAGTGTAAAATTTAGAGTATATTGTCACCCCTACCCGATACCCACTACCCGAATCCAAACTACCCGAACTCATACCCGATCTACTTGAACCCAAATCACCCAAACACTAGTTCAGATCCTGGGTCTGAAAACCCAAAAATATACTGGGTAAATCAAGTAACATGTTCCAGTACGACCCGATTTACCCGAAAGTATATATTATTTGTTTTGGTCCCTAAGCTGGCTCGTACTACCTTGATAATGAATAATTAAGAATACTTATAGTGGAAGACAGTCGTGTAAGACAATCATGGCTGCCTCTTTGCGTCTGGTGCAGTATGTAATGACGAATTTGGAAGCCTTTGCCCTGTCGTTGTGAGGCTGATATGATTTACAATTTGGGCTCTAATTGAAGTCGACATCATCTTCTTCTCTATCATTTAATTTTAGGTAAATCCGTAGAAGTGATGTTATATGTTTACGTAGTAGTTCTTTATTTGTTTGAAATATTAATACATTAAGATAGTAGTTCTTTATTTGTTTGAAATATTAATATATTGCAGTGGATGAAAGCCAATTGGGTAAATCGGCATTACCCGAACCCGAAATTATGGGTACCCAAATTATTAGGTATCTGCTTATTTCGGTACACTTCGGGTAGCGGTTTTTAAAATACATATTTTGAAAAACTCGAATTACCTGACCCGATTTTTTCGGGTAACCCGAATGACCACATCTAGTGCTGGGTGATGCGGCTCGTGGACAGGCGTGGGGCGGGACGTGATGAACATGTGATTCTACTTGTACAATTATATCATGGACACAATGAAATATATATATAGAACTTTTGAGTAAATAAGATTATAAACCAGAAGTTAACAAAAAGTATTGAACTTTATAATAAGGGAGAACAAAGATATATTATTGAAGCGCTGAAAACATGTTTCCTGGTATATAGTTGAGAATTTAAGACATAACGACTAGTTAACTAGTGCTACAAATGTCTATAAATAAACAAACTAGCTAGTTGACTAAGCTACCGTATAATTATTTGGACAATACTCCTAAATAACATATAGGAATACAAGAAGATTTCTCTGCTTGTCTTTAGATAACTAATGTTTGCACAAAATGCAAACGCACACCGAGTGAAATCCACCTGATTCACATCTGTAATCCTTTACATAGGAACCATCAGAGAATTTTCCCTCTATAGCACAATTTGCCTTGCACATTGCTTTAAAGCAGAATGGATGCACTTTAACAAACTGCCTGCAAGTTTCTGCACGGAATATGTCGACATATTATTAGAATAAAATTGTGGGGTTTTATCTCAATAAAACAAACATTAAATTGTTAGCATTAACAAACTAATAGAGTTCTATAAACTAAACAAATTAATAGACATAAGCAAATGAAATAATTGATTTCATAGAAGTCTACCATCTGCCATTAATTCTGCATGTCATCAAATATACATTAATATGGTAAAACACTATAAATTTGAGAGGGATACAAACCTGCCAAAGTAGTATCTCCGTGTAAGGCAAGTACTAAGAAGATGAATAAAGTAACATATCTTGGATCCATTATCAAACTTAAAATGTCTAAGATATATCTTGTCACTTGTGAGTGGACTAATGATGGTTCCATTTACATGTTGTATAAATAGAGAGTGAAAGTACTAATAATAGAATTGCAACATGGTCCAACGAGGGAAATGCATGTTGATAGTGTCAAATCAAACTAACAGTTAGTTACTAGTAGACTAAATCTTGGTAGAGAATGGTGTTCGAGTACCAACAACTTCACTGCATGCATAAATATATTTGGTCAAAGATCCTAGATTTGTGTGTGTATACACACACAAATAGGTCATCGTGGTTGACATGCATACCTTATTTTTGTATGGAGAGCATGGTATTTTATAGTTGCTATTTTCTGAATGATTTATCTTTGCATTTGTGTGCATGTATTGTCACACTCGATTTAAAGAAGACAATTGAATGCAAACCATGTATATGACAAGACCAATTTCACATACACAACGACGTTATTAGTGAAAGTGTCATCACATAATGCTTTAAATAAATAAAATAAATGTATTATTACATACCAAAGTCATAGCGGGAACGAATTAAACTTAGTGAATAGCATCTAAAACAAGTAAACTCAAATATCCATAGACAAACTGACTAGTGGTTCACCCACCTAGTATTCATCATACTCCTAGAACTCCTTAGTGTACTCATGATTCCCATCTTGACCATCTAAGCAGCGGTTGCATTAGATGCAACGTAGTTGTTGTAGAAAATAACAAAGATGAGCATACAACTTTCCCAGCAAGTGACATTAAAATGATGCATATGGAGGTTTTTGTATTTACTAGTTGAGGATTAGCATTTTTAGTTGGTATATGAAATCATTTCGAAGCCAAACCATGTTACAAGATCTAATGTGTGAGGAAACTCTAAGTTTAACTTAAATGTGAGCATGACTGATATTAGATTATACACTTTACCCACAAGACAAGATATTTTCTGGTTGTACCTATCGTGCACCTC
Organism: Zea mays; assembly: GCF_902167145.1. Lineage (NCBI taxonomy): Eukaryota > Viridiplantae > Streptophyta > Magnoliopsida > Poales > Poaceae > Zea > Zea mays. The sequence continues at coordinate 110,511,089 of NC_050101.1, read as the reverse complement.
AGAAGTGTGCATGATAGGTACTTTTATTGTAAAGTCATTTCTTATAGAGTCACTACAAGTTTCCACCTAATTTGTCAGTATAGACCTAAGTCCAATGGGTGACTATCCAAACCTACACCACATTTGACTGTAAATGTCTATACCTCAGTGTAGGAAACGGTGACGCCTAAGAGGGGTGAATTTGTACTTCTAAAAATTATCTCTAAACTAGGCCACAAATTAATCCCTAGAACAAAACCTATGAACATAAGCAATCTAGAATGTGCAAACTAGGTTTTGTCTAAGTGTTGCTATCTCTATAGCAAAAGGAGTTTTGCAACTTAAGTACCAATCCTAAATATTATAACTAGAAAGAAGAGATTGAAACTTAAGTACTTAATGTAAATGCGGAGGGTAAAGAGCAAAGGTAGAGATGCAAACTCCCGTGGATGGCACCAGTATTTTTACCGAGGTATCCGGGACCACGCAAGGTCCCGACTAATCCTCGTTGATACCCCTACGCAAAGGGTAGCCCACGCGAGGGCCAAGCACCATGGACGAGTAACTCTGTAGAGAGCTGCGGGCCTTCTCCACATGCAAGTGGTGCTCCGCTTTCGGCTCCGCTTGGACACTCCCCTCCTTCTCCACTATTGAGCTTCCAATCGAAACGTCGTGGGCCTCGTTCCCTCTGGTATATGGTGGCGGCCGTGACACAAACGTGGTTATCACAGTCTCGTAAGGCTCTCAGCCCACTCAGTACAATATTACAATGGCTCACGCTAGAGTTGAGGGGTTATGTGGGTTTTTCTAAACTCACTCAACTAACTAAGGATAATCTAGAGCAAGCGCAATAGCGGTATAACTAACCTAAGCACTTCGCAAAACACCTACGCTAATCACCGAGTGATTATATTAAGCACTTGGGTGTTTGAGAACTTGGAGATGTGTATAACCTTCCTTGGTATGTTACTTAGGCTCCCACACCTTCAAATGGTCTGTTGGAGGGATATAAATAGCCTCCTCCTCAAATATAGCCGTTGGATAGAAAGCTGACTGTTTCTGTCGTCCGACGCACGTGACACTCCGATGCCATGGCCATGTCAGGCAACCGTTGAGGTGTTGTTGTCGACCATTTGATAAAGTTGTTGTTGACCGTTGGTCGGACAGTCCGGTGCTCTAACTCATGAAAGTCCATTTGTGGATCTCTCTGCGTGGGCTGTCCGGTGCACACCGGACTGTCCGGTGTGCCATTAGTGCGCTGGCTGACTATCCTTGTTGGGGGCCTTCGTCTTCTGAAGGTCCTCAAAAACACGGCTAACCATTTGTTATCAGCATGTTGCCAACTATTACAGGAGCTTCGGAACCAGAATAGCTTCGATGTGGAATGGAGGAAGGACAACGAAGGTAGCTTCGTCATGACAACATGGGAAGACGGTACAAGGAGAAGGTGTTATCCAAATCGCTGAGGGCAAAAGACAATGTTGTCCCTATGTTATTTGTAAACCCTGTGTGTAATATCTGAGGACATGAATGTAATGTCATACGAAGTTGTACGTCTCCCTATATATAGATGAACAGTGCCCTGCATAAAGTACCTTTTTGGCGGGGCCTCACAACTGTTGTGTGTAATCTTCTCCTCACCTTCGCTCTAAATTGCTTTCTAGAGCCAAAGATATGTTTGTAAATTTAATATATAAAAAGGAGCAAAAATATATTGTTGATGTGTAAGATTAATTGTCATGTTCAAGCTTCTCAATACATCTTACATTCATTTATTTATTGATAATGATAAATCACCATTCATTTGATAAAAACTTAACCTTCATCTACAAAGAGATCTTCCTAAGGGAATGATTACTCGAAGACGAAAGTTGAATATCTCTCTTAATATTGTGTAGCCTTGTTTTTGATTGTGTATAGCAATTGAGAACGAGTGACCAACAACCATTTTCTTGTTTGCTTCAATCTTTCTCTTGGGCTCTTTTGGTCTTGAGTCTTGGGCTTGTGCTTGATATTTGTTGATCTTCTAAGTATCTTTTAGGTCTTCTTTTGAGGTGTTGCATCCTTAGAGACTCAGTCCAAACCTCTATAGCATCCTGTGAGCTACAATCACAAACACTTGAAGAACATTAGTCCACAAGGTTATGTTGATCATCAAACACCAAAATCACTTAGCCAAATGGGCTAGGGTCCATTTTCCTTACACTCAGGTCCACTCTTGCGGCACACTAAGTAAGCATCCTGCCATCCGAGATCAATCTACTTTGGCCAAGCTACAGAGTGATATCGAAAACTGATTAAGGTCAAGGTACAACGCTCGATAAAAAAGAAACTAAGTGGTATGTAACACACTTACTGATCAACTTATTTTGATAGATGAAGTAGAAAATTTTGTAGTGGAGAATGACAAAAAGAATTACTGGTCTCAGAAAAATAAATAAATAAAACTTATTTATTTACTTTGTTCTCATTTGTTTTTATTTTTTTACTCGAGGGACTGCATGGTACTACGCTGCTAAGAAAATTTGGGGTGGGGAAAGAATAGGGGTGAAAATGGTGGATATAGATAGATAGTAGGTCATCATGTATCCTACCTATTGGTCACCTATCGAGGCTCTTATAGGAAACCAAAATAGGGCAACACAATTGTTGGGGGCCTCTCCTTGCCAATGATCCTCATAGTACTAATGCCAATCATCTCTCAGTTTTTTCAGGAATGATGAAGTGGCATTCGTCCTACTGGCATCCACGAGTATGAGACAAAGAAGAAAGCTTCGGTATTGCAGCTTGACCAAAGAAAGAAATGTTCGACAAAGCTGACGAAGATCCTGAAAGCGTGCTTAACACAACCTCATTAAAGAAAGATTGTGTTACCCATGACAGACTTTGTAGTTTACATGTATAGGGTTCAAGGTAATAATTGTAATTCCATATGAAGTTGTACGTCATGTTATGCCTATAAATAGGAGTACAGTGCCCATGCACTTTTCAGACATTTTCTAGTACATCTACGCTTTTGTAAAGTCGAGTTGTTCCTCATCCGAAGTCCTAATGTGCTTGTACCTTTCAAACAACCTTCAAGTGCCCCAAAGGTATACTTGTAAACATTTGTAATTAAAGGTGAGTAATGAAAGAACAGGGCTTACTATATGCCATCACAATATCCTTTTCTAACTGCGTACCCCATATTCACATATGTTCCGACCTTCTTCCTCTAATCTATCCCCTCTGAATGAGTGGATCAAAGGAAAGAGGATCTTATTACTTCAATTGTGTTGCCATGTTTTGGTTCTTCTCAAGAATCTGAACAGGTGACCAACAATGATTAATTTCATGGAATCTTGTCCCCTTATCCACTCATAAAGGTAGCAAGAACCAAGGGAAGAAGGCCAAGCAAATGTAGGCAACGCATGACATAAGAGATAAAGGTAAGCAAAATAAAAAAGTGTCCATTACGCGTTGTTTAATAGTATATAAATGTGAAAAATATAATCATCATTCAAAATTATAAGTAAAATTATCCATTATCCATCATTATTGTATAGTTTGATTAATTCACGAGCCGGCTCGTGAGCCAGAACGAGCTAGCTCGGTTCGGCTTTATGCACTAGTGAGCTCAAAAACTAGGCTTGGCTCACTCGAGGCTCGCGAGCCTCGAGCTTTTTTTCCAGCGCTATCCTCCGTGGATCTCGACCCGGTGACACGCAGGGTAAAGGCTAGGGCCCCGTTTGGATCCTATTGGGTTATAAAAATCCAATGCAAAAAATCTCATACGCATTCAAATGGGACAGATTTTTATAGCTATAGTATGTAATCCAGCCTAGAATATACTATCCACGTTTGGGTGGGCTAAAGGGGGATTCTGTAGCCCGGTAGACAGTGAAAAGGTGGGAATGGCCCTGAAAATTCAACTTTGTAGCACCTCCGTGTTTCTCGTCTCCTCCACCCAGCATCCAGGTGGTTCTCGCGCCTCACACGCCGGTCTTCAAATCCAATTTCTGACTTCCGAGAGCCTGCCCGACCACTTCCCTTCCTGTGCTTCCCTTCCGCTTCCCCCAAGCCACTCCCTGCTCAAATCCATCGCTCCCTGCTCAAATATGCCGCTCCCAATGGAGTTCTTTGCTGCCACTAGTGAGGACTAAGACTCCATCGACACTTCCAACCTACCGGCCAAACAAGCATCCTAGGAGTTATCCCCCCAACCTAGCCGCTACATGGGTGTCCCTGGAGCTCATCTTGGGAGTGTTGCTTCAAACTTCAATAGCTTCAACCTCAACTCTGAGGCCCCAAACTATGGAAGCTTCGATCAATTAGTTATTTCTCCATCCATCCCCAATCTAGATCTCGAGTTTGGAGCAGGCCAACATGGCAAGGTAGCTGGTCAACGCTCTGTGTATTCAAGCCATGTTGCAGCACCACAAACATCTAGCAGAGTGGGCACCACAACTATGGCTAGAAATCTCATAACCATGGGCGCACGTGGCATGCGTCATAGTTCTGTGGCATCTCTTCACGATACCAAGGCGTCTAGACTATACCCTGAAATTGGTAGCAGGCATGGGGATCTTGGTGTAGGTGCAAGCTCCAATGTCACAACACCATCCTTGGCAGAGACGGACCACACACAAGAATATGGGACACAATGCAAAAGAACGCAATGGTCGCATAGAAGGCAGTGGACGGTGATGCACAGTCAGATTCGATCAAGAAAGCCATGTCCTTGGTTGTAGAGTGTGGAGCACCGGAGGGGAGTGCAGAGCATTTCATGGCCAGCCATCTGTAAGGAAAATCGACCTTGGGTCATTTGGCTAAAGGGATTTTGGTATTTGATGATCAACATAGCCTATGGACTAATTTGTTTGCTAGTGTTTGTATTTATAGTTCACATGATGCGAAGAAGATTGGACTAAGGCACTGAGGATGCAACACCTCAAAAGAAGACATAAAAAGAGCTTAGAAGTCCAAGATTCAAGAACAAAAGAAGCCCAAGGAAATAGCAAAGAAATCCATGAAGTGGGCAGTCAACCAGCGCACTGGTGGTGCACCAGACTGTCCAGTGGGACACCAAGCACTCTACGCGGAGAGGCCCACACCGGGCTCTCTCGGGCTGTAGCACCGGACTGTCCAGTGTGCACCGGACAGTCTGGGTAATGGTAGGATCCAACGGTCGACTGCTACAGACCCCAACGATTGGCTGACGTGGCACGCACCGGACAGTGAACAGTGCTTGTCCGGTGTGCACAGGACTGTCCGGTGCACCCATCGACAGAAAGCTGATGCTTCTGTCCAATGGCTACAATTGTGTGGGGAGGCTATAAATACCCCCAACTGGCCATTTGGAGGTGTGGGAGACCAAGCAACATACCAAGGCATATTGTAGACATTTCCAAGTGCTCAAACACCCAAGTGCTAAATAGAATCACTTGATGATTAGCGTAGGTGCTTTGCGAAGTGCTTAGGTTAGTTAGACCACTTATGCGCTTGCTCTAGGTGAATCCTAGTTAGTTGAGTGATTTTAGAAAAACCACAAAACCCCTCGGCTCTTGCGTAAGTCATTGTGAAAGGGAAATGTGCCCTTGGGCAATTTCTATAATGTTTTGGTGATTAAGTGCCCAACACATTTAATTAAGTTCTCATGTGCCAAATAAAGTGAGAAGTACAAATCAAGGCAAAAGGTATGTTTCTAGACTTGGTGAATTGTTTTATGTACTAACATGGTTATCCAAGTGCTAGAAACAGGGACTAAAGAAGAAGAGAGGAAAAGGGAAGACTTGGTTGTGTGCAGCCAAACTTCAGCTCGGTCTGGCACATCGGACTGTTCGGTGGTGCACTGGAAAGTGTCCGGTGGTGCACTGGACAGTGTCCGGTGCGCCAGGCTGGTCTCCGGTGAAAAGGTTGCTCTCGGGAGTTGACGACGGTGTACGGTTATAATTCATCGGACGGTCCGGTGGTGCACCGGACTGTCCGGTGAGTCGTCCACAGCGAACTCGTCGCTCTCGGGAAAAGCATCAGGGCGACGTGGCTATAATTCACCGAACTTTCTGGTGGTGCACCAGACTGTCCAGTGAGCCAACGGTCGCTAGCGCCAACGGTCGGCTGTTCAATCTTCGCGCGACACATGGACTGCTCCAACGGTAAGCTGGTGCACCGGACTGTCCGGTGTGCACCAAACAGTGTCCGGTGCGCCAATCAGCCCATAGGAGCAATGGTCGGATATGCCAAATTTGGAAGGAGATCGTGCACCGGACCATCTACAGTACCTGTCCGGTGGCGCACCGGACTGTCCGGTGGGCCACTCGACAGAAGGTAGGAATTGCCTTCTAAGTTGGTCTCCAACAGCTCCTAGCTGCCTTGGGGCTATAAAAGGGACCCCTAGGCATATGGAGGATTAAACCCAAGCATTCACTAAGTATTCTAAAGCATCCACACTCCGCTCCCACGCATTCGCTTTGTTGTGTTAGTGATTTGAGCTCCATTTGAGTTGTGACCTTCGTGTGTTGTGTTTCAAGCTCAAGTCGTGAATTGTGTGCGTGGTTGTGCTGCGGATTTGAGTCTTGTGTGTGTTGCTCTCCTAGCCTTACTCTTGTGCCTTCCTTGTGATCTTTATTGTAAGGGCGAGAGGCTCCAACTTATGGAGATTCCTCGCAAACGGGAGAAAGACTATAAGGAAGAAAGTCGTGGTATTCAAGTTGATCATTGGATCACTTGAAAGGGGTTGAGTGCAACCCTTGTCCATTAGGACGCCACAACGTGGAAGTAGGCAAGTGTCACTTGGCCGAACCACGTGATAAAAATCGCGTGTCTCTTATGTTGCCTTCTCTGTGATTGTTTTATCCACAAGAACTCGCTTCAAAACTACTTAGTCACGCTAACATTTTAATAACTGATTTTTGTGGCTATTTAGTGTTTGATATTATAGGATCACCTATTCACCCCCCTCTCTAGGTGCTCTCAATTGGTATCAGAGACGTACTCTTCATCTAAGGGACTAACTACCTTAAGAGATGCATCCTAAGGGAAAGGGGATGGTGGTCAACGACAAGGAAAAGAAGTCCGTCTTCAACGAGCCAAGAGACGACAAACCTACTGACTCAGGCTCGAGTCAAAAGAAGAGAGAAGGGAAGAAGAAGAGGCGCATCAAGAAGATCATCTACTACGACAGTGATGCCTCATTTTCTTCACCACACGACGACGACGACTCTTCAAAGAAGAAAACGGTTAACCAAAACTATTCATTTGATTATTCCCATATTCCATTTAATTTAAATGCTCATTTGCTATCAATTCCACTTGGGAAACCTCCACACTTTGATGGAGAAGACTACTCTTTCTGGAGTCACAAAATGTGTAGCCATTTATTTTCTCTCCATCCTAGCATCTGGGAAATTGTTGAAAACGGAATGCACTTTGATAGTACTGACAATGCCGTTTTTATAAATGAGCAAATTCATAAGAATGCCCAAGCTACTACTGTGTTGCTATCATCTCTTTGCAGGGATGAGTACAATAAGGTGAGTGGCTTGGACAATGCCAAGCAAATCTGGGACACCCTCAAGATATCTCATGAGGGAACGACGCCACCATGATCACCAAAATGGAGTTGGTGGAAGGCAAGCTGGGAAGATACGTGATGATCAGGGGAGAGGAACCAACACAAACCTACAATAGGCTCAAGACCCTGGTCAACAAGATTCGAAGCTATGGAAGCACAAGATGGACGGACCATGACGTCGTCCGACTCATGCTAAGGTCATTTACTGTAATTGAACCCCACCTTGTAAATCTTATTCGTGAAAATCCCAGGTACACCAAAATGACGCCCGAAGAGATCCTCGGAAAATTCGTGAGCGGACGCATGATGGTAAAGGAGGCTCGATACGTGGACGATGCACTCAACGGTCCACTACCTGTCTACAAGCCTCAACCCGTTGCTCTTAAGGCAACCAGTAGCAGGGAGGCGCTTCCAAGCAAGGTGGCACAAGTGGAGGCTGCTGGACTCAACGAGGATGAGATGGCACTTATCATCAAGCGCTTCAAGACCGCGCTTAAAGGACGCAAGGAGTACCCTAACAAGAACAAAACAAGGGGAAAGCGCTCCTGCTTTAAATGCGGTAAGACTGGTCACTTTATTGCAAATTGTCCTGATAATGATAGTGACCAGGGACAAGAAAAGAGCGGGAAGAAGGAGAAAAAGAAGAACTACAGGAAGGCAAAGGGCGAGGCGCACCTTGGAAAGGAATGGGACTCGGACTGCTCCTCTTCCGACTCTGACGACGAAGGACTTGCTGCCTCAGCCTTCAACAAATCCTCACTCTTCCCCAACGAACGCCACACGTGTCTCATGGCCAAGGAGAAGAAGGTAAGTATTTGAGATACACCTAAGTATTCTTCTTCTAGTGATGAGGATTCTTCCGATGATGAAGTAGATTACTCTAGTTTATTTAAAAGTTTAGATAGAGCCAAAGTAGAGAAAATTAATGAAATAATTGATGCTCTAAATGAAAAGGATAGATTGCTAGAGAAGCAAGAAGATATTTTGTATGAAGAGCATGACAAATTTATTAGTGTTCAAAAATCTCTTGCTCTAGAAATTAAAAGAAATAAAATGCTATCCTCTGAGTTGTCTGCTTGCCATGAATCTGTTTCTAGTTTAAGGAATGTAAATGATGAATTAAAAGCTAAGCTAGAGGAAGTTAATAAATCTAGTTCATGTGTAGAGCATGTTGTTATTTGTAATAGATGTAAGGATTTCGATGTTGATGCATGTGATGAGCATCTTATTGATATTACTAAATTAAATGATGAGGTGGCAAGCCTTAATGCTCAACTTAAGGCTTGCAAAAGTGATTTTGATAAATTAAAGTTTGCTAGGGATGCCTACACTATTGGTAGACACCCCTCAATTAAGGATGGACTTGGTTTTCGAAAGGAAACCAAGAACTTAACAAGCCAAAAGGCTCCCGTTCTCAACAAGGAGAAACGGAAGGCCCCTATGGCTAGTAGTCCTCAAAGGAACCATGCTTTTATTTATGATAGGAAAATTGCTAGTCTTTTCAATTATAATAAGAGTTATGTTCATGCTGCTTATTATGATTCAAATGCTATGTTTGCCTCTAGCTCTACCTTTGTGCATGGTAGAAGTAGGCCTAAGAAAAATCATGTTGTGCATCATGTGCCTAGGAAAATGTGTAATAAACCTACTACCATTTTTCATGCTTGCAACACTTCATTTGTACTTTCATGTAAGAATAAAAAAGTGGTTGCTAGGAAGTTGGGATCCAAATGCAAGGGAGACAAGACTTGTATTTGGGTTCTAAAAATTATTGTGACTAACCTTGTAGGACCCAACAAGAGTTGGGTACCTAAAACCCAAGCTTAAATTCCTTACAGGTGTTGGGGACTTGTTCTCAAATACTATGAATTAAGAATAAGGCAACACAAAATATTAAATACCAAAGCCCTTCGCCCTTCAAAACATTATCTCCCTTAGGATATAATGATCTTCAGACGAAGGTCATGAAGGACATACCTTCATGATTGTAGTATATGTTAAATATAAGAAGAAGCATATGACATATAGGAAACAACATAAACAATCATATTATTGAATCATTCTTAATTATATAATTGTGGAAAGACAAAAACAATATTGAATTACAAAAAGTACCTTCGGCTCGACAGAAGGCAAGAAAGTATGAGCGTGACGCAAAAAGCAGGTACAAGTCAGCGTGAACAGTACGGGGGTACTGTTCACCTATTTATAGGCACAGGACACAGCCTATGAGAAATTACAGTCATGCCCTTTACATTTACTATTGGCTTATAGAAAAATCTATGAGGACTGGATAGCCTTTTCCCCTTTAAGTCGGTTCCTTTTCCCGCGATTGAGCCGAAGCTCCTTTGTGCATAGCTTCGAAGTAGCAGCAACCTTCGTCACGATCATGTTCTTCTCATCGTATATGCCCTTTAATCCTGAATCCGAAGGTACCTGTTTATAAATCATGCTTGACAAACACTGTTAAATTACGTTTTTGAGGACCTTCGGAGGACGAAGGCCCCCAACAGTAGCCCCTCGCATTATTGATTTGTTTTAGGATAACGAATTCAGACTACGACATGGACGAAGGCCTTAAGCCGAAGGTCCGAAAAAACACCTTCCCTTTGCTAGAATAGCAACAGTCAATGACAGACGGGACCCTCCAATTTGGAACGCGTCGAGCGTATAAATAAGAACTCACCCTGACCACACTTGGTACGCTGTTTTGGCCACTTGCTTTGTTTGCTCAATTTTATAGCTCTTGCTCACCAACGCTTGCTTAGTTTCTTGAGCTTTCTAAGCTTCGGTTTGAAGTACACATTTTCATCATTTCTGAAGAAAAGATGTCTCAAGACAAGAATGTTGCTGCTGAGACGAAGCTCACCGAAGAGGAGAAGCTCTTTGAGCAGAAGAAGGCTGTTAATCCTTATATAGTTGGGTTTTTAGAATCAATGGCGAAATCAAATACAAAGAAGATTACAAAAGAGATATTGGAAGGCCTGTCTGAAGATACTGGTGACAGTGATAGTTATGATGCTGAAAGTGGGGGTGAAGATTCTGAGGACCGGCCTTGGAGGCCAAGTCATTCGATTTTCGGAAAATCGACCATCAAGCAAAATCACCTTGAGAGCATGACAGGAAGATACTTTCGGGATATGTCTATTGTAAGAGCTGGTGGAGACAACAACGTCCCTGCCCCTAAGGAAGACGAAGTTGTGATTTACCGAAGCTTCTTTAAAGCTGGGCTTCGGTTTCCATTGAGCAGGTTTATGGTCGAAGTGTTGAAAATTTAATAGATCTTCCTTCATCAGATAACTCCCGAAGCTATTATTAGAATGGGAATTTTTGTCTAGGATGTGAGAAGCCAGGGAGTGGAGCCAAGCGCGAAATGTTTCTGCAGCATACATGAACTTGCATATGAGACGAAGGCCATGGGCAAGGAACAATATCACAATAACTTTGGTTGTTATGGATTTACTGCTCGCCCCAACGCAAGTTATCCGGTGCCAACATACCGAAAAAGGTGACCTGGAGCCGGGATGGAGGAATGGTTTTACGTGAAGAATGACTTGAAGGCAAGAGAAGATATCAAAGAAGTTATTATGCGCCCCATTTGGTCCTGCTTCGGCCTTCGAAGGCCAAAGGTTAAGATTGATGAAGCCGCCGAAGCATGCCAAAAAGCTTTTGGTACTGTCTGCTTTTTTATTGGTACAAGAGATTTAATCCAGGAGCATATAGCCTCCAGAGTATGGCCACTTGTAGAGAACTGGGAAATGTCGAAGGAAACTGTCACCAAATCTGGCGAAGGTGAGCTGGTTCGACTGAAATACACCTTCAGGTACGGTGATAAATTTGATGAACCGAATGATGACTGCTGAAATGTATCGAAGCTACAAGTGATGGACTGCTTGGGCCGTATTCCAAAGCAGAAGATAATGCATTATCCGCAATCTTTGGTGGCCGGGGAAAAAAGAGATTGAATAGAGTTTTCGATGCCATTGGTTTTGTTTACCCCGACTACTGCTACCCGCTGCGGGGACGGGGAAAGAAGAGGAAAACTGCTGCTTCGACCAAGACTGCTGCCTCGGCCAAAACTGCTGCTTCGACCACTCTAGATGAGTCTGCGCCGAAGAGCAAGAAGTTGAAGGTCCTTACCCACCAGCCACGTTATATTGAGCCGGCCGTGGTACCTGAGTTTGGCGGGGAGACTTCTTCAGCTATTGAACCAAAGGAGCCCATTCCTCCTACACAGGAGGCTGAAGATCCGGCTATAATGCCGAGGATACCTTCATCCAAGGTAGTTGAGTCAAAGACCGATAAAGATAAGGCCAAAGAGCCGAAAGTTGAAGGAACAAAAATGTTAGAAATTTTAAGCCCTTCGGCAGAAGTAGCAGTGCCGAAGACAGAAAAAGTTCTGTCACAACGCGTAGGAGAAAAAGGATGGTCAATGTATTAGATATTTTGGACACATCGGATTCCAAATGCCCTGCTCCCTTGAAGAAGGTTGCCGAAGCTGACAAAACGCAACCCAAAGCTGATACTAAGCAAATAGAAGTCGAGACTACAATAACCCAGGCTAAAGCCAAGGCAGAGCCCACATTGCCTACTGAGATGAAGCTTGCCGCCACAGAGCAGAAGGCCGAAGGAATAACTCCAGATAATAATATAGGTTTTGAGAAGAGTGCGGCCAAAGAGGCCGAATCCCTTGCTCCTGAAACACTCTCCGAAGATCTTGATTATGTCATTCGACATGCTTTGGGAAAGAAATTATCCGAAGAAGAAATTTTTGAAGCTAAACACTATGCCCGAGAACTGAAGTACCCGAAGGGGGCCTTGGTGTTTAATGGTACGGATGAAGATGATTTCTTGTACTACCTCCCGGACAACAAAGAATTATCCGTCTGCCGAGAGATGGCTAGAAGTATGGGCTTTCCGAAGCTCGAAGCTGGCCTTTGTGCCATGACAAAGGGCGATCTCACAGATAGTCTTGCATACAACAGTCTGAAGGTACAAAAGTTGTGAACTTTGAAACTTGTGGACTCTGTAATGGAGTTTTTTCTGATGTTAATCCTTTATTTTGTCTTCACAGGGCTTAATACTTAGCAACACTCTAAGAACGCAAAAGAATGATGAAGATGAAAGTTGCACTATAGCTTTCAATAACCTTCGATCAGAGGTTATCAAGTTGAGAAACGAGGCCACAGAAAAAGACAAGATTCTACTTTCATTGGTGGATAAAGTAAAGGAGGATGAAGTTAGCTTCAAAAATCAATCCGAGGCCCAAAAGAGTGAAATTGAAGACCTTCGGAGACAATTGGCTGAGGCCAAAGTAAAATGCGCTGTTGCTGAAGCTGATCGAGATGCCAGCGAATACTGGAAAAATTATTTTGAAAAGACAGTTGTAGAGCTTCGCGCATCCAAAGAAAGGTGTTTTGAAAAATCTGTAGAGTGCGTGAAAAAGATGAAGGCTAGCTTCGCCAACGTAGGCGCCTACTCAACCGAAGACAACTTCATATGAGGCGACCCTGAGGGCGTTATCGAGTGGATCAGTGGTGAAGCCTAAGCTTTTGAGAAGATTTTGAGTGATCAAGGGGATGTCTGCGCATTCTCGGGCGCGAGAGGAGTTGCAGCTGTCCTAGAGAAGGCGGGGTGCGATCATGTTAAAACCTTGGCCCAAGCTGAAGTCGCTTTCTCCGTGGACGACACGAAGGATCCCTCGGCCGAGGCAAGTTTTATGGGCGGAAAGTTCTTCACTGACATCTAGGAAAACGACGGCCGAGAAATGGCTCATAAAATAATGAAGAAGAGCAAAAAATATATCCACGACTCTCGAGAAGCAGCGAAGAAAGCTAAGAAAGCTGCAGAACTTGAGAAACGGATAGGTATTGCTTATTGGCTTGTAGCTTCGTCGTTTGTTTTTCGAGACTTCGAACTGATTGATTTTTTCTATCACAGCTGAGCTACCTCCTCCACTGGAGCCGTTCAACCCTCTAGCCGACCCGGAGACAAAGAAAGGGATAGAAATCATTAATATGGCTGAAGCTATTGTCGATGAAGTTGTTACTAAACTACTTAGCGAAGCTGCAGAAACAGTTCTGAAGGAAGAAGAGTAGTTATTGTAAAAACATTTTTAGGATGTTAATGTAACATTTGCTGAACTAAGTTTGTAATATTTTATGTTTACAATTTTGAATCTAATATGTAAGTTGTTTGTAATTCAATTCTTTGTGATGCATGAAATTTACGTACATACCATTTTTAGCCTTCGGCGAAAAAACACCTTCCATTCTTTTCATGCTTCGTAAAGAAGAGCTTTTTATGCCTTGTAAGAACATCCACACTTCATAAAAACATCAATGCTCATAAACAATAGATCCCTTCTTCCACATCAGAACTGATGAAGCTGTAATTCTCAACTTACTTTGTGCGTTGGCACCTTTTCATTTTTGTAAAGTATTCTCCGAAGATTGGCTTCGTTTCCAATTCATGTCATTGGTGCAATATGATGTATGATGTGATGCTATGCAGGATGATGTGATGATATGATGCAAAGAGTGATGCTAATGCCGAAGATACACACCCAGGCTGAAACACACAAGCTCTGCGTCCCCTTAGGAACGACCAAAATCTCTTTGCCATTTATTTTTCGGCTTCACCGCTTATTTTTTGGTGTAAGTTCTGCATCCCCTTAGGAACGTCTTTTGAACTTCTTCGCCTTCTATTTTGGCGGTATTCGCGTTGACTTTTCGCGCTTTGCCTTATATTTCGGCGGTATTTGGCTCTACATTCCCTTTGGAACGACTTTTGAGCAGAAAACTTACACTGCGCCCTCTTTGGAACGGCTTTTTATAGCTTCGCAAACTTACACTGCGCTCTTTAGGAACGACTTTTTGTAGCTTTGGTGAAAATTGCACTGCAATTTTTTAGCTCTACATCTTTTGAGCTTCAGCAATTTTTTAAGGTTCGTAAGTCTGGGAAGAAGATATATTTCATTCTGGCAGAAACGAAGTTATTACAAGAAATAAAAAATGACAAGAAAACTAGGTTTACATAGATTGTTCCTTATTAAAAAGAAAATGATAGTGAATGTAAAAAAATGTGTCAGAGGTAGGATATCTCTTAATAGATGTGTTTTGATTCTGGCACAGTACTGTTGACTGTGCGACCTTCGGATCCCTCCCTGAAATCTCGCTGCTGATGGGTCTGTTGGCTCCCTTCTGGCTGCTGACCTCGTGAATAGGCAGGTTGTAGTGGTGGCGGAGGTGGAGGCTGCAGCCAAGAAGCATGTGGCTGACTAGCCGAAGCAACATAAGTTGTAGGATGATTACCCACATATTCTGGTATGTAGGGTGAATGGCACGAAGCAGTGTGCAGGACCTGCTTCAGTTGACTTTACCGAGCTTCGGCTTCTGCGATCTCCTTCTGCTTTTGGATGGTGATTTGGCACATTCTTGTAGTGTGGCCCTTGTCTTCACCACAAAATAGGCAGTAGATCTTCCTGGGCTGATCCCCATATCTTCCACCGAAGCCCCTGGCGCCTCTGTCTCTTGGAGCTAGCGGCCAGAAAGAGCTTTGTTGCTGTCCCAAAGATTGTGAAGTATATTGTGGCCTCTGCAGCTGACTTCCTCTGTCATCACTCTAAGTGGAATTATGAATTGACCTGACATGCCTTGGGTGGACTCTTCCTCCGAAGCCCCTGGTCATCTCAGAGAACCTGTATGCTTCCTCCCTTCTTTGGCGGAAGTCATTGTCAGCCCGGATATATCCATCCATCTTCTGAAGCAGCTTCTCCAGAGTCTATGGGGGCTTTCTAGCGAAATACTGGGCAGTAGGTCCTGGACGAAGCCCCTTGATCATGGCCTCAATGACAATTTCATTGGGCACTGTAGGCGCTTGTGCTCTCAAACGCAGGAACCTTCGGACATATGCCTGGAGATACTCCTCATGGTCTTGCGTGCATTGAAACAGGGCCTAAGCTATGACTGGCTTCGTCTGAAAGCCTTGGAAACTTATCACTAGCATATCCTTGAGCTTCTGCCATGAAGTAATGGTCCCTGGCCGAAGAGAAGAATACCATGTTTGAGCCACATTCCGAACTGCCATGACGAAGGACTTGGCCATGACAGCTGCATTGCCTCCATATGAAGATATGGTTGCTTCATAACTCATCAAAAACTGCTTCGGATCTGAATGCCCATCATACATGGGGAGCTGTGGTGGTTTGTATGATGGAGGCCATGGGATAGCCTGCAGTTCTGCTGCTAAGGGAGAAGCATCATCAAAGGTAAAAGTATCATGATTGAAATCATCATACCATCCATCCTCGTTGAACAAGCTTTCTTGATGAAGCTCCCTGTGTTGAGGCCTTCGATCTTGTTCGGCTTGAGCAAGATGGCGTACTTCTTCAGTGTCTTCGTCAATCTGCCTTTGGAGATCAGCCAGTCGGGCCATCTTCTCCTTCTTCTTTTGTACTTGCTGGTGGATTATTTCCATGTCTCTGATTTCTTGGTCCAACTGCTCCTCCTGGAGTGTTGGGCTAGTGGCCTTCCTTTTCTGGCTTCGGGCCTCTCGGAGAGAGAGAGTCTCTTGGTTCGGGTCCAGTGGCTGCAGTGCAGCAGCCCCTGCCACTGAAGCTTTCTTCGGTGGCATGACGAAGGTCAGTGCTTGCCGAAGGTGGTCGAAAAAAGGGTTCACCGGAGGTGGGTGCCAATGTTGGGGAATTGTTCTCAAATAGTATGAATTAAGAACAAGGCAACAAAAAATTTTAAATATCAAAGCCCTTCGTCCTTCGAAACATTATCTCCCTTATGATATAATGATCTTCAAACGAAGGTCATGAAGGACATACCTTCATGATTGTAGTATATGTTAAATATAAGAAGAAGCATATGACATATAGGAAACAACATAAACAATCATATTATTGAATCATTCTTAATTATATAATTGTGGAAAGACAGAAACAATATTGAATTACAAAAAGTACCTTCGGCTCCACAGAAGGCAAGAAAGTACGAGCGTGACGCAAAAAGCAGGTACAAGTCAGCGTGAACAGTACGAGGGTACTGTTCACCTATTTATAGGCACAGGACACAGCCTATGAGAAATTACAGTCATGCCCTTTACATTTACTATTGGCTTATAGAAAAATCTATGAGGACTGGATAGCCTTTTCCCCTTTAAGTCAGTTCCTTTTCCCGCGATTGAGCCGAAGCTCCTTTGTGCATAGCTTCGAAGTAGCAGCAACCTTCATCACGATCATGTTCTTCTCATCGTATATGCCCTTTAATCCTGAATCCGAAGGTACCTGTTTATAAATCATGCTTGATAAACACTGTTAAATTATGTTTTTGAGGACCTTCGGAGGATGAAGGCCCCCAACAACAGGTTTATGCATCCGGGGGCTCAAGCTGAATTATCGACAGCGGATGCACAAACCACATGACGGGGGAGAAGAAGATGTTCACCTCCTACGTCAAGAACAAGGACTCCCAGGATACGATCATCTTTGGAGATGGGAACCAAGGCAAGGTCAAAGGCTTGGGCAAGATAGCCATCACCAACGAGCACTCCATATCGAATGTATTTCTAGTAGAGTCGCTTGGTTACAATCTTCTGTCTATAAGTCAATTGTGTCACATGGGTTACAATTGTCTTTTTACAAACGTTGAAGTATCTGTCTTTAGAAGGAGTGATGGTTCATTAGCTTTTAAGGGTGTATTAGACGACAAACTCTACCTAGTTGATTTTTTGAAAGACGAGGCCGATCTAGATGCATGCTTAATAGCTAAGACTAGTATGGGCTGGCTGTGGCATCGCCGTCTAGCACATGTTGAGATGAAGAACCTTCATAAACTTCTAAAGGGAGAACATGTGTTAGGACTAACCAATGTTTGTTTCGAGAAAGATAGGCCTTGTGCAGCATGTCAGGTAAGGAAACAGGTGGGAAGCACTCATCATAGCAAGAATGTGATGACAACATCAAGACCACTGGAGCTTCTTCACATGGACCTCTTCGGACCCGTTGCCTACCTTAGCATCGGGGAAGTAAGTATGGTCTTGTAATTGTTGATGATTTTTCCCGCTTCACTTGGGTGTTCTTTTTGCAGGATAAATCAGAAACCCAAGGGACCCTAAAGCGCTTTCTAAGGAGGGCTCAAAACGAATTTGAGCTAAAGGTGAAAAAGATAAGGAGCGACAACGGGTCCGAGTTCAAGAATTTGCAAGTTGAGGAGTATCTTGAGGAGGAAGGCGTCAAGCACGAGTTCTCCGCTCCCTACACACCACAGCAAAACGGTGTGGTAGAGAGGAAGAACAGGACGTTTATCGACATGGCGAGAACGATGCTTGGAGAGTTCAAGACGCCCGAGCGGTTTTGGTCGGAAGCTGTGAACACAGCTTGCCACGACATAAATCGGCTCTACCTGCATCGCCTTCTCAAGAAGACCTCCTACGAACTCCTTACCGGTAACAAACCCAACGTCTCCTACTTTCGTGTATTTGGGAGCAAATGTTACATTCTGGTGAAGAAAGGTAGACATTCTAAATTTTCTCCCAAGGCAGTAGAAGTGTTTTTACTAGGGTATGACTCAAATACAAAGGCGTATAGAGTCTTCAACAAATCATCGGGTTTGGTTGAAGTCTCTAGCGACGTTATATTTGATGAGACTAATGGCTCTCCTAGAGAGCAAGATGATCTTGATGAAATAGATGAAGATGATGTTCCAACAGCCGCAATGTGCACGATGGCGATTGGTGATGTGCGACCACAGGAACAACAGGAGCAAGATCAACCATCTTCCTCCACAATGGTGCATCCTCCAACGCAAGACGGTGAACAGGTACCTCAAGAAGAGGGACAGGATCAAGGGGGAGCATGGGAAGAACAAGTGATGGAGGAAGAAGCACCACGTGCCCCTCCAACTCAAGTCCGAGAAACGATCCAACGACATCACCCCGTTGACCAGATTCTGGGTGACATAAGCAAGGGAGTAACTACTCACTCAAGATTAGCTAACTTCTGTGAGCATTACTCGTTTGTCTCTTCTATTGAGCCTTTCAGGGTAGAAGAAGCCTTGCAGGATCCGGATTGGGTGTTGGCCATGCAGGAAGAGCTTAACAACTTCAAGAGAAATGAAGTTTGGAGTCTGGTGCCACGTCCAAAGCAAAATGTTGTGGGAACCAAGTGGATATTCCGCAACAAGCAAGACGAGCACGGGGTGGTGACAAGAAACAAGGCTCGACTTGTGGCAAAAGGTTATGCCCAAGTCGCAGGTTTGGATTTCGATGAGACTTTTGCTCCTGTGGCTAGGCTAGAGTCTATTCGAATTTTATTAGCCTATGTCGCTCACCACTCTTTCAGGCTATTTCAAATGGATGTGAAGAGCGCTTTCCTCAATGGGCCAATAAAGGAGGAGGTATATGTGGAACAACCCCCTGGCTTTGAGGATGACAGGTACCCCGACCATGTGTTCAAGCTCTCTAAGGCGCTCCATGGACTTAATGTAACGCCCCGAATTTTGCAGTTGAATTTTTTTCTTTTCTTTACTCGCCAAAATTCGGGCGTTACCTTTTCCTTTTCTTTTTCCCCTCGCTAAACCTTGACCTTTTCCAAAGTTTAGCGGGATTCGGTTTGGATCTCCCGTGTAGGAAAAAACCCTAAATACTTTATGTTGTTCGATGCACCATGCCGAACCTTGCATTTCTTTTGATTGCTTTGAAAGCGCAATTGCATTCATGTAGAAAGATCGGATTTCGAAAATGAGGAGAAGATCTTTCTTTCTCTTCTCTCTCTCTTTCTCTCTCCCCTCTCTCTCTCTCCCGCGCCCTGGGCCGACCCCGGCCGGCCCAGCCGCCCCCTGGCGCCCCCCCTTGGGCCCAATAGGCCCAGCCGCCCCCCCCTCTTTCCCTTATTCCCTAACCCTCTCCCTCTCCCCCCTCATTTTCTCCCTCCCCACCTAGGCCGCCGCCCCTACCCCCTACCCGCCCCCTGCCCTAGGTCGCCGCGCCGCCCCCTGCCGCCGGCCGCCCCTCGCCGTCGATCCCCAACGCCGGTGAGCGCCCCCCCCCCCCCCTCCTCCCTCTCTCCTCCCTTCCCCTCTCCTCCCTCCCCTTCCTCTCGCCGCTCGGCCCCATGGCCGGTTCGGCCGCCCGCCCCACCCCGCCCGCTCGGCCCCTTGGCTGCGCCCCCGGCCCCCCCCGCGCGCGCCCCATGGCCGGCTCGGCCGGCTCGGCCGGCTCGGCCGCTCGGCCGCCCCGCCCCCCCCCCCCTGCTCGGCCGCTCGGCCGCCCCCTGCGCGCCCCGCCTAGGGCCGGTTCAACCGCCCTAGGCCGGTTCAACCGCCCTAGGGCCGGTTCAACCGCCCCCCCCCTCTGTTTTTTTATTTTTTTATTTTATTTTATTTACTTTCTGTGATCATAATTACTGTATTTTAAGTAGACTAATCACTGTTCATGCTATGGGAAAATAGGAAGTTTAATTTAAAATTCCGTTATGTTATTGATTCACGTAATTAATTGTTTACCCTGTGCAATGTTGATCAACTAAAAGTGATTAGGTTTCCATTAGTATATATAAATTTATATAACAGAATTATTTTGTTAAAAACCAATTGTGTCATTAGTGCATAAGATTTAACCCCCCTGCGAGACCTTTCCCGTTTCTTTCTAACCATAACAAATGCGTTATCGAAATGTCATACTTGGTGCATATTCACTTTATTTGTTATCTTGTATGGTGTACTGTTCTTTTGTATTAAATATGTGGATGGATGTATGTATGTTTGCGCTCGCATAGAGAACGATCCGGTCGAAGAGCCCGAGGAATTCGCAGGAGAAGCCCCTGAGCAGCAGTCGGTTGGTGGAGGCAAGTGTCCTTTGACCTATCTCTGTCCTATTCATTCTTTAATTCACCTCCCGCTTTACACATTTATACCTAAGGATTGACTAGCTTTTGTTATCCATGTCCTTGTTTACCTATTTGGGTCGGATTATTACTACTTAGTCTGATGCTATTGCTCAACTCTAATCAATGAACATGATGTGATTATCTATGATACGCTGTTTTCCCGTTCTTCTTTATGATTATACTTGTGGTTTTCAAGGGGACTCGAGCGGTTTCTCGAGTGCCTCTCCGTAAGGACCTGTTCTATGGATGACCGCCCGGGAAAACAGTGCAACCATGAGGGTGGAATGGGGTGCCCTTAGCTGAATAATTAGAGGATCCGGGGTGTAGTTCACTTAGCCGCCGTGCCGTCAATGGGGCTCGGTGTATGCGGCTCGCTCTGCCAAGTTTGGGTTCGCCCCTTGGGGAGGAGTGCGGTGCATTTAGGAAACCTAACGGGTGGCTACAGCCCCGGGGAATCTTTGTAAAGGCTTCGTAGTGAATCCCTGGCCATTCACCTCGGGAGTGAATAAGGGTCTTGCAAGCCCGGGCCAGAGAGGGAATCACGGCTTGTGGGTAAAGTGCACAACCTCTGCAGAGTGTTTGAAAACTGATATATCAGCCGTGCTCGCGGTTATGAGCGGCCAAGGGAGCTCCAGAGATTAGTGATACTTGATCAGAGACATTGTGGTACAGATGGTGATGAGATTGATGGTTCCGGTTATGATTATGGTATTGGTAAGTGGTATTCTTTCCGTTTGGAAAGGATACAATGGGCTAATAACTTGGGTTAATGTTAAAACCTGGCTTTCTACTAGTAAATAATAACCTGACCAACTAAAAGCAACTGCTTGACTTATCCCCACATAAAGCTAGTCCACTACAGCCAAACAGGATACTTGCTGAGTATGTTGATGTGTACTCACCCTTGCTCTACACACCAAACCCCCCCCCCCCAGGTTGTCAGCATTGCAACCACTGCTCAGGCGAAGATGAAGCTGTGGAAGGAGACTTCCAGGAGTTCCAAGATTACGACGAGTTCTAGGTGTGGGTTAGCGGCAACCCCCAGTCGGCTGCCTGTGAAGGCCGCGTTATCTACGTTTCTTTTCCGCACTTTGATTTATTGTAAGAACTATATGGACGTCTCAGACGTATGATGTAATCGACTATTTCCCTTATTAATACTATTTTGAGCACTGTGTGATGATGTCCATATTATGTAACTGCTGTGTACGTGAATAACTGATCCTGGCACGTACATGGTTCGCATTCGGTTTGCCTTCTAAAACCGGGTGTGACATAAGTGGTATCAAAGCCGTGCTGACTGTAGGACCGCTAACCTAGAGTAGAATGGTCGTTCTAAGGATTATAGACCTCTGTCCCTGCCTTGACTTTGGTACCCCTTCAAAAGTTGGTCCTACTGACCAAACCTATGTTCTACTATATATTATACCTTGCTGAAAATTATGTTCTACTCCAATCCTTCATCTACTTATGATTCATTACTTGCTGGTCATATTAATTCTGTTCTCACCCTTTTGCTTGCGATGTCTTTTGTAGATGGCTCGACTTAGACACACTGCACGAAAGTCAGTCATCCCCTTCTTACCCTCCCGCCTTGCTGAGCGTCCGCTTCGCCGTCCCGTGGCCGGACAGTCCAGCCACTTGGAGAGACTACACCACCGCCTGCGTGAGGAGCAGGAACGTCGACGACGGGAGCAGCAGAGCTCTTCCCTCTCGCTCCACCAGGAGATAGAGTCTGTGAGGAGCTGCTCCCCTGTGCTTCCTCTGGAGCCGCCCCCTGCACCACCCCTGGGCGCCCCAGCTTCTGGAGTAGCTGCTGGAGGAGACCCAGACGACGGAGATGGCGACGACAGCTCGAGCCACGACACCGACTTCTCTGCTAACCCTGAGCCGGAAGGATGGGTTGCTCGACCCATCACTCGCGACGCTGCTCGCGGGTGTCACTTCCACGATGCGCTCGACACCCTGCTACGTCGGGCATTTGACCGGCATACTTGGTCCGTCGAGTATCGCTGTGTGGTCTACCAGCATAGTCGCGGGGTCTACCCGGACCGCTGGGAGGCGACTTGCTTGGTGCGCTGCCCGGAGGACAGTCTCCAGGGTGCAGAGGCCTGTTCAGAGCACTATTCTATCTCTGAGCGGGACTCAGCTGAGGCAGCCATGCAAGATGCTGCACGGCGTGCGCTTTCGCACTACTGCTCGGTTTTCGGTGGGGCAGCTGACGGTCTTGACCTGAAGTATTACCCCCGCCGTTCATCTGGCAGCACAGGAGGCGTGATTGTCTCACCTGTCGGTGAGGGCAATCCTAGGTTGAGCAGCACAGTCAACCTAGCCGCCGTGCTAAACACGGAGCTGGACCATGCATTAGACGAGCTGAGTAGGGCTCGTGCTGAGGTCGCCCTGCTGCGGGCTGAGCGCGCGGAACGCCGTTATCTGGACGGTGGTTCCCCCGCTCCCGTTGGGACTCAGCACCCGTACCGCTCACCTCAGCGTGGACACCAGTCTTATGGCAATCCCGCCTGCAAGACCAAGATAAACCTAGAACCATAGATCGTTAGAGTTGGATCTTGTAATTAATACGAAATAAATATATACATGGAAGCTTCAGTCTTAGCGTTAGTCTCGGTCTTAGTTAGTTTTAGTTAGACAGGGTAGTTTGCTATATCCTGTGCATTTATGGTTGTCATGATGAACTATGTTTGGTTTGGATCTTTGTAATGATTGTCACCAGAGTGTGGGTATCCCCTGCATTTTGGTTTACATATTATGTCAATAAAGTTAGTTATATAGTTGGGAAACCCATTATTCTCCTTTCCTCTTTATCTGAGAAGCTGTGTGGTCTGTGTTGGAGATCAGTGAAGATGCTCATCTGTTCAGTGCTATTGGAGAATTCTATACTCTTTTCTTATGCTGCAAGCTTTGCCAGATCAGTTCTGATGTGTGGTTGCGTTCTGCAGATGTCAGAGAACAGGCGTAGAGGAGGAAGGCGTGCTCAGCAGGAGCGAGCCGCTCCGCAGGATGAGGTGCCCCAGCAGCAGCACCTGCCGCCCCCGCCCCCGATGTCGATCGAGCAGATGTTTCTGATGCAGACTCAGGCAGTTCAAGCCATCGGTCAGACTTTGGCCGCCATTCAGCAGCAGCAGCAGCAGCAGCAGCAAGCACCACCCCAGCCTCAGATGCCTCAGATGCCTAGAGATAAGCGTGCTGAATTCATGAGAGGTCATCCACCAACGTTCGCTCACTCTTCTGACCCCATGGATGCTGAAGATTGGCTGCGCACCGTGGAGCGGGAGTTGCATACCGCTCAGTGCGATGACAGGGAGAAAGTTCTGTATGGTCCCCGTCTGTTGAGAGGAGCAGCCCAATCATGGTGGGAGTCTTACCTCGCCACCCATGCCAACCCCGACACCATCACCTGGGAAGAGTTCAGAGGTAGCTTTCGTCAGTACCATGTCCCTGCAGGTCTGATGACAGTGAAGAAGGAGGAGTTCCTGGCTCTCAAGCAAGGGCCATTGTCTGTCAGTGAGTACCGGGACAAGTTTCTGCAATTGTCTCGCTATGCTCCTGAGGATGTCAACACTGACGCCAAGCGACAATACCGTTTCCTGAGAGGCTTGGTTGACCCTCTGCAGTATCAGCTGATGAATCACACATTCCCGACATTCCAGCACCTGATTGACAGAGCAATCATGACAGAAAGGAAGCGTAAGGAGATGGAAGATCGTAAGCGCAAGATCAGTGGACCCCAGCCTGGAAGCAGCCGTCCCCGTTTCTCAGGCAATCAACCTCAGCAGTTCAGGCAGAATCAGCGTCCACCTCAGCAGCATCAGCAGTTTCAAAGGCAGTACCCTCAGAATCAGTACCAGAACCGTCAGAGCAATCAGTCAGGAGGTCAGTTTCAGAAGCAGAATCAGCAAGCACCTCGTCTTCCTGCCCCAGCAAATCAGCAGAACAGTCAGGCAGCACCAGCTCAGGTTGGAAACAGGGCATGTTTCCACTGTGGGGAGCAAGGCCACTGGGTGATGCAATGTCCGAAGAAGGCAGCCCAGCAGCAGTCAGGCCCCAATGCCCCAGCAAAGCAGAATGTGTCTCAGCCTGGAGCAGGCAATCGCCCTCAGCCGCGCTATAATCATGGAAGGCTGAACCACTTGGAGGCTGAAGCAGTTCAGGAGACCCCCGACATGATAGTAGGTATGTTCCCAGTCGACTCCCATATTGCAGAAGTGTTATTTGATACTGGAGCAACACATTCTTTCATTACTGCATCATGGGTAGAAGCACATAATCTTCCAACTACTACCATGTTAACCCCCATTCAAATTGACTCAGCCGGTGGTAGAATTCGAGCTGATAGCATTTGTTTAAATGTAAGTGTGGAAATAAGGGGGATAGCGTTTCCCGCCAACCTTATAGTAATGGGTACTCAGGGAATAGATGTCATCCTAGGGATGAATTGGTTAGATAAGTATCAGGCAGTTATCAGTTGTGATAAAAGGACAATCAAGTTGGTGTCCCCACTAGGAGAGGAAGTGGTGACCGAGTTAGTCCCGCCTGAGCCAAAGAAAGGAAGTTGTTATCAGATGGCTGTTGATAGCAGTGAAGCAGACCCAATTGAGAGTATCAAGGTGGTGTCTGAATTCCCAGATATGTTTCCAAAGGATTTACCGGGTATGCCACCAGAGCGGAAAGTTGAATTTGCTATAGAGCTTCTTCCTGGAACCGCCCCCATCTCTAAGAGAGCTTACAGAATATCTGGACCAGAGTTGGATGAACTTAAGAAGCAGATTGATGAGCTGTCAGAGAAAGGTTACATCCGGCCAAGCACCTCGCCTTGGGCCGCCCCTGTCCTATTTGTGGAAAAGAAAGATGGCACCAAAAGGATGTGTATCGATTATCGAGCTTTGAATGAGGTCACGATCAAGAACAAGTATCCCTTGCCCAGAATAGAAGATCTGTTCGACCAGTTGAGAGGAGCCAGTGTGTTCTCCAAGATCGATCTGAGGTCAGGTTATCATCAGCTCAGGATCCGACCTTCGGACATTCCGAAGACGGCATTCATTACCAAGTATGGTTTATATGAGTTCACAGTGATGTCTTTTGGTTTGACCAATGCGCCAGCATTCTTTATGAACTTGATGAACAGTGTATTCATGGATTACCTTGATAAGTTCGTGGTGGTATTCATTGATGACATTCTGGTTTATTCTCAAAGTGAAGAAGAGCATGCAGATCATTTGAGGATGGTATTGCAGAGATTGCGAGAGCACCAGTTGTATGCAAAGTTGAGCAAGTGTGAGTTCTGGATCAGTGAAGTCCTGTTCTTGGGTCACATAATCAACAAAGAAGGATTGGCTGTGGATCCGAAGAAAGTGGCAGACATTCTAAACTGGAAAGCGCCAACGGATGCTCGAGGAATCAAGAGCTTCATTGGAATGGCCGGATATTATCGCCGATTCATTGAAGGGTTTTCGAAGATTGCGAAGCCAATGACAGCGTTGCTAGGCAACAAGGTTGAGTTCAAGTGGACCCAGAAATGCCAAGAGGCCTTTGAAGCGCTGAAAGAGAAGTTGACTACAGCGCCCGTCCTAGTCTTGCCTGATGTGCACAAGCCCTTCTCGGTGTATTGCGATGCTTGTTACACAGGTTTGGGATGTGTGTTGATGCAAGAGGGAAGAGTTGTGGCTTACTCGTCCCGACAGCTGAAGGTTCATGAGAAGAACCACCCCATCCATGATCTAGAGTTGGCAGCAGTGGTTCACGCACTGAAGACATGGAGGCACTATCTGTATGGACAGAAATGCGATGTTTACACAGACCACAAGAGTCTGAAGTACATATTCACTCAGTCAGAATTGAACATGAGGCAACGAAGATGGTTAGAATTGATCAAAGACTATGAGTTGGAGATTCATTACCATCCAGGCAAGGCAAACGTAGTGGCAGATGCTCTGAGCAGAAAGAGTCAAGTCAATCTGATGGTTGCTCGTCCGATGCCTTATGAGTTGGCCAAAGAGTTTGACAGGTTGAGTCTCGGGTTTCTGAACAATTCGCGAGGAGTCACAGTTGAATTGGAACCTACCTTGGAGCGCGAAATCAAAGAAGCGCAGAAAAATGATGAGAAGATCAGTGAGATTCGGCGATTGATTCTAGATGGCAGAGGCAAAGATTTTCGAGAAGATGCTGAAGGCGTGATATGGTTCAAAGACCGCTTGTGTGTTCCCAATGTCCAGTCTATTCGGGAGTTGATTCTTAAGGAAGCTCATGAGACAGCTTATTCGATTCACCCTGGCAGTGAGAAGATGTATCAGGATCTGAAGAAGAAATTCTGGTGGTACGGAATGAAAAGAGAAATCGCAGAGCATGTGGCTATGTGCGATAGTTGTCGAAGAATTAAGGCAGAACACCAGAGACCAGCTGGATTGTTGCAACCGTTGCAGATCCCTCAGTGGAAATGGGATGAAATTGGTATGGATTTCATAGTCGGATTGCCTCGCACTCGAGCCGGCTACGATTCCATTTGGGTAGTAGTGGATCGCTTGACCAAGTCAGCCCACTTCATACCTGTCAAGACCAACTACAACAGTGCAGTATTGGCAGAATTGTATATGTCTCGGATCGTTTGTCTTCATGGTGTGCCAAAGAAGATAGTGTCAGACAGAGGAACGCAGTTCACCTCTCATTTCTGGCAGCAGTTGCATGAAGCCTTGGGCACGCATCTGAATTTCAGTTCAGCTTATCACCCGCAGACAGATGGTCAGACCGAAAGGACCAATCAAATTCTTGAAGATATGTTGAGAGCCTGTGCGTTGCAAGATCAGTCCGGATGGGACAAGCGATTGCCTTATGCGGAGTTTTCCTATAACAACAGTTATCAGGCCAGTTTGAAGATGTCACCGTTTCAAGCGCTGTATGGAAGGAGTTGCAGAACTCCGTTGCAATGGGATCAGCCTGGAGAGAAGCAAGTGTTTGGGCCAGACATTTTGCTTGAAGCCGAAGAGAACATCAAGATGGTCCGAGAGAATCTGAAGATAGCGCAATCAAGGCAGCGAAGCTATGCAGACACAAGAAGAAGAGAGCTGAGTTTCGAAGTCGGAGACTTTGTCTATCTGAAAGTGTCACCGATCAGAGGAGTCAGAAGATTCGGAGTCAAAGGCAAGCTGGCACCCCGCTACATTGGTCCGTATCAGATTCTTGCAAGACGTGGAGAAGTGGCCTATCAGCTCAGTTTGCCAGAGAATTTGTCTGCTGTGCATGATGTCTTTCATGTGTCTCAGTTGAAGAAGTGCTTGCGTGTGCCAGAAGAGCAGTTGCCAGTGGAAGGTCTTGAGGTCCAGGAGGACTTGACCTACGTTGAGAAGCCAGCTCAGATCCTTGAGGTTGCAGATAGAGTCACCCGAAGGAAGACCGTCAGAATGTGCAAAGTCAGATGGAGTCACCACTCTGAAGAAGAAGCAACCTGGGAGCGTGAAGATGATCTGATGGCCAAGTACCCGGAGCTCTTTGCTAGCCAGCCCTGAATCTCGAGGGCGAGATTCTTTTAAGGGGGATAGGTTTGTAACGCCCCGAATTTTGCAGTTGAATTTTTTTCTTTTCTTTACTCGCCAAAATTCGGGCGTTACCTTTTCCTTTTCTTTTTCCCCTCGCTAAACCTTGACCTTTTCCAAAGTTTAGCGGGATTCGGTTTGGATCTCCCGTGTAGGAAAAAACCCTAAATACTTTATGTTGTTCGATGCACCATGCCGAACCTTGCATTTCTTTTGATTGCTTTGAAAGCGCAATTGCATTCATGTAGAAAGATCGGATTTCGAAAATGAGGAGAAGATCTTTCTTTCTCTTCTCTCTCTCTTTCTCTCTCCCCTCTCTCTCTCTCCCGCGCCCTGGGCCGACCCCGGCCGGCCCAGCCGCCCCCTGGCGCCCCCCCTTGGGCCCAATAGGCCCAGCCGCCCCCCCCTCTTTCCCTTATTCCCTAACCCTCTCCCTCTCCCCCCTCATTTTCTCCCTCCCCACCTAGGCCGCCGCCCCTACCCCCTACCCGCCCCCTGCCCTAGGTCGCCGCGCCGCCCCCTGCCGCCGGCCGCCCCTCGCCGTCGATCCCCAACGCCGGTGAGCGCCCCCCCCCCCTCCTCCCTCTCTCCTCCCTTCCCCTCTCCTCCCTCCCCTTCCTCTCGCCGCTTGGCCCCATGGCCGGTTCGGCCGCCCGCCCCACCCCGCCCGCTCGGCCCCTTGGCTGCGCCCCCGGCCCCCCCGCGCGCGCCCCATGGCCGGCTCGGCCGGCTCGGCCGGCTCGGCCGCTCGGCCGCCCCGCCCCCCCCCCCTGCTCGGCCGCTCGGCCGCCCCCTGCGCGCCCCGCCTAGGGCCGGTTCAACCGCCCTAGGGCCGGTTCAACCGCCCCCCCCCCCCTCTGTTTTTTTATTTTTTTATTTTATTTTATTTACTTTCTGTGATCATAATTACTGTATTTTAAGTAGACTAATCACTGTTCATGCTATGGGAAAATAGGAAGTTTAATTTAAAATTCCGTTATGTTATTGATTCACGTAATTAATTGTTTACCCTGTGCAATGTTGATCAACTAAAAGTGATTAGGTTTCCATTAGTATATATAAATTTATATAACAGAATTATTTTGTTAAAAACCAATTGTGTCATTAGTGCATAAGATTTAACCCCCCTGCGAGACCTTTCCCGTTTCTTTCTAACCATAACAAATGCGTTATCGAAATGTCATACTTGGTGCATATTCACTTTATTTGTTATCTTGTATGGTGTACTGTTCTTTTGTATTAAATATGTGGATGGATGTATGTATGTTTGCGCTCGCATAGAGAACGATCCGGTCGAAGAGCCCGAGGAATTCGCAGGAGAAGCCCCTGAGCAGCAGTCGGTTGGTGGAGGCAAGTGTCCTTTGACCTATCTCTGTCCTATTCATTCTTTAATTCACCTCCCGCTTTACACATTTATACCTAAGGATTGACTAGCTTTTGTTATCCATGTCCTTGTTTACCTATTTGGGTCGGATTATTACTACTTAGTCTGATGCTATTGCTCAACTCTAATCAATGAACATGATGTGATTATCTATGATACGCTGTTTTCCCGTTCTTCTTTATGATTATACTTGTGGTTTTCAAGGGGACTCGAGCGGTTTCTCGAGTGCCTCTCCGTAAGGACCTGTTCTATGGATGACCGCCCGGGAAAACAGTGCAACCATGAGGGTGGAATGGGGTGCCCTTAGCTGAATAATTAGAGGATCCGGGGTGTAGTTCACTTAGCCGCCGTGCCGTCAATGGGGCTCGGTGTATGCGGCTCGCTCTGCCAAGTTTGGGTTCGCCCCTTGGGGAGGAGTGCGGTGCATTTAGGAAACCTAACGGGTGGCTACAGCCCCGGGGAATCTTTGTAAAGGCTTCGTAGTGAATCCCTGGCCATTCACCTCGGGAGTGAATAAGGGTCTTGCAAGCCCGGGCCAGAGAGGGAATCACGGCTTGTGGGTAAAGTGCACAACCTCTGCAGAGTGTTTGAAAACTGATATATCAGCCGTGCTCGCGGTTATGAGCGGCCAAGGGAGCTCCAGAGATTAGTGATACTTGATCAGAGACATTGTGGTACAGATGGTGATGAGATTGATGGTTCCGGTTATGATTATGGTATTGGTAAGTGGTATTCTTTCCGTTTGGAAAGGATACAATGGGCTAATAACTTGGGTTAATGTTAAAACCTGGCTTTCTACTAGTAAATAATAACCTGACCAACTAAAAGCAACTGCTTGACTTATCCCCACATAAAGCTAGTCCACTACAGCCAAACAGGATACTTGCTGAGTATGTTGATGTGTACTCACCCTTGCTCTACACACCAAACCCCCCCCCCCCCAGGTTGTCAGCATTGCAACCACTGCTCAGGCGAAGATGAAGCTGTGGAAGGAGACTTCCAGGAGTTCCAAGATTACGACGAGTTCTAGGTGTGGGTTAGCGGCAACCCCCAGTCGGCTGCCTGTGAAGGCCGCGTTATCTACGTTTCTTTTCCGCACTTTGATTTATTGTAAGAACTATATGGACGTCTCAGACGTATGATGTAATCGACTATTTCCCTTATTAATACTATTTTGAGCACTGTGTGATGATGTCCATATTATGTAACTGCTGTGTACGTGAATAACTGATCCTGGCACGTACATGGTTCGCATTCGGTTTGCCTTCTAAAACCGGGTGTGACACTTAAGCAAGCCCCAAGAGCATGGTATGAATGCCTTAAAGATTTCTTAATTGCTAATGCCTTCAAGGTTGGGAAAGCCGATCCCACTCTTTTTACAAAGACTTGTGATGGTGATCTTTTTGTGTGCCAAATTTATGTCGATGACATAATATTTGGTTCTACTAATCAAAAGTCTTGTGAGGAGTTTAGCAGGGTGATGACACAAAAGTTCGAGATGACGATGATGGGCGAGTTGACCTACTTCCTTGGGTTCCAAGTGAAGCAACTCAAGGACGGCACCTTCATCTCCCAAACGCCTGGAGTTCAAAGAAACAAACATCTGTTGCCTTGTCCACCGCTGAGGCCAAGTATGTTGCCACAGGACAATGTTGCGCACAACTACTTTGGATGAGGCAAACTCTCCAGGACTTTGGCTACAATCTGAGCAAAGTCCCACTCCTATGTGACAATGAGAGTGCTATTTGCATGGCGGATAATCCTGTTGAACACAGCCGCACTAAGCACATAGACATCTGGCATCACTTCCTGAGAGACCACCAGTAAAAGGGAGATATCGAGGTGTACCATATTAGCACCGAGAACCAGCTAGCCGATATCTTTACCAAGCCGTTGGATGAGAAACCTTTTTGCAGGTTGCATAGTGAGATAAATGTCTTAGATTCACGTAACTTGGATTGATCTATAGCATACATGTGCTCTATGCCTTTGATCATGTTACTTTGAAGCATTTACATTACTTGTTGTATATTTGTGGTGCTCAAGTTGTACAAGCCCTCCCTGGACCTCACAAGTCCATATGAAAATTGTGCACATATTTAGGGGGAGATATGCTACAACTTGACCCTTTGAGACTAACCTTTGTGTTTGAGTATACTTGATGTAGTCTCAAAAGTGCATTGAAAGGGAAAGGTGAACTTGGACGATGCAAAGACTTCCACTGCACTCCGGTATTAGTGCACTCACTTCCAAGTTCATATTTATGCTCTCATTGCCTTTTTGCTCTTAATTGACATTTTTGGTGAGGCAATGGGGTTAGAGGGCCAATAATGATCCTGTTTTGGTGCTTAATGCCAAAGGAGAGAAATTAAGGTCAAAGCAAATGGATCAGCTACCACTTGTAAATTTCAAAAATAATAGAGTTAGAATTTTTGATTTGTCCAAAATGCTCTTATTGCAAAATTTGGTCTCTTGTGGGGGAGAATTTTGATTATGGGAAAAGGGGGAGTTTTTGACACATGATCAATTTCACTCTTGGAATATCTCTCTTTGTGCCCAAACAAGTGTGTTTGACTTAGAGATAGGAAAATGAATTTGATTTACAAAAACAAACTAAGTGGTGGCAAAGAATGGTCCAAATATGTCAAATCTTGTGCAAAATGATTTGGTCCTCATTTGCATTGATGTTGCACTTATTTTGGGTGCTTTTTGAGGTGTTGGCATAAATCACCAAAAAGGGGGAGATTGAAAGGGAAATGTGCCCTTGGGCAATTTCTATAATGTTTTGGTGATTAAGTGCCCAACATATTTAATTAAGTTCTCATGTGCCAAATAAAGTGAGAAGTACAAATCAAGGCAAAAGGTATGTTTCTAGACTTGGTGAATTGTTTTATGTACTAACATGGTTATCCAAGTACTAGAAACAGTGACTAAAGAAGAAGAGAGGAAAAGGGAAGACTTGGCTCTGTGCAGCCAAACTTCAGCTCGGTCTGGCACACCGGACTATCCGGTGGTGCACCGGACAGTGTCCGGTGCGCCAGGCTGGTCTCCGGTGAAAGGCTGCTCTCGAGAGTTGACGACGGTGTACGATTATAATTCACCGGACGGTCCGGTGGTGCACCGGACTGTCCGGTGAGTCGTCCGCAGCGAACTCGTCGCTCTCGTGAAAAGCATCAAGGCGATGTGGCTATAATTCACCGGACTGTCCGGTGGTGCACCGAACTGTCCGGTGAGCCAACGGTCGCTAGTGCCAACGATCGGCTGCGCAATCTTCGCGTGACACGTGGACTGCTCCAACGGTCAGCTGGTGCACCGGACTGTCCGGTGCGCCAATCAGCCCAAAGGAGAAATGGTCGGATATGCCAAATTTGTAAGGAGATCGCGACCGGACCATCTACAGTACCTGTCTGGTGGCGCACCGGACTGTCCGGTGCGCCACTCAACAGAAGGCAGGAATTGCCTTCTAAGTTGGTATCCAACGGCTCCTAGCTGCCTTGGGGATATAAAAGGGACCCCTAGGCGTATGGAGGATTAAACCCAAGCATTCACTAAGTATTCTAAAGCATCTAGACTCTGCTCCCACACATTCGCTTCGTTGTGTTAGTGATTTGAGCTCCATTTGAGTTGTGACCTTCGTGTGTTGTGTTTCGAGCTCAAGTCATGAATTGTGTGCGTGGTTGTGCTGCGGATTTGAGTCTTGTGTGTGTTGCTCTCCTAGCCTTACTCTTGTTCCTTCCTTGTGATTTTTATTGTAAGGGCGAGAAGCTCCAACTTGTGGAGATTCCTCGCAAACGGGAGAAAGACTATAAGGAAGAAAGCTGTGGTATTCAAGTTGATCATTGGATCACTTGAAAGGGTTTGAGTGCAACCCTTGTCCATTGGGACGCCACAACGTGGAAGTAGGCAAGTGTCACTTGGCCGAACCACGGGATAAAAATCGCGTGTCTCTTGTGTTGCCTTCTCTGTGATTGTTTTATCCACAAGAACTCACTTCAAAACTACTTAGTCGCGCTAACATTTTAATAACTGATTGTTGTGGCTATTTATGTTTGATATTACCGGATCACCTATTCACCCCCCCCCTCTAGGTGCTCTCACATTGTAAGTGTTCCGAGTGGGGCGAGAGTCTCGCGAGACCGTGACAACCGCGTTTGTGTCACGGCCGCCACCGTGTACCGGAGGGAACGAGGCCCACGGCGTTTCGGTCGGAAGCTCGATAGTGGAGATGGCGGGGAGCGTCCAAGAGGAGCCGGAAGCGGAGCACCACTTGTGCGTGCTCGCGGCTCTCTATGGAGTTACTCGATCGAGGTGCTTGGCCCTCACGTGGCCCACCCTTTGTGTAGGGGCATCAACGAGGATTAGTCAGAACCTTGTGTGGTTCCGGATACCTCGGTAAAAATACCGGCGTCATCCACGTGAGTTTGCATCTCTACACTTCAGGGACAACTGTCCAAATATGGCCAAACCCGCAAAGTGGAGGAGCAAAGGCAAGGCGCTTACAAGTGTCAAAACTTGGGATGACTCCTCAAGCGAAGATGAACCTCCCAGGACGCGTAGCCACCAATCCTCATCACGCAAGTGCCTTAT
This sequence comes from Zea mays, assembly GCF_902167145.1. Taxonomy (NCBI): domain Eukaryota; kingdom Viridiplantae; phylum Streptophyta; class Magnoliopsida; order Poales; family Poaceae; genus Zea; species Zea mays. The sequence continues at coordinate 110,477,151 of NC_050101.1, read as the reverse complement.
GGCAAGAGGTAAAATGAGTATTTCATCCTCTTGTGATGATAGCAGTAGTGATTATGAAGGTGAGGCAAAGCCCTCCTTAGATGAGCTTGCGGAAGCCGTTAAATTTTTTGAGGATGTATGCACTAAACAAAAGGTTCAACTTAAAACTTTGAAAAATAAGTTGATTAGCTCTCAAGATGATTATAAATGTCTGCTAGAAAATTTTGAAACATTTGAAAATTTAAATTGTGAGCTATCAACTAAAATTGAGCAATTAGAGTCTAATGCTACATCCTCAGCTACCGATGATAACCTTATTAAAAAGAATGAAAAACTTAAGGCTAAGTTAGCTAGCTCCCAAGAAGCCATTGAAAACTTGCTAGGGAAAATGGAAGTTCTTAGCATACATAATAATGAGCTAACTACTAAGCTAGAAAACATTGGTAGCACCCTATAAGTATCTTTGGTTGAAATACCTGAAATTATTAAGAAAGATGCTTCTACTTCTTGCTTTGATTTAATTAATGATACTAACCCCTGCAATCAAGTTCTTGTTAAGATTGTTGTTATAGAAATATGTCCAGATGAGATTGCAATGGAGAATGAGCAATTGAAGCAAGAGGTGGCTCGCCTTAGCAAGGCTCTGTATGACAAGAAAGGCAAAGCCAAATAAATCCAACCTCCTCAGGATAACACCACTGCGGAGTGAACAGGCCTGTGGAGGAAGAAACTGTGATTTGTAGGCTATGCCACAAGGAAGGCCACAAGTCTTACCAATGCAAGGTGATGACCGGGGATAAGAAAAAACAAAAGCTCAAGCAAAAGCCAGCAAGCAAGCAAAATCTCTAGCACTTATATGAACAAGGTGGGTAAAAAGGCTGCTACACCATACTTAATCAAGAAGAAAAAGAATGGAAATGCGATAGCAGTCAAGGCCAACAAGAAAGCCAACAAAGGAAAGGGGGCCAAACGCATCTGGGTGCCAAAAGAAATTATTTCAACCATGAAAAGCACCAAGAAGGTTTGGATCCCAAGAGGGAAGTGAGAAGTCCGAAGGACGTCGGGGAATTTGGAGACCTGGCAAAATGGGTTGTATATCATGGGAAGCATCATATTGGATCAAGTCTATTGCCAAGTGAGTGAAAACTTTGGACCCAAGTTCCCCACCCATGACCTAGGTAACTAGATTTATTGAATTTCTTTTTTAGATGTGTGTATCTATTTTCTTGTATCTAGTTTTTACCTTTCATGCCTAGTTTTACATGATGTATTTTCTGTAATTTAATTGCATGCATACTAGGTCAATCATATGGTAGGAATGCTCGTTTTCAATTCATATTATTAAGCAAACCTACATGGTTTAAAAGGATTAGTTAAGCACGACACATAGCTTATTCAACACTCTGAGTAAATGATATTCCTATTGGTAGTTGTATATGACATATCCTTCAATTGGTATGCTTCAATTGATATCATTTGTCTTATATGTGCCAAAGCTCGGATTATAGATAATCTGCCCCTCTTGATATCAAAATCAATGTGCATGTCTCCTACAAGTAGTCAAAACTTGTGCGCACACTTTCATGGGGAGGTTACTCTATAATCTAAGTCTTTGAGACTAATACATGTATTCAAGTCTATTTTATGTATGTAGCATCCCAAAAATTCAAATCTTGGAATTTTCTCAAACTCGCTCTAAATTCAAAATGAATTTCAAATTTCATTTCAAAATGTTTGTTTGCGAGTTGATATCAGCAAATAATATATAGTGGTCTATATTCTCTCCAAAATCCTCCTCAAATATCCTACAAATATTTCCCCAGTGACCACCCTCAATTTCTTTTCAGAAATACTGCCCAGATATTTCTCCAGTGATCCCCCTCAAATTCTTCCAGAAATACCGCCCAGATATTTCCCGAGTAATCCCCTTCAAGTTCTTTCCAGAAATATTGTCCAAATATTCCACCGATATATCTCCAAGTATTTTCCTCTTGAGAAATACCTTCAGAATTATTTTTCAAGTCCCTATAAATATTTTCTTCATAACTTTCCTCATACTCATACGTATATGTATGCCTCCGGTGTCATACGGTGAGCTCTACAAGCTAATCTCACTTATACAAGACAAATGCATGCTAATCTCTCACTAATCCTCTCATCCCTCCCCCTAATCGCCCACCATGGCTATAAATAGAGGGGCAAGGGCCTCCTCTCATCCCACCCCAAGCCATTTCATGGCAACTCTCTTCCCCCCCACACACACACACCCACTCCATGTTCCACACAAGCACACACTAGCACAAGGATCGTTCGGTCGTTCTTCGATCGTTCGTCCCCCTGTTCTTAGTTTGTTCGTTCGTTCGTCCGATCGTTCGATCGTTCATGGTTCGTTCGTCCGTTCATCCGATCGTTCGTCCGTTCGTTCGCCCAAATAATCTTTTTTCCTGCCGTTATGCTACCGAAATTCCGATCGTTCGTTCGTTCGATCATTCGATTGTTCATCGTTCGTTCATAGTTCCTATTCATCGTTCATCGTTCGTTCATAGTCCTTATTCATCGTTCTTCCAGATAATCTTTGTCCTGCCGTTATGCTGCCAAAATTCCGATCGTTCGTTCGTCCGATCATTCGATCGTTCGTCCGTTCGTTCGTCCAAATAATCTTTTTTCCTGCCGTTATGCTGCCGAAATTCCGATCGTTCGTTCGTTAGATCATTCGATCGTTCATCATTCGTTCATAGTTCCTATTCATCGTTCATCGTTCGTTCATAGTCCCTATTCATCGTTCTTCCAGATAATCTTTGTCCTGCCGTTATGCTGCCGAAATTCCGATTGTTCGTTCGTCCGATCATTCGATCGTTCGTCCGTTCGTTCGTCCAAATAATCTTTTTCCAGCCGTTATGCTGCCGAAATTCCGATCGTTCGTTCGTTCGATCGTTCATTCATAGTTCCTATTCATCGTTCATCGTTCGTTCATAGTCCCTATTCATCGTTCTTCCAGATAATCTTTGTCCTGCCGTTATGCTGCCAAAATTCCGATCGTTCGTTCATAGTTCCTATTCATCGTTCATCGTTCATCGTTCGGTCATACGGACTATTCACCATCACTATTCACCATTACTATTCATCATTACTACTCACCGACACTATTCGTTATTGTTACTATTCGTCGTTACTATTTATCATCGTTACTATTCATCGATGATATTTATAATTACTTTTTCGTCGTTACTATTCATCGTTACTGTTCATCGATCATCCGATCACCCCAAATTTCAACTACTCATCTGTCATGTTGTCCAGTCCACCTAAGACCAGCCAGACCCATATTCCAGTCATACGAACTTCGGTGACTGTGATTTTCCTTCCAGTAGGGAACCTCCCATCTGGTCACCCATCCTAGGTTTCTCCAAGTTGAGCATGCTTAACTTTGAGATTCCTTCGAACTAGGCTTCCAAACTCAGATTCCAATAATTCTTGTTTCTAAATTCTTATCAAACTATTCCCTATCCAACCATGTCATCCCTTAAGCATGGTTCATGTTCCAGAAAACTCCCAAAATACTCTTGTCCCATATTCTGCCTATAACTCTCCTGTTCAGACTAAGTCAGTCGATTCATTCGTCACTATTCTCAGCAACAGTGAACTTCACTGTGCTACACCACATGCACCCATCCATGTATCGCCATTCTGACCACTATACTAAATATTTATTGGCATACTTGCTGGTTTGTATGTTTGCTTGTTCATGTTGCATAGTTATCGGAGCGTTCGTGTCGTCTCGTGGAGGCCAGATCTGCAAGTCTATGCGAGGCGGTGGAGCCAGAAGCCAGTTCCATGAGCTCTCCTTCCCCCTTCGCCGGATAAGCACGGCAAGCTCACTTGATCCCTTTGATGCATAAATTACCTATGATTTTTCAACCACAACCCTTAGCCTATTATTTTATGCATGATATGATTTTGAGACAAGTTATTATGGCCACCCAGCCGCTTGACGCAATCAATACTTGATATATTTGTTCCAAATGTGAGAAAAGGTGTGAGTTTTCAAAAGAAAATGCTTTTGAAAATGTGTATGATGAAGGGTTTTCACCCTTATTACCTTTGAGTAGGGATGATCACGGACTCCCTAGTTTAGGGGAGGGCCTAAGGTGATGGCTAAGCTGGTTTAGGAATGAGCAGAAGGATTGTCCCCTCATATAAGGACCGGTTTGTCATCCTTCACTACCTGTACTCATGACAAGTACAACCACTCGAGACTGTATGGGCAGTCACTCAATCTGAACTCGTACGGTTCAAACCCCAGGGTTATGAAGGCTGGGGAGCACCGGGAGGATAAGGAGGGGGAATGTTTTGTCCGGTTTGGACATGGCGGTGGCCTGACTCCTTCCGGTATAACCGCTAAGGTAAGGACGTGCGAGGAAAGAAAGAGATTTGGATTCGGCTCTCACTAGCTATGAGATCGCAGAGCCGGACTAGTGGGTAAAGTGTACACCTCAGCTGGTTTTTGAAAATGAAAACCAGTGGGAAACTGATGAGATACCTGGATGGTTTAGTCCAGGGGATTTTGTTCTATATTGAAAAAAACTTCATGCTCCTTTGGGAGAGGATGCGCTTTAAAAAATACAAAATGTTTTACAAAACAACCCCTACATAAAATATTGTTGTTTCTGCAAAATATCCTGAGCTCCACATATTCCATGCATTATATCTGTTTTCCCCATTCCGCGGGTGAAGGTGGGCTACTGAGTACGTTTGTACTCACCCTTGCTTATTTGTTATTGAAAGGGAATTAGGCTTACACCTAGTCCCTAACTAATTTTGGTGGTTGAATTGCCCAACACAAATAATTGGACTAACTAGTTTGCCCAAGTGTATAGAATATACAGGTGTAAAAGGTTCACACTCAGCCAATAAAAAGATCAAGTGTTGGATTCAACAAAGGAGCAAAGAGGCAACCGAAGGCCCTCTGGTCTGGGAGCACCGGACTGTCCGGTGTACACCGGACAGTGTCCGGTGCACCAGAGGACTCCAACTCGAACTCGCCACCTTCGGGAATTTCCAGAGGCAATCGCGCTATAATTCACCGGACAGTGTCCGGTGCGCCAAGGAAGAGCGGCCTCAGGAACTCGCCAGCTTCGGGAAACGCCAACGGCTAGTCCGCTATAATTCACCGGACTGTCCGGTGTGCACCGGACTGTCCGGTGTGCACCGGACTGTCCGGTGCAACTCCGGAGCAACGGCTATCTCCGCGCCAACGGCTACCTGCGGCGCATTAAATGCGCGCGCAGCGCGCGCAGAAGTCAGGCGCGCCCATACTGGCACACCGGACAAGGAACAGTGCATGTCCGGTGTGCACCGGACACCCAGGCGGGCCCACAAGTCAGAAGCTTCAACGGTCAGAATCCAACGGCAATGATGACGTGGCGGGGGCACCGGACATGTCCGGTGTGCACCGGACTGTCCGGTGCGCCATCGAGCAGACAGCCTCCCAACGGCCACTTTTGGTGGTTGGGGCTATAAATACCCCAACCACCCCACCATTCATTGCATCCAAGTTTTCCACTTCCCAACTACTACAAGAGCTCTAGCATTCAATTCTAGACACACCTAAGAGATCAAATCCTCTCCAAATTCCACATAACGCCCTAGTGATTAGAGAGAGGGATTTGCTTGTGTTCTTTTGAGCTCTTGCGCTTGGATTGCTTTCTTCTTTCTTGATCCTTTCTTTGCGATCAAACTCACTTGTAAATTGAGGCAAGAGACACCAAACTTGTGGTGGTCCTTGTGGGAACTTTGTGTTCCAAGTGATTGAGAAGAGAAAGCTCACTCGATCCGAGGGATCGTTTGAGAGAGGGAAGGGTTGAAAGAGACCCGGCCTTTGTGGCCTCCTCAACGGGGAGTAGGTTTGCAAGAACCGAACCTCTGTAAAACAAATCCGTGTGTCACACTCTTCATTTGCTTGCGATTTGTTTTGCGCCCTCTCTCGCGGACTCGTTTATATTTCTAACGCTAACCCGGCTTGTAGTTGTGTTTATATTTGTAAATTTCAGTTTCGCCCTATTCACCCCCCCTCTAGGCGACTTTCAATTGGTATCAAAGCACGGTGCTTCATTAGAGCCTAACCGCTCGAAGTGATGTCGGGAGATCACGCCAAGAAGGAGATGGAGACCGGCGAAAAGCCCACTACAAGCCACGGGAGCACTTCATCGGAAGAGTCCCGCACCAAAAGGAGGGAGAAGAAGAAGAGCTCCTCCAACAAAGGGAAGGAGAAGAAATCTTCTTCTCACCACAAAGAGAAGAAGGAAAAATCTTCTTCCCACAAGCCGCATCGAAGCGGAGACAAGCAAAAGAGGATGAGGAAAGTGGTCTACTACGAGACCGACACTTCATCAACATTGACCTCCGACTCCGATGCGCCCTCCGTAACTTCTAAACGCCAAGAGCGTAAGAAGTTTAGTAAGATTCCCCTACACTATCCTCGCATTTCTAAACATGCACCTTTACTTTCCGTCCCATTAGGCAAACCACCAACTTTTGATGGTGAAGATTATGCTAGGTGGAGTGATTTAATGCGATTTCATCTAACCTCACTCCACAAAAGTATATGGGATGTTGTTGAGTTTGGTGCACAGGTACCATCCGTAGGGGATAAGGATTATGATGAGGATGAGGTGGCCCAAATCGAGCACTTCAACTCTCAAGCGACAACAATACTCCTCGCCTCACTAAGTAGAGAGGAGTATAACAAAGTACAAGGGTTGAAGAGTGCCAAGGAGGTTTGGGATGTGCTCAAAACCGCGCACGAGGGAGACGAGCTCACCAAGATCACCAAGCGGGAAACGATCGAGGGGGAGCTCGGTCGGTTCCGGCTTCGCAAAGGGGAGGAGCCACAACACATGTACAACCGGCTCAAGACCTTGGTGAACCAAGTGCGCAACCTCGGGAGCGTAAAGTGGGATGACCACGAAGTGGTTAAGGTTATTCTAAGATCTCTTATTTTCCTTAACCCTACTCAAGTTCAATTAATTCGTGGTAATCCTAGATATACTAAAATGACCCCCGAGGAAGTAATCGGGCATTTTGTAAGTTTTGAGTGCATGATCGAAGGCTCGAGGAAGATCAACGAGCTTGATGATCCATCTACATCCGAAGCTCAACCCGTCGCATTCAAGGCGACGGAAGAAAAGAAGGAGGAGTCTACCCCAAGTCGACAACCAATAGACGCCTCCAAGCTTGACAATGAGGAAATGGCGCTCGTCATCAAGAGCTTCCGCCAAATCCTCAAACAAAGGAGAGGGAAAGATTACAAGTCCCGCTCCAAGAAGGTATGCTACAAATGTGGTAAGCCCGGTCATTTTATTGCTAAATGTCCTATATCAAGTGACAGTGACCGAGGCGACGACAAGAAGGGGAGAAGAAAGGAGAAGAAGAGGTACTACAAGAAGAAGGGCGGCGATGCCCATGTTTGTCGGGAGTGGGACTCCGACGAAAGCTCTAGCGACTCCTCCGACGACGAGGACGCCGCCAACATCGCCGTCACCAAGGGACTTCTCTTCCCCAACGTCGGCCACAAGTGCCTCATGGCAAAGGACGGCAAAAGGAAGAAGGTAAAATCAAGATCCTCCACTAAATATGAAACCTCTAGTGATGAAAATGCTAGTGATGAGGAGGATAACTTGCGTACCCTTTTTGCCAATCTTAACATGGAACAAAAAGAAAAATTAAATGAATTAATTAGTGCTATTCATGAAAAGGATGACCTTTTGGATTCCCAAGAGGACTGTCTAATTAAAGAAAACAAGAAACATGTTAAGGTTAAAAATGCTTATGCTCTAGAAGTAGAAAAATGTGAAAAATTATCTAGTGAGCTAAGCACTTGCCGTGAGATGATTGACAACCTTAGGAATGAAAATGCTAGTTTAAATGCTAAGGTTGATTCACATGTTTGCAATGTTTCAACTTCAAATCCTAGAGATAATAATGTTGATTTACTTTCTAGGATTGATGAGTTAAATGCTTCCCTAGCTAGCCTTAGAATTGAAAATGAAAAATTGCTTGCTAAGGCTAAAGATTTTGATGTTTGCAATGCTACTATTTCCGACCTTAGAACCAAGAATGACATGTTACATGCTAAGGTTGTAGAATTAAAATCTTGCAAACCCTCTACATCTATCGTTGAGCATGTATCTATTTGCACTAGATGTAGAGATGTTAACATTGATGCTATTCATGATCATATGACTTTAATTAAACAACAAAATGATCATATAGCAAAATTAGATGCTAAAATTGCCGAGCATAACTTAGAAAATGAAAATTTTAAATTTGCTAGAAGTATGCTCTATAGTGGGAGACGCCCGGGCATCAAGGATGGCATTGGCTTCCAAAGGGGAGACAATGTCAAACTTAGTACCCCTCCTAAAAGATTGTCTAATTTTGTAAAGGGCAAGGCTCCCATGGCTCAGGATAACGAGGGTTACATTTTGTACCCTGCCGGTTATCCTGAGAGCAAAATTAGGAGAATTCATTCTAGGAAGTCTCACTCTGGCCCTAATCATGCATTTATGTATAAGGGTGAGACATCTAGCTCTAGGCAACCAACCCATGCTAAGTTGCCTAGAAAGAAAACTCCTAGTGCATCAAATGATCATAACATTTCATTTAAAACTTTTGATGCATCTTATGTTTTGACTAACAAATCCGGCAAGGTAGTTGCCAAATATGTTGGGGGCAAGCACAAGGGCTCCAAGACTTGTGTTTGGGTACCCAAAGTTCTTGTGTCTAATGCCAAAGGACCCAAAACCATTTGGGTACCTAAAGTCAAGAACTAAACTTGTTTTGTAGGTTTATGCATCCGGGGGCTCAAGTTGGATACTCGACAGCGGGTGCACAAACCACATGACTGGGGAGAAAAAGATGTTCTCCTCATATGAGAAAAACCAAGGTCCACAAAGAGCGATCACATTCGGGGATGGAAATCAAGGTTTGGTCAAAGGTTTGGGTAAAATTGCTATATCTCCTGACCATTCTATTTCCAATGTTTTTCTTGTAGATTCTTTAGATTACAACTTGCTTTCTGTTTCCCAATTATGTCAAATGGGCTACAACTGTCTATTTACTAATGTAGGTGTCACTGTCTTTAGAAGAAGTGATGATTCAATAGCATTTAAGGGTGTGTTAGAGGGTCAGCTATACTTAGTAGATTTTGAAAGAGCTGAACTCGACACATGCTTAATTGCTAAGACTAACATGGGTTGGCTCTGGCATCGCCGACTAGCCCATGTTGGGATGAAGAATCTTCATAAGCTTCTAAAGGGAGAACACATTTTAGGATTAACAAATGTTCATTTTGAGAAAGACAGGATTTGTAGCGCATGCCAGGCAGGAAAGCAAGTTGGAGCCCATCATCCACACAAGAACATCATGACGACCGACAGGCCGCTTGAGCTACTCCACATGGATCTATTCGGCCCGATCGCTTACATAAGCATCGGCGGGAGTAAGTACTGTCTAGTTATTGTGGATGATTATTCTCGCTTCACTTGGGTATTCTTTTTACAGGAAAAATCTCAAACCCAAGAGACCTTAAAGGGATTCTTGAGACGGGCTCAAAATGAGTTCGGCTTAAGGATCAAGAAAATAAGAAGCGACAACGGAACGGAGTTCAAGAACTCTCAAATCGAAGGCTTCCTTGAGGAGGAGGGCATCAAGCATGAGTTCTCTTCTCCCTACACGCCACAGCAAAATGGTGTAGTGGAGAGGAAGAATCGAACTCTATTGGACATGGCAAGGACCATGCTTGATGAATACAAGACTTCGGATCGGTTTTGGGCGGAGGCGGTCAACACCGCTTGCTACGCCATCAACCGATTATATCTACACCGAATCCTCAAGAAGACATCATATGAACTCCTAACCGGTAAAAAGCCCAACATTTCATATTTTAGAGTTTTTGGTAGCAAATGCTTTATTCTTGTTAAAAGAGGTAGAAAATCTAAATTTGCTCCTAAAACTGTAGAAGGCTTTTTACTTGGTTATGACTCAAACACAAGGGCATATAGGGTCTTTAACAAGTCCACTGGACTAGTTGAAGTCTCATGTGACGTTGTGTTTGATGAAACTAATGGCTCTCAAGTAGAGCAAGTTGATCTTGATGAAATAGGTGATGAAGAGGCTCCGTGCATAGCACTAAGGAACATGTCCATTGGTGATGTATGTCCTAAGGAATCCAAAGAGCCTCCAAATGCACAAGATCAATCGTCCTCCTCCATGCAAGCATCTCCACCAACTCAAAATGAGGATGAAGCTCAAGTTGATGAAGAAGAAGATCAATCAAATGAGCCACCTCAAGATGACGGCATTGATCAAGGGGGAGATGCAAATGAGGAAGACAAGGAGGATGAGGAAGAAAAGCTGCCACACCCAAGAGTCCACCAAGCAATTCAACGAGATCACCCCGTCGACACCATCCTCGGCGACATTCATAAGGGGGTAACTACTCGATCTCGTGTTGCACATTTTTGTGAACATTACTCGTTTGTTTCCTCTATTGAGCCACACAGGGTGGAGGAAGCACTCCAAGATTCGGATTGGGTGGTGGCAATGCAAGAGGAGCTCAACAACTTCACTAGAAATGAGGTATGGCATTTAGTTCCACGTCCTAATCAAAATGTTGTAGGAACCAAATGGGTCTTCCGCAACAAGCAAGACGAGCATGGTGTGGTGACAAGGAACAAAGCTCGACTTGTGGCCAAGGGATACTCCCAAGTCGAAGGTTTGGATTTCGGTGAAACCTACGCACCCGTAGCTAGGCTTGAGTCAATACGCATATTATTGGCCTATGCTACTTACCATGGCTTTAAGCTTTATCAAATGGACGTGAAAAGTGCCTTCCTTAATGGACCAATCAAGGAAGAGGTCTATGTTGAGCAACCTCCCGGCTTTGAAGACAGTGAGTATCCTAACCATGTATATAAGCTCTCTAAGGCGCTTTATGGGCTCAAGCAAGCCCCAAGAGCATGGTATGAATGCCTTAGAGATTTTCTTATTGCAAATGGCTTCAAAGTTGGAAAGGCCGATCCTACACTCTTTACTAAACCACTTGAGAATGACTTGTTTGTATGCCAAATTTATGTTGATGATATTATATTTGGGTCTACTAACGAGTCTACATGTGAAGAGTTTAGTAGGATCATGACACAAAAGTTCGAGATGTCTATGATGGGGGAGTTGAAGTATTTCTTAGGATTTCAAGTGAAGCAACTCCAAGAGGGCACCTTCATTAGCCAAACTAAATACACTCAAGATATTCTAAGCAAGTTTGGGATGAAGGATGCCAAGCCCATCAAGACACCCATGGGAACTAATGGGCATCTCGACCTCGACACGGGAGTCTATTTTAAAACCAAGTCATAGGTGTATTGAAAGGGAATTGGAATCTTCGGCAAAGATAAAGGCTTCCACTCCGTAACTCATGCTTCGCCGTCGCTCCAAGCCACTCTTCATTCTAGGGGGAGCATGAGCATCAAAGAAAAGGACTTCGACTTTGGGGGAGAGAGTAAGAGCCCAAAGCAAAAGACCAGACTTCGTCTTTGGTATAATCTTAACTCATTTATTTATGACCAAAGGGGAAGATAGCACTTCGAGGGCTCTAATGATTCCGTTTTTGGCGATTCATGCCAAAGGGGGAGAGAGTAAGAGCCCAAAGCAAAAGGACCGCACCACCACCAATTTCAAAAACTCGTGTTTTCAAGAATATTTTCAATTGGTATCCTATTGTGTTCAAAAGGGGGAGAAAGTAGTATTTCAAAATGTTATATCAAAAACCTCTTGAACACTAAGAGGTGGATCTCATTTAGGGGGAGTTTTGTTTAGTCAAAGGAAAAGCATTTGAAACAGGGGGAGAAAATTTCAAATCTTGAAAATGCTTTGCAAAATTCTTATTCACTACCTTTGACTATTTGCAAAAGAACTTTGAAAAGTATTTACAAAAGAGTTTGCAAAAACAAAACATACGGTGCAAGCGTGGTCCAAAATGTTATATAAGAAAGAAACAATCCATGCATATCTTGTAAGTATTTATATTGGCTCAATTCCAAGCAACTTTTACACTTACATTATGCAAACTAGTTCAATTATGCACTTCTATATTTGCTTTTGTTTGTGTTGGCATCAATCACCAAAAAGGGGGAGATTGAAAGGGAATTAGGCTTACACCTAGTCCCTAACTAATTTTGGTGGTTGAATTGCCCAACACAAATAATTGGACTAACTAGTTTGCCCAAGTGTATAGAATATACAGGTGTAAAAGGTTCACACTCAGCCAATAAAAAGATCAAGTGTTGGATTCAACAAAGGAGCAAAGAGGCAACCGAAGGCCCTCTGGTCTGGGAGCACCGGACTGTCCGGTGTACACCGGACAGTGTCCGGTGCACCACCGGACAGTGTCCGGTGCACCAGAGGACTCCAACTCGAACTCGCCACCTTCGGGAATTTCCAGAGGCAATCGCGCTATAATTCACCGGACTGTCCGGTGTACACCGGACAGTGTCCGGTGCGCCAAGGAAGAGCGGCCTCAGGAACTCGCCAGCTTCGGGAAACGCCAACGGCTAGTCCGCTATAATTCACCGGACTGTCCGGTGTGCACCGGACTGTCCGGTGCAACTCCGGAGCAACGGCTATCTCCGCGCCAATGGCTACCTGCGGCGCATTAAATGCGCGCGCAGCGCGCGCAGAAGTCAGGCGCGCCCATACTGGCACACCGGACAAGGAACAGTGCATGTCCGGTGTGCACCGGACACCCAGGCGGGCCCACAAGTCAGAAGCTTCAACGGTCAGAATCCAACGGCAATGATGACGTGGCGGAGGCACCGGACATGTCCGGTGTGCACCGGACTGTCCGGTGCGCCATCGAGCAGACAGCCTCCCAACGGCCACTTTTGGTGGTTGGGGCTATAAATACCCCAACCACCCCACCATTCATTGCATCCAAGTTTTCCACTTCCCAACTACTACAAGAGCTCTAGCATTCAATTCTAGACACACCTAAGAGATCAAATCCTCTCCAAATTCTACATAACGCCCTAGTGATTAGAGAGAGGGATTTGCTTGTGTTCTTTCGAGCTCTTGCGCTTGGATTGCTTTCTTATTTCTTGATCCTTTCTTTGCGATCAAACTCACTTGTAAATTGAGGCAAGAGACACCAAACTTGTGGTGGTCCTTGTGGGAACTTTGTGTTCCAAGTGATTGAGAAGAGAAAGCTCACTCGATCCGAGGGATCGTTTGAGAGAGGGAAGGGTTGAAAGAGACCCGGCCTTTGTGGCCTCCTCAACGGGGAGTAGGTTTGCAAGAACCGAACCTCGGTAAAACAAATCCGTGTGTCACACTCTTCATTTGCTTGCGATTTGTTTTGCGCCCTCTCTCGCGGACTCGTTTATATTTCTAACGCTAACCCGGCTTGTAGTTGTGTTTATATTTGTAAATTTCAGTTTTGCCCTATTCACCCCCCCTCTAGGCGACTTTCAGTTATTTTTTAGAAAAGGAGATTGGGTAAGAGTTACGACTGTTCCCAACCTTGCATGTGGTTGTTGGACCGCTGATTTGCTTCGTTGTGTATATCGGGCTGCTTCAGCCCCACTCTGATAATATGTCCCGAGTTGTGGACCAACTCTTAAAGTTGTTCGCCACCTTTGTAGGTTTGTCTCGTTTAAGCAGATTTGGTATCATCTGATGTATAAATGTGTTTACTAGCCTCCTGGGACTAGTAATTGTATCACATTTGGGTCCCAGAGGATCTGGGGCGCTTCAATGTAGTAGTCTTATTGAAGGAAAATGGAGTCCCCGGAGAAAAACAATAAGCTTCCACTGCAAATCTACATGTAGTTTCATATGATTATAGTTGGTATTATCTACATGTCTTCTCCAGTTCTTGATTAAGACTACATTTCATTTCTTGTACTTCACATGTTGCTAAAGGCATATGTTGTCAAAATATATCTGTTACCTATGCATAAGGGAAGTTAGTCTAATTAAATTATGTCTCGTACCTCTATTTTCGCATGCTTTTCCTGAATAGAGGATCTCCGACAAGGGGAGTATTTCTTCGTCTATGACAAAGGGGGAACCTTCTTTCAAAGGGGGAGTAACCTTTTAATGCTTCAATTGATAAATCTTTTAAGAGGGTAAGTCTTATTTGCTTCATATATACTTTTAATGTCTTCCTTTTCGGTGGTTGATGCCAAAGGGGAGAAGTTTTAGGGACCAAAGCAATGAAAATTATATCAAACACCAAATACCACCAAATTAAAAAAATTATCTTGCAAGTTGTGTTGGTACTTTGGTCTAAAATAGGAAGTAAGTAAATTATGGATTTAGGGGGAGGCTTAAGTCCATAATATCACTTTTATGGGACATTCATGCATCCTACCAAGTAGATTGCATATTTTCATTCAATTTTTTGTTATATTTGTTTGCTTTAGTTGTGCTGTCATTAATCACCAAAAAGGGGGAGATTGTAAGGAAAATGGACCCCGTGCCATTTGGCTAAAGGGATTTTGGTGTTTGATGATCAACATAGCCTATGGACTAATGTGTTTGATAGTGTTTGTATTTACAGTTCACATGATGCGAAGAGGATTGGACTAAGGCACTGAGGATGCAACACCTCAAAGGAAGACATAAAAAGAGCTTAGAAGTCCAAAACTCAAGAACAAAAGAAACCCAAGGAAACAACGAAGAAATCCATGAAGTGGGCAGTTAGCTAGTGCACTGGTGGTGCACCGGACAATGAACAGTAACCTATCTGGTATGCACCGGACTGTCCGGTGGGACACCGGGTAGTCTGCGCAGAGAAGCCCACACCGGGCGCTGTCGGGCTGTAGCACCGGACAGTCTAGGTTACAGTCGGATCCAACGGTTGACAGATACAGACCCCAACGGTCAGCTCACATGGCATGGCACCAGACAGTGAACAATGCTTGTATGGTGCGCATCAGACTGTTCGGTGCGCCCATCGACAGAAAGCTGCTGCTTCTGTCCAAGTGCATACTGTAGACATTTCCAAGTGCTCAAACACCCGAGTGCTAAATAGAATCACTTGGTGATTAGTGTAGGTGCTTTGCGAAGTGCTTAGGTTAGTTAGACCGCTTATGCGCTTGCTCTAGGTGAATCCTTGTTAGTTGAGTGAGTTTAGAAAAATCACACAACCCCTCGGCTCTTGCGTGAGCCGTTTTAATTGTACCGAGTGGGGCGAGAGTCTTGTGATACCATGACAACCGTGTTTGTGTCAGGGCCACCACCGTGTATCGGAGGGAACGAGGCCCGCGACGTTTCGACCGGAAGCTCGATAGTGGATACGACAGGGAGCGTCCCAGAGGAGCCAGAAGTGGAGAACCACTTGCACGTGGAGAAGGCCCATGGCTCTGTACGGAGTTACTCGACCGAGGTGCTTGGCCCTCGCGTGGGCTACCCTTTGTGTAGGGGCACCAACGATGATTAGTCGAAACCTAGCGTGGTTCCACATACCTCGGTAAAAATACTGGTGTCATTCACGAGAGTTTGCATCTCTACCTTGCTCTTTACCTTCCGCATTTATATTAAGTATTTAAGTGTCAATCTTGTCTTTCTAGTTAAATCATTTAGTATTGAAACTTAGGCTTTGCGATAGAGATAGCAACACTTAGACAAAACCTAGTTTGCACATTCTAGATTGTTTATCTGAATAGGTTTTGCTCTAGGGATTTATTTGTGGCCTAGTTTATAAAGAGTCTTTAGAAGTCCTAATTCACCCCCTCTTAGGTGTCACTGTTTCCTACACCAGTTGTGAAAGCATCTAGGTCCCAGGTTGGTTTTAGTGATTAATGACAACGTAATATTATATGTGACTAACGTGTGTTTTGCAGAGCAAATGGTAAGTTAGGTCGCATTACAGGAAGTTGTACTACAACGGTGAAAAACAATCCCTGAGATGAGAACTTGAAGCGACGGCTGAAACAACGAATAAAAAGATGAAGGTCTTCGTATTCCGAGTGTCGAAGGAGTTGCGGACACTCGGTATAGAGTTAGGTCTTCTATTTTATTTTAGTCGTACTATAAAGAGGGGTTGTGGATGAGTAGTTTGACCAAGAGAATTCTAGTGTAGTGTTGGTGCATATTCACACTCACATCTAGTGCTAGGTGTCACCCTATAACACACTCACGAGGTAGAACGAAAACGAATTCGGAGATGTTAGGCTTTAGTGTCTATAACACACTCACGAATCAGAATGAAAAAGATGTTAGGCTTTCTGTCTTAGGGGCACCGGACTGTCCGGTGTGCACTAGACTGTCCGGTGCGCCCCCTGACAGTGGGACCAGTCAGGCCCGGGGGTAGAGCTTCGCCCCCGAGAAAACCCAAGAGCATCGAGTTGGGAGAATGAATTTTAGACGCCACACCGGACTGTCCGGTGTGCCATTAGCCCAACGGCTAGCTGTCAGAACTAGCCGTTGGAGTCGACCGTTGGTGCACCGGACTATCCGGTGCGCCCATGCGCAGGAAACCCTGGTAACGGCTAGTTTGGTGGGTGGGGCTATTTATACCCCCTCCACCCACCATATTGAATGTCTTGCTGCCCACATTGATGTCCATACATTGCTAGAGCATTGCAAGCATCACAAAGCATAGTGAGGTGATTAGAAAATCTTAATCTCGCATTAGGACCTCATTAGTGCAAGTGAGAGCCACCTAGAGCACACACCGCATGCATTAGGCTTCTCTTGGTCAAGTGAAAGTCTATGTCTTGTTACTTTTGGTGATCGGCATCACCTAGATGGCTTGGTGGCGTTGGGAGCATGGTGATCACCTTGGAGGATTTGTTGGTGACCCGGCTCGAGATTGTAAGCAGTCGTGAGGGATCCACCGCGCTGGAGTGGCAAAGGATCATCTCATAGTAGCACTTGGTTCTTGCGAGGACCAAGGGGGAGCGATACCCTTGCACGGGTGCTCCAATGAGGACTAGGGAAGAGTGCCGACTCTTTGATACCTCGGGAAAAAATTGGAGAAGTCTTCTAAACCTTGCTTTACATTCCGCATTTAATTCAAACATTTTACCTTGTTTATTTGTTTAGAAAGTAGTTGAAGCAATGTCTTAGTATTGTTGTATTTCTAGTAGTATTCCCTTATTGCTAGTAGTTGGGTGAAGTTGGGCTGTTGCTTAGGGTTTAATAGTTGTTGATTTTTAGAAAAGCCCAATTCAACCCCCCCCCTCTTGGGCATCGTGATCCTTTCAAGCTGTTTGCGAAATCAGCCTATAATGACATCTTTTTTACCTTAACAACCAAGGAGGGAAGGCTGGCTTGGCTGAGGAGGTGGTGTCAATCAATGAATGTCTATTAGTTCGTATGCTAATCATGTGTATGGAAGTTTGAATTGTGTGGTTCTGGATGGTAGTTGTATATTAGTTGTTGGATATGTCTGATTTTGGTTAGGAGTATAGAACCTCTTCCAACTAGCTGAGATTGCTTTTGGGTTGTAAGATAAAACATGTGCTACTGGAGTAATGGTTCCTTATGGCATGCCCTTCAGTATGTGGGAAGGCATGGATATGCATCACAAAATGTGTTGGCTATTTGTGACTTTGACATGCGCTTCGCCTTTGCCGTCGCGGGATGGCCTGGACCAGCACATGACATGCGTGTTTTCAACCATGCAATTCGGAAGTATGGCGATAAGTTTCCCCACCCTCCACTAGGTAAGTCCTTTGTTATTTTCATTTGGTAATTCAAAAGACATGTGTTATGTTAGTTGCTTTAAGTTTTAACTCCTAATATTTGTGCACACTTGTAGGTAAATTTTATCTTGTCAATTTGGGATATCCCAATCGACCAGGATATCTAGCGTCATACAAGGGCACAATGTACCACTTGGCTGAGTTTCGACAAGGAAGTAACCCTTGCGGAAAGGAGGTATTCAATTATGTGCATTCGTCTCTTCGCGATGTTATTGAGCGAGCATTTGGCATTCTCAAAATGAAATGGAGGATCTTGTTGCACCTACCGTCGTATCCTTTGGAGAAGCAAAGCAAAATAGTATTTGCATGCATGGCTCTTCATAACTTTATTCGAGAAAGTGTGATGCATGATATGGACTTCGACATCTGTGATCATGATGACAACTACATGCCGATGGAAGCGTCAATTTCATAATATGAATTTGTTCCGTGGTAATTTGGCAGATGCTTTATTAGCAATGTAATCGTGAGAGTACCAATGTAAGGGACATGTATGGTGTTTAATAACTTCTGGTCACTCCATGAGGGTGTAACTATTTTGTGTCATCAATTATTTTATTAATCATGAGAGCACAAGTAGATTGCTTCGCGGTGGCGAGCGTGAGACAGAAGGGATCGAGGAGCCAGGACTTGGGTGCCACCTGCACAAAAGTTGTGGCGTCAAGGGGAAAGGTGTGGTCCTGGAAGACGAACATGGCGCAAATGGTTTGAAACTGTGCATCTCTGCAGACAAAGCACAAAAAGGTAGGGGCAATAACGGAATCGATGTTGAACATACAACTCCAAGTATCTGCAATCCAAACAAGATGGATAGAAATAATGCATAATCTGTATATTGCAGAATCCAGGATTTTGAATATGTGTATCTTGTCCAAACGAGACCTAGATTGGGACGAAGTTTTAGGGGCGGTTGGTTTTTCACCATGGTTTCGTGGGCAGTTTCAATCAGCGTGACCAAATTCTTGGACTAGGTTGGGCTGAGCAAGATTTGCTCAGTTAGGCCCCCTTTGGCAGGGCTTATATCCAGCGGCTTCTCCTTTGGCTTCACGCTTTTCCCCGCAAGCCATACCAAACGCGCTTTTATCAGATGGCTTTAGGTGGAAAGCAATTCCCTGTTTTGTACTAGATAGGTGAAGCCAAAAAATGTGGCTCGGTCAGCTTTGGCTCCTGTATTTTTTGTGAAAACCCCCTCCCACCGATCCCATCTCGTCTCTATCCGCACGCATCCTATCACGAACATGAATCCCTTACGACCCCGGCAAGGGATCGCCGCCACAGCAACTGGCGGCCACGGCGCAGCCGGGAGAGGCCAAAGCGCGCCCGCACCCGCACTCGGCCATGGCGCACCTGAAGGATACCTGGGCGCATCCATGGGCGCGACGAGTCGACGCAACGGCGCGGACGGGCAAGGCCAAATCGCGGCCGTAGGAGCCGGCGCAGCCGGGCGAGGCCAAATCGCGCCCGCACCCGCACTCGGCCATGGCGCGCCTGAAGGATACCTGGGCGCATCCATGGGCGCGGCGAGTCGACGCAACGGCGCAGATGGGCAAGGCCAAATCGCGTCCGGGCAACTCCATGGATTCGCCGGTGATGGCCACGATGCCGTCCGTGGAGGCGTCCGACCTGTGATTGCTGGAGGCGGGCGCGGAATCCCAGCAACGCGCATGGCGGCGGGCCATCTTGGCGGCCTGGGTTTCTCCCTACCAACGACGGCAGGTTTGGATTCTTCCACGCGATCTCCTACTATTTGACGCCTTGGGCTCCGCCATTGCCGACAGTGGTTTGCATCTGGCGGTCGGACGGCGCGCTGCCGCTACTCTCCGTTCGCCGGTGGCTGCTCTGCCCGTGGGAGATGTTTGCTCGGATAGTAGGAGCTTCAAGGCGTCAAGAACAGACGAATTGGTTTGCATCTGTTGCTGACCGTCGCTTGCAAGTAATTGCACGTTCGTTTTGTGCAGGGCTGCCAGACACAGTCTCCTCTGCATTTGTCTTGCCTGGGCGTAGCCACACCCCATTGGTGGACGGAAATGGCTTCTCCACGCCTATGCATAGCCAACCGATGACCGGGCATGGCCATGGATACACTAGACAGGGAGATGATAGTCAATCAGTACCACAAGATGTGATATCAAACGAAGAACAAGCTGGAAACGTCGACATTACAGATCCTAGGTAATTGCCGTATTTGCTACTTTCTACGTTACAGAGTTCCATATATTGTATGTTATCGTGTAATTTGGTTGTCTGTGATGTTATGTTCATCTGTCAAATTTTTTGTATACAGTATGGCCACTTGGTGTGATGAGTATACTAGGATAGCATGTGAAATTTTTGCTGACAAAGTCCTCATCGGAAATCGTTCAAGCACTCATTTGAACAAAGCCGGTTACCAAAATGTGATTCAGAAATTCAAAGAAAGGACAGGAGTTGTGTACACCCGTAAACAATTTAAGAACAAATGGGACAGATTGAAAATTGATTACGGGATTTGGAAGCAATTAACAAGACAGACTGGTTTAGGTTGGGATGGTAGTGGTAAAAATATTGACATGCCTGAAGATTGGTTGAAAAAGATGGCAAAAGTGAGTTCCTTATTTTAGTGTGTACCATATTAATTGTAATCATGTTGCAACCTAGTTTGGTTAATATTTGTTTAATTGATAAAAATGCAGGCTATTAAAGGATCAACTAGATTTAAGACTAGAGGGCTACAGAATGAGGACCATTTAGCTACTATGTTCGAAGATCTACGCAACACTGGTGATGACCATTGGAGTGCATCCAGTGGTATTCCACCAACTCAACAAAATGTAGACCAATCACCTATAAATATTGATGTGGAATTTGAACCTACCAATGAGGATGATAGTGAGCCTGAGGAGATCACCCCTAGTAGTGGTAAAGTAAAGAGGCCACGAATCCCTGCCAATAACAAAGGTAAACGAGCAAGGAGTGGTAAAGGAAGTTGGGTTTCTGATGGTTTCGATCAAATACTTGAGATGACAAAAAGAACCACAGAGACTTGTGAGTCCATTGCTAGGAGGGAGGATACATATGGATGCTCGATCCAACAAGTTATGACATTGGTAAAGGAATGTGGTGCCACTGTTGGCACAAAAGAGCATTTCATCGCCTCTATAGTGTTTACTAAAAGATCGGAAAGAGAGATGTTCATGACTCTGGATACTCCTGAAGATAGGTTTCTGTGGTTAAAGAGCAAGCAGGAATGGATGACAAGAAATGATGTGACTAGGAGAAATTAGTTGCCTATTTAGAAATAATATTTTGCCTTGCATTTATATTTGGATATTGTAATAATGAAAGCATTTGTTCAAACTATTTCTGTTGGGGTGATTATAATAATAATGTCATTAATGATTGTTCGAACGTTGTATTCTTTAAATTGCAGTGATGATGTTGATGATGGTGTCGACCTGAATGATTTTTTTTGGATACGGATGATGGTCAATTTACTTCTAGTTCTGATACTACGGACAGTGATTCTGACGATGATAATATTATTGGGCAAGTTATTCCATTGGTACAATGTGCACAATACAGCCTACTTTCTGCTGCTCGTTTTGCTTCTAATTATTATTTCAAGTACTATGATAAAAATGAGGCTAGGACAGCTGGACAAACTGGATATGGTTGGCTGATGGACACCTTAAAAACACCTGGATCAAGTCATAACATGTTTCGAATGAATAGTTCGCTGTTTTATAGTTTGCATGATTTGCTAGAGAGTTCGTATGGTCTGAAATCATCTATACATATGAGTTCTATGGAGTCGCTAGCTATTTTTCTTGTCACTTGTGGCCATGGTTGGTCAAACAGCGCTTTAACAAATATATTCAGACATTCGGGGGAGACTATTAGCAGGAAGTTTCATGAAGTACTTCAGTGTGTGGTGTGTATGTGCAAGGACTACATCAGACCAATTGATCCAAATTTTTCCACTGTGCATAGTCGAATTGCTGGTGATCGAAGGATGATGCCTCATTTCAAAGATTGCATTGGAGCATTAGATGGTACCCATATTAATGCCACACCGCCGGTAGAAGATGTTATTAGATACATTGGGAGAACTGGTAAAGCAACTCAAAATGTGATGGCTGTAGTTGATTTTGACATGAGATTTACGTATGCATCTATAGGCCAACCTGGGTCTATGCACGACACAAATGTCCTATTCCATGCATTGAGGAATGATACAGAAAATTTTCCACACCCTCCTGCAGGTATGTATTAATAGTATACTACTTTTCAACATTTGTAGTAAGACTCTAATTTTTTATCATGTTATTCGTTTAATTGTAGGGAAATATTATTGTGTCGACGCAGGATATCCAAATCGACCTGGGTACTTGGCACCATATAAAGGTCAAAGGTACCATGTACCTGACTGGAGGAGAGGACCAGCTCCAAATGGTGAGCAAGAGCACTTTAACCATTTGCATTCAAGTATTCGTAATGTTGTGGAGCGAGCATTTGGAGTCTGGAAAATGAAGTGGAGAGTGCTACTGAAAATGCCGTCTTACAAAATGGGAGTTCAAAAAATGATTGTGGCAGCGACAATGTGTTTGCATAACTACATTCGAGAGAACCATGCTTTAGATTTGGATTTTGTGAAGTGTGATCGGAATCCTGATTATGTGCCCACAATTCCAGATAGGTATGCTAGATTTCAGCCATCGCAAAATGCATCGGATACATCGACAACACAATCAAATGATCGAACCATGGACAGATTCCGGGATGATATTGCTAGGGCAGTCTTTCTTTCTAGATCAGTGTGAATTTTGTATACATACATATTTGTATATATTGGATCATCGTCACTTTTAACTGAATATTTTACAATTTCTAGTTCATATGTGGATGACATTAATTAATCGTTGATATATACTATTATGTTAATTTATTTGATGCATATCGTGTACGTTATCAACTTGTGTATCTGCGTACGAGCAAACCAGCGGGGCAACAATACTACAATATATTAAAAAACTATCAAAGGTTTATTTTGTAAAACAGTACAGAAGCTGTGTTACCAAACGATTTTTGAAAATGGCTTTGGCTCTCCCAAAAAAGCTGCTCGCATGAAGAAGCTAGAGCCAAATCTATTTTTCTAAAAGCTAAAGCCCTGCCAAAGGAGGCCTTAGTTGGGGGCTTCTTTTAGTTATTTGAAGCTCGCGGCTCCTAATACATAAACTATATATATCACCTAGGGTGATGGACACTAGTACAAACAAGCTCTATAGTGACGGTTGTGAACCTATTTTCACTGGAGTTTCTTAGAACTGTCGGTGCTAGGGGCCAGTAGAAATCATCATTTTTACAGGCGGTAAATGAGGACCGCGAGTGAAAATCGATTTTCACTTACGGTTGAGTTAAGAAAACCGCAAGCGGAAATCAATTTCCCCTGGCGGACAACGTAATAAAGTGATTTCCACTAGCGGTCGACGTAATAAAGCCGCTTGTAAAAAATATTTTCAAAAATATTAAACGGATTTTTAAAACAGCAAAATTTTATTTAAGGAGAGGACTCCGCCCACCCGCCCGTCTCCGTCAAAGTCGCAAGTCATGGCATTTTTCGTGCAAAATTCTCACGTTACGCGGTTGCAAGGAATCGAAGCGCCGACCTCACCCTCGCGCGTACCCTCCAATGCAACTCCGCCTATGACATGCTTTGTGTCTAGTTTATTGTTTTTTCCACATATTACAACGAACTGGATGTAAATTCCTTGTTTGAGACTGTAAACGAATTCAAATAAAAAGTTGTCAACTACAAAGTTGAATAAATTTTGAAGTTCTACAACTTTCATTTTGACATTTTTTTCATCCGAGGTAGTTTGCAAAATTTAAATTTTAAATTTAACATACTTAGATTCAATTTTTGAGAACCGAAATGAGTCCAAATAAAAAAGTTGCCAACTACAAAGTTTCATAACTTTTAGAGATCTATAACTTTTATTTTGGTTGTTTCATCATACGAGGTCATTTGAAATACTCGAAAAATTAAGGATAAAAATGATTTCTAGTGACTGTTCCTTAAGAAGACCGCCACTAGAAATCGATTTCTACATGCGGTTCCTTAACAAAACAGCCAGTAGAAATCATAGATTTTTACATGCGGTTTTCTTAAGGAACCTCCACTAAAAATAGCACAGGCGGTTGATAACCGAATCCGCCTGTAAAAATATATCATCCTGCATGCTTTGAGTCTTTTTATACTAGTGGGACCCAATGGTCCATCATTGGGTCCATCACCAGGACCACCTTGGCGTGCGGCTCGTGCCTGCGCAGCTCCGCCCGTGTATAGGGGTGGTAATGGATCGCGATCCAAATGCTTTTTCACAAAATGGTAGAGCCCTAAATAATTTTTAATTCAAAAATGAATAGAAATAAAGTCCGATGCTAATCCGATATGATCTTTAAATCTTATAGTGTAAATTTAGAGTATATTGTCACCCCTATCCGATACTCACTACCCGAATCCAAACTACCCGAACCCATATCCGATCTACTCGAACCCGAATCACCCAAACACTAGTTCAGATCCTGGGTCTGAAAACCCGAAAATATACTGGGTAAATCAAGTAACATGTCCCAGTTCGACCCGATTTACCCGAAAGTATATATTATTTGTTTTGGTCCCTAAGCTGGCTTATACTACCTTGATAATGAATAATTAAAAATACTTATAGTGGAAGACAGTAGTGTAAGACAATCATGGCTGCCTCTTTGCGTCTGGTGCAGTATGTAATGACGAATTTGGAAGCCTTTGCCCTGTCGTTGTGAGCCTGATATGATTTACAATTTGGGCTCTAATTGAAGTCGACATCATCTTCTTCTCCAATATATCATTTAATTTTAGGTAAATCCGTAGAAGTTATGTTATATGTTTACGTAGTAGTTCTTTATTTGTTTGAAATATTAATATATTAACGTAGTAGTTCTTTATTTGTTTGAAATATTAATATATTGCAGTGGATGAAAGCTGATTGGGTAAATCGGGATTACCTGAACCCGAAATTATGGGTACCCAAATTATTAGGTATCTGCTTATTTTGGTACACTTCGGGTAGCGGTTTTTAAAATACGTATTTTGAAAAACTCGAATTACCTGACCCTATTTTTTCGGGTAACCCGAATGACCACATCTAGTGCTGGGTGATGCGGCTCGTGGACAGGCGTGGGGCGGGACGTGATGAACATGTGATTCTACTTGTACAACTATATCATGGACACATTGAAATATATATATATAGAACTTTTGAGTAAATAAGATTATAAACCAGAAGTTAACAAAAAGTATTGAACTTTATAATAAGGGAGAACAAAGATATATTATTGAAGCGCTAAAAACATGTTTCCTGGTATATAGATGAGAATTTAAGAAATAACAACTAGTTAACTAGTGCTACATATGTCTATAAATAAACAAACTAGCTAGTTAACTAAGCTACCGTATAATTATTTGGACAATACTCCTAAATAACATATAGGAATACAAGAAGATATCTCCGCTTGTCTTTAGATAACTAATGTTTGCACAAAATGCAAACGCACACCGAGTGAAATCCACCTGATTCACATCTGTAATCCTTTACATAGGAACCATCAGAGAATTTTCCCTCTATAGCACAATTTGCCTTGCACATTGCTTTAAAGCAGAATGGATGCACTTTAACAAACTGCCTGCAAGTTTCTGCACGGAATATGTCGACATATTATTAGAATACAATAGTGGGGTTTTATCTCAATAAAACTAACATTAAACTGTAAGCATTAACAAACTAATAGAGTTCTATAAACTAAACAAATTAATAGACATAAGCAAATGAAATAATTGATTTCATGGAAGTCTACCATCTGCCATTAATTCTGCATGTCATCAAATATACATTAATATGGTAAAACACTATAAATTTGAGAGGGATACAAACCTGCCAAAGTAGTATCTCCATGTAAGGCAAGTACTAAGAAGATGAATAAAGTAACATATCTTGGATCCATTATCAAACTTAAAATGTCTAAGATATATCTTGTCGCTTGTGAGTGGACTAATGATGGTTCCATTTACATGTTGTATAAATAGAGAGTGAAATTACTAATGATAGAATTGCAACATGGTCCAACCAGGGAAATGCATGTTGATAGTGTCAAATCAAACTAACAGTTAGTTACTAGTAGACTAAATCTTGGTAGAGAATGGTGTTCGAGTACCAACAACTGCACTACATGCATAAATATATTTGGTCAAAGATCCTAGATATACACACACACAAATAGGTCATCGTGGTTGACATGCATACCTTATTTTTGTATGGAGAGCATGGTATTTTATAGTTGCTATTTTCTGAATGATTTATGTTTGCATTTGTGTGCATGTATTGTCACACTCGATTTAAAGAAGACAATTGAATGCAAACCATGTATATGACAAGACCAAATTCACATACACAACGACGTTATTAGTGAAAGTATCATCACATAATGCTTTAAATAAATAAAATAAATGTATTATTACATACCAAAGTCATAGAGAGAACGAATTAAACTTAGTGAATAGCATATAAAACAAGTAAACTCAAATATCCATAGACAAACTGGCTAGTGGTTCACCCACCTAGTATTCATCATACTCCTAGAACTCCTTAGTGTACTCATGATTCCCATCTTGACCATCTAAGCAGCGGTTGCATTAGATGCAACGTAGTTGTTGTAGAAAATAACAAAGATGAGCATACAACTTACCCAGCAAGTGACATTAAAATGATGCATATGGAGGCTTTTGTATTTACTAGTTGAGGATTAGCATTTTTAGTTGGTATAAGAAATCATTTCGAAGCCAAACCATGTTATAAGATCTAATGTGTGAGGAAACTCTAAGTTTCACTTAACTGTGAGCATGACTGATATTAGATTATACACTTTACCCACAAGACAAGATATTTTCTGGTTGTACCTATCGTGCACCTCAGAAGTGTGCATGATAGGTACTTTTATTGTAAGGTCATTTCTTATAGAGTCACTACAAGTTTCCACCCAATTTGTCAGTATAGACCTAAGTCCATTGGGTGACTATCCAAACCTACACCACATTTGACTGTAAATGTCTATACCTCAGTGTAGGAAACAGTGATGCATAAGAGGGGTGAATTAGGACTTCTAAAAACTATCTCTAAATTAGGCCACAAATTAATCCCTAGAACAAAACCTATGCACATAAGAAATCTAAAATGTGCAAACTAGATTTTGTCTAAGTGTTGCTATCTCTACCGCAAAAGGAGTTTTACAACTTAAATTCCAATCCTAAATATTATAACTAGAAAGAAGAGATTGAAACTTAAGTACTTAATGTAAACGCAGAGGGTAAAGAGCAAAGGTAGAGATGCAAACTCACATGGACGACATCGGTATTTTTACCGAGGTATCCGAAACCACGCAAGGTCCCGACTAATCCTCGTTGGTGCCCCTACGCAAAGGGTATCCCACGCGAGAGCCAAGCACCATGGACGAGTAACTCCATAGAGAGTTGCGGGCCTTCTCCACATGCAAGTGGTGCTCCGCTTTCGGCTCCTCTCGAACGCTTCCCGCCGTCTCCACTATCGAGCTTCCAGCTAAAATGTCGCGGGCCTCGTTCCCTCTGGTACATTGTGGTGTTCGTGACACAAACGTGGTTATCACAGTCTCATAAGACTCTCGCCCCACTCGGTACAATATTACAATGGCTCACGCTAGAGCCGAGGGGTTATGTGGGTTTTCCTAAACTCACTCAACTAACTAAGGATAACCTAGAGCAAGCGCAATAGCGGTATAACTAACCTATGCACTTCTCAAAGCACCTACGTTAATCATCGAGTGATTCTATTAAGGACTTGGGTATTTGAGCACTTGGAGATGTTTTAGGCTCCCATACCTTCAAATGGCCAGTTGTAGGGGTATAAATAGCCTCCTCCTCAAATATAGCCGTTGGATAGGAAGTTGACTGTTTGTCATCGGACGCACCGGAGAGTCTGGTGCCCTGGCCACATCAGTCGACTGTTGAGGTGCTGCAGTCGACCATTTGATAAAGTTGTTGCTGATCGTTGCCCAGACTGTCCGGTGCTCTAACTCATGAGAGTCCATTTGTGGATCTCTCTGTGCGGGCTATCCAGTGCACACCGGACAGTACGGTGTGCCACCAATGCGCTAGCTGACTGCCCTTTTCTTGTTTTCTTCAATCCTTCTCTTGGGATCTTTTTATCTTGAGTCTTGAGCTTGTGCTTGATATTTGTTGATCTTCTAAGTATCTTTTAGGTCTTCTTTTGAGGTGTTGCATCCTCAGAGCCTCAGTCCAGTCATCTATTGCATACTGTGAGCAACAATCACAAAGACTTAAAGAACATTAGTGTCGGCGTTTCGAGACCGGGGGGTCCCTGAGCCGACGAGTGAATGTCGCCGCGTGCCCCAGCCCAGATGGGTCGAGCGCGAGGGCGAGCGCGAAGGGGGGAAAGCGAGGCGGCCGGAGACCGGCGTGAGAGAGGTGGGAATCCCGCGGCCTTCGTGTTCGTCCCGCGCCCAGGTAGGGTGCGCTTGCAGTAGGGGGTTACAAGCATCCACGCGGGAGAGGGAGCGAGCGGCTTCAAGCGAGCGCATGTCTCGTCCTCGTCCCCGCGCGGCCAACCCTCTCTAAGAGGGCCCTGGTCCTTCCTTTTATAGGCGTAAGGAGAGGATCCAGGTGTACAATGGGGGGTATAGCAGAGTGCTACGTGTCTAGCGGAGGAGAGCTAGCGCCCTAAGTACATGCCGTCGTGGCAGCCGGAGAGATTTTGGCACCCAGCTGGTGTGATGTCGTGGTCGTCGGAGGAGCGATGGAGCCTGGCGGAGGGATAGCTGTCGGAGCGGTTGAGTCCTTGCTGACGTCCTCTTGCTTCCGTAAGGGGGCTGAGAGCCATCGTCGTCACAGAGTATGCGGGGCGCCATCATTGCCTATCTGGCGGAGCGAGCCAGATGGGACGCCGGTCTTGTTCCCTACGGCCCGAGTCAGCTCGGGGTAGGGTGATGATGGCGCCTCCTGTTGACGTGGTTGGTCTGCGCCCTAGGTTGGGCGATGTGGAAACTCCTCCGAAGTCGAGGTCGAGTCTGTCTTCCGTGGCCGAGGTCGAGTCCGAGCCCCTGGGTCGGGCGAGGCGGAGGCCGTCGGCTGAGGCCAGGGCGGAGCGGAGTTCGCCGTCTTCTGGGGCTGAGCCCAAGTCCGAGCCCTGGGTCGGGCGGAGCGGAGTTCGTCGTCTTCTGGGGCTAAGCCCAAGTCTGAGCCCTGGGTCGGGCGGAGCGGAGTTCGTCGTCTTCTGGGGCTGAGCCCGAGTCCGAGCCCTGGGTCGGGCGGAGCGGAGTTCGCCGTCTTCCGGGACTTAGCCCGAGTCCGAGCCCTGGGTCGGGCGGAGCGGAGTTCGCCGTCTTCCGGGACTTAGCCCGAGTCCGAGCCCTGGGTCGGGCGGAGCGGAGTTCGCCGTCTTCCGGGACTTAGCCCGAGTCCGAGCCCTGGGTCGGGCGAAGCGGAGCTTCCTATGGTGCCTTCGGCCGGGCCTGACTGCCTGTCAGTCTCACTCTATCAAGTGGCACCGCAATCGGAGTGGCGCAGGCGGCGCTGTCCTTCTGTCAGGCCGGTCAGTGGAGCGGCGAAGTGACGGCGGTCACTTCGGCTCTGCCGGCTGGGGGGCGCGTCAGGATAAAGGTGTCAGCCCACCTTTGCATTAAATGCTCCTACTATTTGGTCGGTCGGTGCGGTGATTTGGTCAGGGTTGCTTCTTGGCGAAGACAGGGCCTCGGGCGAGCCGGAAATATGTTCGCCGCTGGAGGGGGGCCTCGGGCGAGACGGAAATCCTCCGGGGTCGGCTGCCCTTGTCCGAGGCTAGGCTCGGGCGAGGCGTGATCGAGTCCCTCGAATGGACTGATCCCTGACTTAATCGCACCCATCAGGCCTTTGCAGCTTTATGCTGATGGGGGTTACCAGCTGAGAATTAGGAGCATTGAGGGTACCCCTAATTATGGTCCCCGACAGTAGCCCCCGAGCCTCGAAGGGAGTGTTAGCACTCGCTTGGAGGCTTTCGTCGCACTTTTTTGCAAGGGGACCAGCCTTTCTCGGTTGCGTTTTGTTCTAGTGGGTGCGCGCGAGCGCACCCGCCGGGTGTAGCCCCCAAGGCCTCGGAGGAGTGGTTTCACTCCTTCGAGGTCTTAACGCCTCGCATAATGCTTCGGGTGGTCTGGTCGTTCCCTCATGCGAGCTGGTCGTAGCCTGGGTGTACGGTCGGGTCCCAAGTTCTCGGGCTGGTATGTTGACGCTGTCAACGGTTCGGCCGGAGCCGGGTTTGCGAGAGCAGCCCCCGAGCCTCTGCACAGGGCGAGAGGGCGTTCAGGGACAGACTCGGCTTTTTTACATACGCCCCTGCGTCGCCTTTCCGCAAGGAGGAGGGTGGGAAAGCGCCATGTTGCCCTCGATGGGCGCCGAACATGGTGTCTCCGGTGAGCTGCGAGCGGGTAATCCGAGTGGACGTCCGTGCCCCGTTTGTTAGGGGTCGGCTAGGGGCCCAGAGGCACGCCCAAAAGTACCTGCGGGTGATCTGCCGGACCCGGTCCCCTGGCGACGGGGTCCGAGGGCTCGATGCCTCCCTCTGATGGGATTCCGTTACAAGATCGTTCCCGCTGGTCTCGGAAATGTCCTAGGGTACCTCGGGAGCGCAGCCCGAGCCTTGGTTATGTATCGAACGTACCCATGGTCATCCCTCACTCTGTGTCTGAGGCGGCTGTGAACCCTTCGGGGGCCAGCCTTCGAACCCCTGATTAGTAGTGGGCGCGGAGCCCGAGTAGCCTGAGGCGGTCGTTGAACCCTTCCGAGGGGCCGGCCTTCGAACCTCTGACCAGTAGTGGGTGTAGGGCCCACGTGATCTGAGGCGGCTGTCGAACCCTTCCGAGGGGCCAGCCTTCGATCCTCTGATCAGTAGGGAGGCTCGGAGCCTGGTTCCTTCACGGGGAAGGACCCTTTTCGGGGTATCCCCCTTTCCCGATCCCTGTTGCAAGAGAGAGAAAGAGGAAAAAAGGAAAAGGGATACGAAATCGAACGACGCGGCGTACCTTTACTGACGCGGTCATTATGGCGAAGGCGAAGCATCGCCCGCTTCTCCTGCCAGAGGCGCCGCCTGTCCTGCCGCGGAGTTAATGCGACGGGGAGAGTGGTTGGCGGGGCGGCCGTTGAGCGTGCGCGAGCCGTTCGAGGAACGGAACACGGGCGCGTTGTCTTCACGCCGTGAGAGAGGGTTTTCTCGCTGCCCCCGGATGGGACGTGAGCTTGGCTGACGACGTGACCGCTGCTCCTGCCCGCCTGCCACCGTCATTACTGCCGGCCCATTTTTGGCCGCACTGACCGCCGCGCCAGGCTGGCGCTGCTGGGTCGTGCGCTGGGTCGCCTCGAGTCGCGGTATCGGTTCCGCAGTCGAGGAGGCGCGGTGGTGGCGCAAGTGGCGGTGCAGTTGCATGCACGAAGCATTCGGCGCGCCGGTTGCATGACGCGTGGGCCTGGGCCTCCATGCTGGGCGTGTTGGGAGTCGGAGAAGCGCGCCCACTTGGCGCGGTTGCATGCCGCCTGCATGGCTGCTCGCCCCTTTCGCCCGTTGGTCTGGGCAAAAGTGGAGGGTCACTTGTAACCGCTGGGCGGTTGTGCGCACCGCGCACGGCGGTTTGGCTTCTTCTGCTCTGAGCCGACTTGCATGATGTGTGGGACCCAGCCCCCGCGCCGCAGGGGAGGACCTTGGAGCGTGTTGGAGAAGACTCAGCCCGCGACGGCTGGGGACGCAAGTAGGGAGAGTCGCCTTTAAAAGGATGGTGACCCCCTTGGAAGGCGACCATGTCTTCGTGCTCCCTTATGCATCGTGTCTTTCCACCTTCCAAGCCCCCGTATGGGGGATACCCACCGTCTTTCTACCTTGTCGTCGGAGGAACGCAACTCCGTGGGAGTTGGTACCTTTCAGCCATCGTTCGGCTTCAAGGATTTTCATCACACAGCCCGGTCGCACCCTTCCTCTGGTGGTCACCCAAAACGGTGATCTCTAGCCCTTGGATGGGGAGAGGCAAGCCGGGCTGTGATCTTGGTCCCGCCCTCAGCCTCGAGGGTGTTCGTCATCCTCGCTGGGGCGGGGAGCGAGGCGAGCCGGGGCTCTACCTCCCGCGCGGGCCGGCGGGCCACCTCTTCTTCCAGCTTCTGGTGGTGGCAAACATCCCCCAGCTCTGCGGAGGAGACGTCCTCCAGCCATGCCGGGGAAGGCGAACTGTTGTTGCCCAGCTAGGATGCAACATTCCGCCCTCTTCCTCGCTTTCGCGGCGAGGACGGCAGCGAGGACCTGCCGGTGCGCTTGGGAGCGGCCCGCTCTTTGGCTTTAATAGCTAGTTCGCGTCCCTTGAGCGGGAACGCGAACGAGAGCCCTCCGGCGGCCACGTCCGTCCTGGGACCATGGCTGCTGCTGCAGAGGTCGCTGGCGGGTCCCCCGGTGTTCGTCGCCCCGCAGGCTCCCCCGTGTGGAGGTTGTTCATACCCGCGGGGACGGAACCAGAGTTCCGTCTGTAATGGCACTTTGAATGCCAGTGTTTTTGTTCATTGTGGCTATCGAGGCCGGAACATGTATGTAATTTCGGCACGGAGCCGTGTTTTTTCCTCATTTTCGAGCACTAAGACTCGCCTGTTGGTTGTCTGAACCGCTTCACTAAGCCTGAGTCGCCCCGTGTAAAGGTGACGGGTGAGGTATCCGTATCCCGGAGGCGTAGGAGTCCCTCGGCTCGGTCGGCCTTGTTGTCCGAGGCTTCTCTAGCTTAGTTAAAGGAACCCCTCGGCCGCTCTCCGATGAGCCGAGGCCAGGGGTAGCGGTGTCAGCATGAACAGAAGCAGAGTTGGCTCGAAAAGAAAACCTGGTTGGCCGGAGCCTGGCTGGGTCATCCGTTAGCGGGACCGACGCCGGGATTGACCAGCCGAGGCCTCGGGTCGGGCTGACGTCCGTGGAGGACAGCTGGCCGAGGCCCCGGGGCGACCGACCGAGCCGCCTGCTCGGGCCGGATTCCCGGAGGGGACCCTGGCAGCGATGGCCCGGGCGTGGCGATGACGTCGTCCTTCAGAGCGGAGATCTTCGGACCGCGTCGCCGTTCGAGGCTAGGTTGAACCTCGCCGAAGGTGTTGTTGATGCCGAGGGTGCTTCTGCTCCCTTCCAGCGTCAAGACCCGAGCCTGCGGGATCGGATAGTCTTGTAGCGTGTGTTTCCTGCGGCCGCCGAGGCCAAAACACACCCTCGCCGTGTTGTAAAGTTGCGTCTCTTTTCCTCTTGTTTCGAGTATCTGGACTTTTTTGTCGGTAACAGAAATGTCTGTGCGGGCGAGAGTTGCTTCTCGCGGAAGGTGACGAGTGAGGTATCCGTATCCCGGGGGCGTAGGAGTCCCTCGGCTCGGTCGGCCTTGCCGCTTACGCGCACTCTTACCCGTCCATGGGGCTCTGTCATCGACGCAGTCGAGAAGGCTCGAAGAATCGCTTCGGCAGAAGAGCTTCTGAACGTGAAGACTTGTTCGGTCCGCGGAATCACTTATCCGAACGTGAGTTACTTATCGCAGAAGGTGATGAGTGAGGTATCCGTATCCCGGAGGCGTAGGAGTCCCTCGGCTCGGTCAGCCTTGGCTGCTTACGTGTACTCCGTCGTTTTCAGGATCCACTTTCGAAGTAGTCAAAAAGCACGAAAGACATTCTGGCAGAAAAGATCTTTTTTCGAGGAAAATTTCGACGCAGAGGGGGTTCCCCCCCCTTTTAGCCCCCAAGGGAGGGTCGGGCTTTGCCGAGGCGAGGCCGACCCTTCCTTGATGACTAAACTTTGCGTGGGTGCGAGGTATATGAACAACTTGAAAACATCTTAAGGGTAGAAGCGACGTAGCTGTTGGATGTTCCAAGCGTTGTCGTAGACCTCGCCTTGACTGTTGGCCAGCTTGTACGTTCCAGGCTTCAGAACTTTGGCGATGACGAACGGCCCCTCCCAGGGGGGCGTGAGCTTGTGCCGCCCTCGGGCGTCTTGTCGCAGCCGAAGCACCAGGTCGCCCACCTAGAGGTCTCGGGACCGGACCCCTCGGGCGTGGTAGCGTCGCAGGGACTACTGGTACCGCGCCGAGTGTAGTAAGGCCCTATCCCGAGCCTCCTCTAGCTGGTCCAGTGAGTCTTCTCGGCTAGCTTGGTTGCTTTGGTCGGTGTAGGCCCTCGTCCTCGGGGAGCCGTATTCCAGGTCTGTGGGCAAGACGGTCTCGGCCCCGTAGACTAGGAAGAACGGCGTGAAGCCCGTGGCTCGGCTCGGCGTTGTCCTCAGACTCCAGACCACCGAGGGGAGTTCCTTCATCCATCGCTTGCCGAACTTGTTGAGGTCGTTGTAGATCCGAGGCTTGAGCCCTTGTAGAATCATGTCGTTGGCACACTCTACTTGCCCATTTGTCATGGGGTGAGCTACGGCGGCCCAGTCCACCCGGATGTGGTGATCCTCGCAGAAGTCCAGGAACTTTCTGCCGGTGAATTGGGTGCCGTTGTCGGTGATGATGGAGTTCGGGACCCCGAAACGATGGATGATGTTGGTGAAGAACGCCACCGCCTGCTCGGACCTGATGCTGTTCAGGGGTCGGACCTCGATCCACTTGGAGAATTTGTCGATGGCGACCAGCAGGTGCGTGTAGCCCCCGGGTGCCTTCTGCAAGGGGCCGACGAGGTCCAGACCCCACACAGCAAAAGGCCAGGTGATGGGTATCGTCTGCAGAGCCTGAGCGGGCAGGTGGGTCTGCCTTGCGTAGAATTGACATCCTTCGCAGGTGCGGACAATTCTAGTAGCGTCGGCCACCGCCGTGGGCCAGTAGAAGCCTTGTCGGAAAGCATTCCCGACAAGGGCTCGAGGCGCTGCGTGATGGCCGCAAGCCCCCGAGTGTATCTCTCGCAGGAGTTCCTGACCTTCGGTGATGGAGATGCATCGCTGGAGGATGCCAGAGGGGCTGCGGTGGTAGAGCTCCTTCTCATCACCCAGCAAGACGAACGACTTGGCGCGCCGCGCCACCCGCCGAGCCTCGACTCGGTCGAGGGGTAGCTCTCCTCGGTGGAGATATTGCAGGTACGGGGTCTGCCAGTTTTGATCAGGCGTGGCCCCGCTTTGCTCCCCCTCGACGTGCAGCGTCTCACCCTCGGGGGCCGAGGGTACCTCGGGCTGAACCGAGGGCACCTCGGGCCGGGCCGAGGGTGCCTCGGGCTGTGTCAAGGGTGCCTCGGGCTGTGCCGAGGGTACCTCGGGCTGGGCCGAGGGTACCTCGGGTTCGGGCGTGTCGTCGATCTTGACGGAGGGTTGATGCAGATCCGGGGAGAAGACGTCCGGGGGAACCGTTGTTCGCCCCGAGGCTATTTTAGCCAGCTCGTCCGCAGTCTCGTTGTAGCGCCGAGCGATGTGGTTGAGCTCGAGCCCATAGAACTTGTCTTCCAGGCGCCGAACCTCATCGCAGTAGGCCTCCATCTTCGGATCGCGGCAGTGGGAGTTCTTCATGACTTGGTCGATGACGAGCTGCGAGCCACCGCGAGCATCGAGGCGTCGGACCCCTAGCTCGATGGCGATTTGCAATCCGTTGACCAGAGCTTCATACTCAGCCACATTGTTGGATGCCGGGAAATGGAGGCGTAGTGCATAGCGTATGTGCTTCCCGAGGGGCGAGATGAAGAGTAGGCCTGCGCCGGCTCCCGTCTTCATCAACGACCCGTCGAAAAACATGGTCCAGAGCTCCGGTTGGATCGGAGCCGTCGGTAGCTGGGTGTCGACCCATTCGGCCACGAAGTCCGCCAAGACCTGGGACTTGATGGCCTTCCGAGGGGCGAACGAGATTGTCTCGCCCATGATTTCCACCGCCCACTTTGCAATCCTACCCGAGGCCTCTCAGCACTGGATGATCTCCCCCAGGGGGAAGGATGACACCATAGTTACTGGATGAGACTCGAAGTAGTGTCGCAACTTCCGCCGTGTCAGGATCACCGCATACAGCAGCTTCTGAACTTGTGGATAGCGGATCTTGGTTTCAGACAGTACCTCGCTGACGAAGTAAACTGGCCTCTGAACGGGCAATGCATGCCCCTCTTCTTGCCTCTCGACCACAATCGCGGCGCTAACCACCTGAGTGGTCGCGGCGACGTAGACCAAGAGGGCTTCTCCGGCAGCTGGGGGCACCAAGATAGGCGCCTTCGTGAGGAGCGCCTTCAGGTTCCCGAGGGCTTCCTCGGCCTCAGGGGTCCAAGTGAAGCACTCAGCCTTCCTCAAGAGGCGGTACAGAGGTAGACCTCTTTCGCCGAGGCATGAGATGAAGCGGCTCAGAGCCGCGAGACATCCCATGACCCTCTGTACGCCTTTCAAGTCCTTGATGGGCCCCATGCTAGTGATGGCTGCAATCTTCTCCGGGTTGGCTTCGATGCCCCGCTCGGAGACGATGAACCCCAAGAGCATGCCTCGGGGCACCCCGAAGACACACTTCTCGGGATTGAGCTTGACGCCTTTCGCCTTGAGACATCGGAATGTCACCTCAAGGTCGGAAAGGAGGTCGGAGGCTTTCCTCGTCTTGACTACGATGTCGTCGACGTAGGCCTCGACCGTGCGGCCAATGTGTTCGCCGAACACATGGTTCATGCACCGCTGGTACGTCGCGCCCGCATTCCTCAAGCCGAACGGCATGGTGACATAGCAGTACATGCCGAAGGGTGTGATGAAAGAAGTCGCGAGCTGGTCGGACTCTTTCATCCTGATTTGGTGATACCCTGAGTAGGCATCAAGGAATGACAGGGTTTCGCACCCAGCAGTGGAATCCACGATTTGATCGATGCGAGGCAGAGGGTAGGGAACCTTCGGACATGCCTTGTTTAGACCAGTGTAGTCTACACACATCCGCCATTTCCCCCCTTTCTTTCTCACAAGCACAGGGTTGGCAAGCCATTCGGGATGGAATACCTCTTTGATGAACCCTGCCGCCATTAGCTTGTGGATCTCCTCGCCTATGGCTCTGCGCTTCTCCTCGTCGAATCGGCGCAGAGGCTGCTTGACGGGTCGGACTCTGGCTCGGATGTCCAGCGAGTGCTCGGCGACATCCCTCGGTATGTCGGGCATGTCCGAGGGACTCCACGCGAAGACGTCGGCGTTCGCGCGGAGAAAGTCGACGAGCACTGCTTCCTATTTGGGATCGAGCCCGGAGCCGATCCGGATCTGCTTGGAGGCGTCGCCGCTGGGGTCAAGGGGGACGGACTTAACCATCTCCGCTGGCTCAAAGTTGCCGGCATGACGCTTCACGTCTGGCACCTCCTTCGAGAGGCTCTCTAGGTCGGCGATGAGGGCCTCAGACTCGGCGAGGGCCTCGGTGTACTCCACGCACTCCACGTCGCATTCGAACGCGTGTTTGTACGTGGGGCCGACGGTGATGACCCCGTTGGGGCCCGGCATCTTGAGCTTCAGGTAGGTGTAGTTGGGGACGGCCATGAACTTCGCGTAGCATGGTCTTCCCAGCACCGCGTGGTAGGTTCCTCGGAACCCGACCACCTCGAACGTCAGGGTCTCCCTTCGGAAGTTGGAGGGTGTTCCGAAGCAGACGGGAAGGTCGAGTTGTCCGAGGGGCTGGACGCGCTTCCCGGGAATGATCCCATGGAAGGGCGCAGCGCCTGCCCGGACAGAAGACAGATCGACACGCAGGAGCCCGAGGGTCTCGGCGTAGAGGATGTTGAGGCTGCTGCCTCCGTCCATGAGGACCTTGGTGAGCCTGACGTCGCCGATGACAGGGTCGACGACGAGCGGGTATTTCCCCGGGCTTGGCACATGGTCGGGGTGGTCGGCTCGGTCGAAGGTGATGGGCTTGTCGGACCAGTCTAGGTAGACTAGTGCCGCCACCTTCACCGAGCAGACCTCCCGGCGCTCTTGCTTGCGGTGCCGAGCCGAGGCATTCGCCGCTTGCCCACCGTAGATCATGAAGCAGTCGCGGACCTCGGGGAACTCTCCTGCCTGGTGATCTTCCTTCTTGTCGTCGTCGCGGGCCCTGCCACCCTCCGCGGGTGGCCCGGCCCTGTGGAAGTGGCGCCGAAGCATGACGCACTCCTCAAGGGTGTGCTTGACGGGGCCCTGGTGATAGGGGCACGGCTCCTTGAGCATCTTGTCGAAGAGGTTGGCACCTCCGGGGGGTTTCCGAGGGTTCTTGTACTTGGCGGCGGCGACAAGGTCCGCGTCGGCGGCGTCTCGTTTCGCTTGCGACTTCTTCTTGCCCTTCTTCTTGGCGCCGCGCTGAGTTGACGCCTCGGGGGCATCCTCCGATGGGCGGCCCTGGGGCTGTTTGTCCTTCTGGAAGATAGCATCGACCGCTTCCTGGCCGGAGGCGAACTTGGTGGCGATGTCCATCAGCTCGCTCGCCCTGGTGGGGGTCTTGCGACCCAGCTTGCTCACCAGGTCGCGGCAGGTGGTGCCAGCGAGGAACGCGCCGATGACATCCGAGTCGGTGATGTTGGGCAGCTCGGTGCACTACTTCGAGAATCGCCGGATGTAGTCCCGGAGAGACTCTCCCGGCTGCTGTTGGCAGCTTCGGAGGTCCCAGGAATTCCCGGGGCGCACGTATGTGCCCTGGAAATTGCCGGCGAAAGCTTGGACCAGGTCGTCCCAGTTGGAGATCTGCCCCGGAGGTAGGTGCTCCAACCAGGCGCAAGCGGTGTCGGAGAGGAACAGGGGGAGGTTGCGGATGATGAGGTTGTCATCGTCCGTTCCACCCAGTTGGCAGGCCAGACGGTAGTCCGCGAGCCACGGTTCCGGTCTCGTTTCCCACGAGTACTTTGTGATAGTAGTCGGGGGTCGAAACCGGGTCGGGACGGGCGCCCGTCGGATGGCCTGGCTGAAGGCCTGCGGACCGGGTGGTTCGGGCGAGGGACTCTGATCCTCCCCGCTGTCATAGCGTCCCCCGCGCCTGGGGTGGTAGCCTCGGCGCACCCTCTCGTCGAGGTGGGCCTGACGGTCACGGTGATGGTGCTCGTTGCCGAGGCGTCCCGGGGCCGCAGGCGCGGTGGTGCTCGTGCGCCCGGTGTAGACCGAGGCTTCCCGCATGAATCGGGAGGTCGCGGCATGAGGTTCCGAGGGGTACCCCTGCCTTCGGGAGGCGGAGCTCTCGGCCCGTCGGACCGCGGCGCCTTCCAGGAGATTCTTGAGCTCTCCCTGGATTCGCTGCCCCTCGGTGGTTGATGGCTCCGGCATCGCGCGGAGGAGCATTGCTGCTACAGCCAGGTTCTGGCCGACCCCACTAGATGCGAGTGGTGGCCTGATCCTGACGTCGTTGGCGATGCGGTGCTGGAAGCCCTGGGGTAGATGACGTAGTTCTCCGGCCGGGGGTTGGCCCGCCCATGCCTGCCCGACGTCCCGGCGGATCGGCTCAAGCGCTCCTGCTCCCTCGTCGAGCCTGGCCTGCACCCCGCGGATTTGCTCGAGCTGTGGGTCATGGCCCCCCGCCTGAACGGGGACCACAGCTAGCTCCCGTGGGATGTCAACGCGAGGCACTGGCCTAGGGAGATCACCGTCCTCCGGCATGCCAAGATGGTTGCCTTCGGTGGGACCCCCTAGATCGACGTGGAAACATTCGCGGCTTGGGCCGCAGTCCTCGTCGCCGAGGCTACGGCTACCGTCGGAACAGTCGGAAAGACAGTAGTCGCATGCGGTCATGAAGTCTCGCATGGCACTGGGGTTGCCAAGTCTAGAGAAATCCCAACAGAAGCTGGGCTCGTCGTCTTCCTCGGACCCAGAGGGCTCGTAGGTCGAGACGTCCGTCAGCCGGTCCCAAGGTGACCGCATACGAAACCCCAGAGGGTTTGGACTCGCCTCTACGAGAACGCCCGCCAAAGCAAAGTCGCTAGGCGGGTTGAGGCTGAATCCAAATGACGTGGGATGGGAATCGGTCGGTACCTCTTGGTCGACGAGCGGCGATAAAGTCACGTCGGGGACTGACTGCACCGTCGTCTCAGGTACGAGGGTGACACCCAGCAAGCCCTCCGCGAGCGTGCTGGCGTCGTCCGTTTGCTCGGAGTTGGCGTGTCGCGGGGAGACGGCGCTCGCCTTCGTCTCAAGCGCGAGGTCGATGCCCGGTGCGCCCCCCGTTGGGGTGCCGGCGCCGTCGATTCACTCGACAGCCGACGAGACGTTGCCTCCCGCTTGGCCTTGGTTTCCCCGCCTTTCCCTCCGTCGGCGGGGAAGAGGGCGGGATGAGCTCGAAGGTTGTTTTTCCACCACGCGGGGAAGACGTCGTCGATTCCACCGCCGGCGGGCGGACTGTCGACCGCCATTGCCGCTGTCGCCCAGCGGTGGAATGAGTATCATGTCGTAGCTGTCGTCGAGGGACATGAACTCGAGACTCCCGAAATGGAGCACCGTCCCGGGTTGGAGAGGTCGCTGGAGACTGCCCATCTGGAGCTTGACAGGAAGCTGTTCGTCAACACGCAGCAGGCCCCTACCTGGCGCGCCAACTGTCGGCGTTTCGAGACCGGGGGGTCCCTGAGACGACGAGTGAATGTCGCCGCGTGCCCCAGCCCAGATGGGTCGAGCGCGAGGGCGAGCGCGAAGGGGGGAAAGCGAGGCGGCCGGAGACCGGCGTGAGAGAGGTGGGAATCCCACGGCCTTCGTGTTCGTCCCGCGCCCAGGTCGGGTGCGCTTGCAGTAGGGGGTTACAAGCGTCCACGCGGGAGAGGGAGCGAGCGGCTTCAAGCGAGCGCCTGTCTCGTCCTTGTCCCCGCGCGGCCAACCCTCTCTAAGAGGGCCCTGGTCCTTCCTTTTATAGGCGTAAGGAGAGGATCCAGGTGTATAATGGGGGGTATAGCAGAGTGCTACGTGTCTAGCGGAGGAGAGCTAGCGCCCTAAGTACATGCCGTCGTGGCAGCCGGAGAGATTTTGGCACCCAGCTGGTGTGATGTCGTGGCCGTCGGAGGAGCGATGGAGCCTGGCGGAGGGACAGCTGTCGGAGCGGTTGAGTCCTTGCTGATGTCCTCTTGCTTCCGTAAGGGGGCTGAGAGCCGCCGTCGTCACAGAGTATGCGGGGCGCCATCATTGCCTATCTGGCGGAGCGAGCCAGATGGGACGTCGGTCTTGTTCCCTGTGGCCCGAGTCAGCTCGGGGTAGGGTGATGATGGCGCCTCCTGTTGACGTGGCTGGTCTGCGCCCTAGGTTGGGCGATGTGGAAACTCCTCTGAAGCCGAGGTCGAGTCTGTCTTCCGTGGCCGAGGTCGAGTCCGAGCCCCTGGGTCGGGCGAG
Organism: Zea mays; assembly: GCF_902167145.1. Lineage (NCBI taxonomy): Eukaryota > Viridiplantae > Streptophyta > Magnoliopsida > Poales > Poaceae > Zea > Zea mays. The sequence goes on along the minus strand of NC_050101.1, from coordinate 110,436,077 downwards.
GCGGAGGCCGTCGGCTGAGGCCAGGGCGGAGCGGAGTTCGTCGTCTTCTGGGGCTGAGCCCAAGTCCGAGCCCTGGGTCGGGCGGAGCGGAGTTCGTCGTCTTCTGGGGATGAGCCCAAGTCCGAGCCCTGGGTCGGGCGGAGCGGAGTTCGTCGTCTTCTGGGGCTGAGCCCGAGTCCGAGCCCTGGGTCGGGCGGAGCGGAGTTCGCCGTCTTCCGGGACTTAGCCCGAGTCCGAGCCCTGGGTCGGGCAGAGCGGAGTTCGCCGTCTTCCGGGACTTAGCCCGAGTCCGAGCCCTGGGTCGGGCGGAGCGGAGTTCGCCGTCTTCCGAGACTTAGCCCGAGTCCGAGCCCTGGGTCGGGCGGAGCGGAGTTCGCCGTCTTCCGGGACTTAGCCCGAGTCTGAGCCCTGGGTCGGGCGAAGCGGAGCTTCCTATGGTGCCTTCGGCCGGGCCTGACTGCCTGTCAGTCTCACTCTGTCAAGTGGCACCGCAGTCGGAGTGGCGCAGGCGGCGCTGTCCTTCTGTCAGGCCGGTCAGTGGAGCGGCGAAGTGACGGCGGTCACTTCGGCTCTGCCGGCTGGGGGGGCGTGCGTCAGGATAATGGTGTCAGGCCACCTTTGCATTAAATGCTTCTGTGATTTGGTCGGTCGGTGCGGCGATTTGGTCAGGGTTGCTTCTTGGTGAAGACAGGGCCTCGGGCGAGCCGGAAATATGTTCGCCGCTGGAGGGGGGCCTCGGGCGAGACGGAAATCCTCCGGGGTCGGCTGCCCTTGTCCGAGGCTAGGCTCGGGCGAGGCGTGATCGAGTCCCTTAAATGGACTGATCCCTGACTTAATCGCACTCATCAGGCCTTTGCAGCTTTATGCTGATGGGGGTTACCAGCTGAGAATTAGGAGCATTGAGGGTACCCCTAATTATGGTCCCCCACAATTAGTACACAAGGTTATGTTGATCATCAAACACCAAAATCACTTAGCAAAATGGGTTGGGTCCATCTTCCTTACACTCAGGTCCACTCTTGTGGCACACTAGGTAAGCATCATGCCATCCGAGATCAATCTACTTTGGCCAGGCTACATAGTGTCATCGAAAACTGATAAAGGTCAAGGTACAACGCTCGATAAAAAAGAAACTAAGTCAAAATAATTCCTTTTTGGATTGTAACACACTTACTGATCAACTTATTTTGATAGATGAAGTAGAAATTTTTGTAGTGGAGAATGAAAAAAAGAATTACTGGTCTTAGAAAAATAAATAAATAAATAAAACTTATTTATTTACTTTGTCCTCATTTGTTTTTATTTTTTTACTCGAGGGACTGCATGGTACTACGCGGCTAAGAAAATTTGGGGTGGGGAAAGAATAGGGGTGAAAAACGGTGGATACATATAGATAGTAGGTCATCATGTATCCTACCTATTGGTCATCTATCGAGGCTCCTATAGGAAACCAAAATAGGGAAACACAATTATTGGGGGCATGTCCTTGCCATTGATCCTCAAAGTACTAAATGCTAATCATCTCTCAGATTATTTCAGGAATGATGAAGTGGCATTCGTCCCACTGGCATCCAGGAGTATGAGACAAAAAAGAAATCTTCGGTATTGCAGCTTGACCAAAGCAAGAAACGTTCGACAAAGCAGACGAAGATTCCAAAAGCGTGCTTAACACAACCTCACTGAGGAAAGATTGTGTTACCCATGTCAGACTTTGTAGTTTACATGTATAGGGTTCAAGGTAATAATTGTAATTTCATATCAAGTTGTATGCCGTGTTATCCCTATAAATAGGCGTACAGCACCCATGTACTTTTCAAACATTTTCTAGGGCAGCTACGCTTTTGTAAAGTCGAGTTGTTCCTCATCTGAAGCCCTAAAGTGCTCGTACATTTCAGACAACCTTCAAGTGCCCCGAAGGTATACTTGTAAACATTTGTAATTAAAGGGGAGTAATGAAAGAAGTGGGCTTACTATATGTCATCACAATATCCTTTTCTAACTGCATACCCCATATTCACATATGTCCCGACCTTCTTCCTCTAATCTATCCCCTCTAAATGAGCCGATCAAAGGAAAGATCTTATTACTTCAATTGTGTTGCCATGTTTTGGTTCTTCTCAAGAATCTGAACAGGTGACCAACAACTATTAAATTCATGGAATCTTCTCCCCTTATCCACTCATAAAGGTAGCAAGAACCAAGGGAAGAAGGCCAAGTGAAAGTCGCCTAGAGGGGGGGTGAATAGGGCGAAACTGAAATTTACAAATATAAACACAACTACAAGCCGGGGTTAGCGTTAGTAATAAAGAGACGAGTCCACGAGAGAGGGTGGAAAACAAATCGCAAGCAAATGAAGAGTGTGACACGCGGATTTGTTTTACCGAGGTTCGGTTCTTGCAAACCTACTCCCCGTTGAGGAGGCCACAAAGGCCGGGTCTCTTTCAACCCTTCCCTCTCTCAAACGATCCCTCGGATCGAGTGAGCTTTCTCTTCTCAATCACTTGGAACACAAAGTTCCCACAAGGACCACCACAAGATTGGTGTCTCTTGCCTCAATTACAAGTGAGTTTGATCGCAATGAAAGAATCAAGAAGGAAGAAAGCAATCCAAGCGCAAGAGCTCGAAAGAACACAAGCAAATCACTCTCTCTAGTCACTATGGCGTTGTGTGGAATTTGGAGAGGATTTGATCTCTTTGGTGTGTCTAGAATTGAATGCTAGAGCTCTTGTAGTAGTTGGGAAGTGGAAAACTTGGATGCAATGAATGGTGGGGTGGTTGGGGTATTTATAGCCCCAACCACCAAATGTGGTCGTTGGGAGGCTGCCTGTTCGATGGCGCACCGGACAGTCCGGTGCACACCGGACATGTCCGGTGCCCCCGCCACGTCATCACTGCCGTTGGATTCTGACCGTTGGAGCTTCTGTCTTGTGGGCCCGCCTGGGTGTCCGGTGCACACCGGACAGGTACTGTTTGTTGTCCGGTGTGCCAGTATGGGCGCGCCTGACTTCTGCGCGCGCATTTAATGCGCCGCAGGTAGCCGTTGGCGCGGAGATAGTCGTTGCTCCGGAGTTGCACCGGACAGTCCGGTGCACACCGGACAGTCCGGTGAATTATAGCGGACTAGCCGTTGGAGTTTCCCGAAGCTGGCGAGTTCCTGAGGCCGCTCCTCCTTGGCGCACCGGACACTGTCCGGTGTACACCGGACAGTCCGGTGAATTATAGCGCGAGTGCCTCCGGAATTTCCCGAAGGTGGCGAGTTCAAGTTGGAGTCCTCTGGTGCACCGGACACTGTCCGGTGCCTCCAGTCCAGAGGTGCCTTCGGTTGCCTCTTTGCTCCTTTGTTGAATCCAAAACTTGGTCTTTTTATTGGCTGAGTGTGAACCTTTTGCACCTGTATAATCTATACACTTGGGCAAACTAGTTAGTCCAATTATTTGTGTTGGGCAATTCAACCACCAAAATTAATTAGGGACTAAGTGTAAGCCTAATTCCCTTTCAATCTCCCCCTTTTTGGTGATTGATGCCAACACAAACCAAAGCAAATATAGAAGTGTATAATTGAACTAGTTTGCATAATGTAAGTGCAAAGGTTGCTTAGAATTTGAGCCAATATAAATACTTTACAAGATATGCATTGGATTGTTTCTTTCTTATATAACATTTTGGACCACGTTTGCACCACATGATTTGTTTTTGCAAATTCTTTTGTAAATCCATTTCAAAGTTCTTTTGCAAATAGTCAAAGGCAAATGAATAAGATTTTGAGAAGCATTTTCAAGATTTGAAATTTTCTCCCCCTGTTTCAAATGCTTTTCCTTTGACTAAACAAAACTCCCCCTAAATGAGATCTTCCTCTTAGTGTTCAAGAGGGTTTTGATATATCCTTTTTGAAATACTACTTTCTCCCCCATTTGAACACAATAGAATACCAATTGAAAATATTCAACACTAAGTTTTTGAAATTGGTGGTGGTGCGGTCCTTTTGCTTTGGGCTCATACTTTTTCTCCCCCTTTGGCATGAATCGCCAAAAACGGAATCATTAGAGCCCTTGAAGTGCTATCTTCTCCTTTGGTCATAAATAAATGAGTTAAGATTATACCAAAGACGAAGTCCTTTTGCTTGGTGCTCATGCTTTCTCCCCCAAGAATGAAGAGTTGCTTGGAGCGACGGCGAAGGATGAGTGACGTAGTGGAAGCCTTTGTCTTTGCCGAAGACTCCAATTCCCTTTCAATATTCCTATGACTTGCTTGAAATTTACTTGAAGAACACATTAGTCATAGTATATGAAGGGACATGATTAAAGGTATACAAATGAGCTATGTGTGCAATCTAGCAAAAGAAATTGCGCGAATCAAGAATATTGAGCTCATGCCTAAGTTTGTTAAAAGATTGTTCGTCAAGAGGCTTGGTAAAGATATCGGCTAATTGATCTTTAGTGTTAATGTAAGAAATCTCGATATCTCCCTTTTGTTGGTGATCCCTTAAAAAGTGATACCGAATGGCTATGTGTTTAGTGCGGCTGTGCTCGACGGGATTGTCGGCCATTTTGATTGCACTCTCATTATCACATAGCAAAGGGACTTTGGTTAATTTGTAACCGTAGTCCCGCAGGGTTTGCCTCATCCAAAGTAATTGCGCGCAACAATGACCTGCGGCAATGTACTCAGCTTCGGCGGTAGAAAGAGCGACCGAATTTTGCTTCTTTGAAGCCCAAGACACCAAGGATCTTCCCAAGAACTGGCAAGTCCCCGATGTGCTCTTCCTATTGATTTTACACCCCGCCCAATCGGCATCCGAATAACCAACCAAATCAAATGTGGATCCCCTAGGATACCAAAGCCCAAACTTAGGAGTATAAGCCAAATATCTCAAGATTCGTTTTACGGCCGTAAGGTGAGCTTCCTTAGGGTCGGCTTGGAATCTTGCACACATGCATACGGAAAGCATAATATCCGGTCGAGATGCACATAAATAGAGTAAAGAACCTATCATCGACCGGTATACCTTTTGATCCACGGACTTACCTCCCGTGTCGAGGTCGAGATGCCCATTGGTTCCCATGGGTGTCTTGATGGGTTTGGCATCCTTCATCCCAAACTTGTTTAGAATATCTTGAGTGTACTTCGTTTGGCTTAGGAAGGTGCCCTCTTGGAGTTGCTTGACTTGGAATCCTAGAAAATACTTCAACTCCCCCATCATAGACATCTCGAACTTTTGTGTCATGATCCTACTAAACTCTTCACATGTAGACTCGTTAGTAGACCCAAATATAATATCATCAACATAAATTTGGCATACAAACAAGTCATTTTCAAGAGTTTTAGTAAAGAGTGTAGGATCGGCCTTTCCGACTTTGAAGCCATTAGCAATAAGGAAATCTCTAAGGCATTCATACCATGCTCTTGGGGCTTGCTTGAGCCCATAAAGCGCCTTAGAGAGCTTATAGACATGGTTAGGATACTCACTGTCTTCAAAGCCGGGCGGTTGCTCAACATAGACCTCTTCCTTGATTGGTCCATTGAGGAAGGCACTTTTCACGTCCATTTGATAAAGCTTAAAGCCATGGTAAGTAGCATAGGCTAATAATATGCGAATTGACTCAAGCCTAGCTACGGGTGCATAGGTTTCACCGAAATCCAAACCTTCGACTTGGGAGTATCCCTTGGCCACAAGTCGAGCTTTGTTCCTTGTCACCACACCATGCTCATCTTGCTTGTTGCGGAAGACCCATTTGGTTCCTACAACATTTTGGTTAGGACGTGTACTCTAAATGCCATACCTCATTTCTAGTGAAGTTGTTGAGCTCCTCTTGCATTGCCACCACCCAATCCGAATCTTGGAGTGCTTCCTCTACCCTGTGTGGCTCAATAGAGGAAACAAACGAGTAATGTTCACAAAAATGGGCAACACGAGATCGAGTAGTTACCCCCTTATGAATGTCGCCGAGGATGGTGTCGACGGGGTGATCTCGTTGAATTGCTTGGTGGACTCTTGGGTGAGGCGGCCTTTGTTCCTCATCCTCCTTGTCTTCCTCATTTGCATCTCCCCCTTGATCAATGCCATCATTTTGAGGAGGCTCATTTGATTGATCGTCTTCTTCATCAACTTGAGCCTCTTCCTCATTTTGAGTTGGTGGAGATGCTTGCGTGGAGGAGGACGGTTGATCTTGCGCATTTGGAGGCTCTTCGGATTCCTTAGGACACACATCCCCAATGGACATGTTCCTTAGCGCGATGCATGGAGCCTCTTCTTCACCTATCCCATCAAGATCAACTTGCTCTACTTGAGAGCCGTTAGTCTCATCAAACACAACGTCACATGAGACTTCAACTAGTCCAGTGGACTTGTTAAAGACCCTATATGCCCTTGTGTTTGAGTCATAACCAAGTAAAAAGCCTTCTACAGTCTTAGGAGCAAATTTAGATTTTCTACCTCTCTTAACAAGAATAAAGCATTTGCTACCAAAGACTCTAAAATATGAAATATTGGGCTTTTTACCGGTTAGGAGTTCATATGATGTCTTCTTGAGGATTCGGTGTAGATAAAACCGGTTGATGGCGTAGCAAGCGGTGTTGACCGCCTCGGCCCAAAACCGATCCGAAGTCTTGTACTCATCAAGCATGGTCCTTGCCATGTCCAATAGAGTTCTATTCTTCCTCTCCACCACACCATTTTGTTGAGGGGTGTAGGGAGAAGAGAACTCATGCTTGATGCCCTCCTCCTCAAGGAAGCCTTCAATTTGAGAGTTCTTGAACTCCGTCCCGTTATCGCTTCTAATTTTCTTGATCCTTAAGTCGAACTCATTTTGAGCCCGTCTCAAGAATCCCTTTAAGGTTTCTTGGGTTTGAGATTTTTCCTGTAAGAAGAATACCCAAGTGAAGCGAGAATAATCATCCACAATAACTAGACAGTACTTACTCCCGCCGATGCTTATGTAAGCGATCGGGCCGAATAGATCCATGTGTAGGAGCTCCAGTGGCCTGTCGGTCGTCATTATGTTCTTATGCGGATGATGAGTGCCAACTTGCTTTCCTGCTTGGCATGCGCTACAAATCCTGTCTTTCTCAAAAAGAACATTTGTTAGTCCTAAAATGTGTTCTCCCTTTAGAAGCTTATGAAGATTCTTCATCCCAACATGAGCTAGTCGGCGGTGCCAGAGCCAACCCATGTTAGTCTTAGCAATTAAGCAAGTGTCGAGTTCAGCTCTATCAAAATCTACCAAGTATAGCTGACCCTCTAACACTCCCTTAAATGCTATTGAATCATCACTTCTTCTAAAGACAGTGACACCTACATCAGTGAATAGACAGTTGTAGCCCATTTGACATAACTGAGAAACAGAAAGCAAGTTGTAATCTAAAGAATCAACAAGAAAAACATTGGAAATGGAATGGTCAGGAGATATAGCAATTTTACCCAAACCTTTGACCAAACCTTGATTTCCATCCCCGAATGTGATCGCTCTTTGGGGATCTTGGTTTTTCTCATATGAGGAGAACATCCTTTTCTCCCCTGTCATGTGGTTTGTGCACCCGCTGTCGAGTATCCAACTTGAGCCCCGGATGCATAAACCTACAAAACAAGTTTAGTTCTTGACTTTAGGTACCCAAATGGTTTTGGGTCCTTTGGCATTAGACACAAGAACTTTGGGTACCCAAACACAAGTCTTTGACCCCTTGTGCTTGCCCCCAACATATTTGGCAACTACTTTGCCGGATTTGTTAGTCAACACATAAGATGCATCAAAAGTTTTAAATGAAAGACTATGTTCATTTGATGCACTAGGAGTTTTCTTAGGCAACTTAGCACGGGTTGGTTGCCTAGAACTAGATGTCTCACCCTTATACATAAAAGCATGATTAGGGCCAGAGTGAGACTTCCTAGAGTGAATTCTCCTAATTTTGCTCTCGGGATAACCGGCAGGGTACAAAATGTAACCCTCGTTATCCTGAGGCATGGGAGCCTTGCCCTTTACAAAATTAGACAATCTTTTAGGAGGGGCATTAATTTTGACATTGTCTCCCCTTTGGAAGCCAATGCCATCCTTGATGCTCGGGCGTCTCCCATTATAAAGCATGCTACGAGCAAATTTAAATTTCTCATTTTCTAAGTTGTGCTCGGCAATTTTAGCATCTAGTTTTGCTATATGATCATTTTGTTGTTTAATTAAAGTCATATGATCATGAATAGCATTAACATCAACATCTCTACATCTAGTACAAATAGTGACATGCTCAATGGTAGATGTAGATGGTTTGCAAGAATTAAGTTCAACAATCTTAGCATGAAGAATATCATTTTTATCTCTAAGATCGGAGATTGTAACTTTGCAAACATCAAAATCTTTAGCCTTAGCAAGCAATTTTTCATTCTCAATTCTAAGGCTAGCAAGAGTAATGTTCAATTCTTCAATCCTAGCAAGCAAATCCTCATTATTATCTTTAGGGTTGGGAATTGAAACATTGCAAACATGAGAATCAACCTTAGCTAACAAATTAGCATTTTCATTTCTAAGGTTGTCTATTGTTTCATGGCAAGTGCTTAGCTCACTAGATAATTTTTGACATTTCTCAATTTCTAGAGCATAAGCATTTTTAACCTTAACATGCTTCTTATTTTCTTTAATAAGGAAGTCCTCTTGGGTGTCCAAGAGATCATCCTTTTCAAGGATGGCACTAATCAATTCATTAAGTTTTTCCTTTTGTTGCATGTTGAGGTTGGCAAAAAGGGTACGCAAATTATCCTCCTCATCACTAGCATTATCATCACTAGAAGACTCATATTTAGTGGAGGAGTTGGATTTAACCTTCTTCCGTTTGCCGTCCTTTGCCATGAGGCACTTGTGGCCGACGTTGGGGAAGAGAAGTCCCTTGGTGACGGCGATGTTGGCGGCGTCCTCGTCGTCGGAGGAGTCGCTAGAGCTTTCGTCGGAGTCCCACTCTCGACAAACATGGGCATCGCCGCCCTTCTTCTTGTAGTACCTCTTCTTCTCCTTTCTTCTCCCTTTCTTGTCGTCGCCCCTGTCACTGTCACTTGATAATGGACATTTAGCAATGAAGTGACCGGGCTTACCACACTTGTAGCAAACCTTCTTGGAGCGGGACTTGTAGTCTTTCCCTCTCCTTTGCTTGAGGATTTGGCGGAAGCTCTTGATGACGAGCGCCATTTCCTCATTGTCGAGCTTGGAGGCGTCTATTGGTTGTCGACTTGGTGTAGACTCCTCCTTCTTTTCTTCCGTCGCCTTGAATGTGACGGGTTGAGCTTCGGATGTAGATGGATCATCAAGCTCGTTGATCTTCCTCGAGCCTTCGATCATGCACTCAAAACTTACAAAATGCCCGATTACTTCCTCGGGGGTCATTTTAGTATATCTAGGATTACCACGAATTAATTGAACTTGAGTAGGGTTAAGGAAAATAAGAGATCTTAGAATAACCTTAACCACTTCATGGTCATCCCACTTTACGCTCCCGAGGTTGCGCACTTGGTTCACCAAGGTCTTGAGTCGGTTGTACATGTGTTGTGGCTCCTCCCCTTTGCGAAGCCGGAACCGACCGAGCTCCCCCTCGATCGTTTCCCGCTTGGTGATCTTGGTGAGCTCATCTCCCTCGTGCGCGGTTTTGAGCACATCCCAAACCTCCTTGGCGCTCTTCAACCCTTGCACTTTGTTATACTCCTCTCTACTTAAAGAGGCGAGGAGTATCGTTGTCGCTTGAGAGTTGAAGTGCTCGATTTGGGCCACCTCATCCTCATCATAATCCTTATCCCCTATGGATGGTACCTGTGCACCAAACTCAACGACATCCCATATACTTTTGTGGAGTGAGGTTAGATGGAAACGCATTAAATCACTCCACCTAGCATAATCTTCACCATCAAAAGTTGGTGGTTTGCCTAATGGGACGGAAAGTAAAGGTGTATGTTTAGAAATGCGAGGGTAGTGTAGGGGGATCTTACTAAACTTCTTACGCTCTTGGCGTTTAGAAGTTACGGAGGGCGCATCGGAGGTCGATGTTGATGAAGTGTCGGTCTCGTAGTAGACCACTTTCCTCATCCTCTTTTGCTTGTCTCCGCTTCGATGCGGCTTGTGGGAAGAAGATTTTTCCTTCTTCTCTTTGTGGTGAGAAGAAGATTTCTTCTCCTTCCCTTTGTTGGAGGAGCTCTTCTTCTTCTCCCTCCTTTTGGTGCGGGACTCTTCCGATGAAGTGCTCCCGAGGCTTGTAGTGGGCTTTTCGCCGGTCTCCATCTCCTTCTTGGCGTGATCTCCCGACATCACTTCAAGCGGTTAGGCTCTAATGAAGCATCATGCTTTGATACCAATTGAAAGTCGCCTAGAGGGGGGGTGAATAGGGCGAAACTGAAATTTACAAATATAAACACAACTACAAGCCGGGGTTAGCGTTAGTAATAAAGAGACGAGTCCACGAGAGAGGGTGGAAAACAAATCGCAAGCAAATGAAGAGTGTGACACGCGGATTTGTTTTACCGAGGTTCGGTTCTTGCAAACCTACTCCCCGTTGAGGAGGCCACAAAGGCCGGGTCTCTTTCAACCCTTCCCTCTCTCAAACGATCCCTCGGATCGAGTGAGCTTTCTCTTCTCAATCACTTGGAACACAAAGTTCCCACAAGGACCACCACAAGATTGGTGTCTCTTGCCTCAATTACAAGTGAGTTTGATCGCAATGAAAGAATCAAGAAGGAAGAAAGCAATCCAAGCGCAAGAGCTCGAAAGAACACAAACAAATCACTCTCTCTAGTCACTATGGCGTTGTGTGGAATTTGGAGAGGATTTGATCTCTTTGGTGTGTCTAGAATTGAATGCTAGAGCTCTTGTAGTAGTTGGGAAGTGGAAAACTTGGATGCAATGAATGGTGGGGTGGTTGGGGTATTTATAGCCCCAACCACCAAATGTGGCCGTTGGGAGGCTGCCTGTTCGATGGCGCACCGGACAGTCCGGTGCACACCGGACATGTCCGGTGCCCCCGCCACGTCATCACTGCCGTTGGATTCTGACCGTTGGAGCTTCTGTCTTGTGGGCCCGCCTGGGTGTCCGGTGCACACCGGACAGGTACTGTTTGTTGTCCGGTGTGCCAGTATGGGCGCGCCTGACTTCTGCGCGCGCTGCGCGCGCATTTAATGCGCCGCAGGTAGCCGTTGGCGCGGAGATAGCCGTTGCTCCGGAGTTGCACCGGACAGTCCGGTGCACACCGGACAGTCCGGTGAATTATAGCGGACTAGCCGTTGGAGTTTCCCGAAGCTGGCGAGTTCCTGAGGCCGCTCCTCCTTGGCGCACCGGACACTGTCCGGTGTACACCGGACAGTCCGGTGAATTATAGCGCGAGTGCCTCCGGAATTTCCCGAAGGTGGCGAGTTCAAGTTGGAGTCCTCTGGTGCACCGGACACTGTCCGGTGGCGCACCGGACACTGTCCGGTGTACACCGGACAGTCCGGTGCCTCCAGTCCAGAGGTGCCTTCGGTTGCCTCTTTGCTCCTTTGTTGAATCCAAAACTTGGTCTTTTTATTGGCTGAGTGTGAACCTTTTGCACCTGTATAATCTATACACTTGGGCAAACTAGTTAGTCCAATTATTTGTGTTGGGCAATTCAACCACCAAAATTAATTAGGGACTAAGTGTAAGCCTAATTCCCTTTCACCAAGCAAATATAGGCAATGCATGATGTAAGAGATAAAGGTAAGCAAAATAAAAAGTGTCCATTATGTTTTTATTATTTTCCTTGCGATTACATATTCTTACAAAAGTACCTTTGAGATACGCGTTGTTTATCCGAAGGTGGTCACACTTGAATAGCTTCTGAAGTATAGCGTTCCAAGGATGTGTGATCACGTGAATCGTGAAAAAGTGTCTGTCTGCACGAGCACTACACACCTATTTATAGTGAGATGTACAACTTTGTATGAGATTACATCAGTACCCTTAGGTCTACGGAGGAACTAAGTGTTCAGGGTGATCTAACCTATATGGAGTATGCTATCAAAATCATAGATACCATGACCCGAGTCACAAGAAACGAAGGGATAAATATGTGCAAGGTAAAATGGAGTCACCATCAGAAGATGAAGCAAGAGAAGATGAATTACAAGCATAGTTTCCCCATCTCTTTCATGTCCTATCCTAATCTTGAGGACAAGATTGTTTTTAGGGGTTAGGATTTGTTGTACACAAATTCGAAGAGTAAATAAAGATCCCTTTTTATGGTAGGGATATGTGAATCATTTTCTTATTTTATATAAATATAAGCACTTACTTAACTGAGTAAAGTAAATAAATAAAATATGTCTTCGTATTCATGATAGTACTTTTGTTGTTGTATTTAATTTAAATGTAAGATTCAAAACGAACTTGAGTTGACATTTGAAAACTAAAATAGAAAGGAAAATAGAAAAGAAAAAGAAAAAAAGAGCTTATCTGGGCCGACTCTACCCACCACGTCCCACTAGCAGCTCCCGCGTCGCACAGTCACACACCTGCACAGCCCAACTTCGCCACACTCATGTGCCGACAGGTGGGTCCCCTAAATCAGCCTCCCTCTCCCACGCGCGTGCATCAGAGTCTCTGACGCACAGGCCCCGCAGCACAACCTCACCCTCCCATGCCGAACATGCGCTCGTGAAGTCCTTGGCATGTGGGGACATGTTGCCAAATGTTCTTCCCCCTCGAGTTCATTACGGACAAACCGTTGGATTGTGGGTGCATGGTAGAGATTAGAAGGAGGGCCTACCGGTTGGGGAAACTGATCTGGACCCTAGATCCTTGTATGAATGGCCCAGGCGTGTGGCGGTGTATAGAAGAAGAGGTAGTTTTAATAAAGAGACCCGGGAGTACTTTTAGTTAGAAATCCTTATAATCTAGTCCATTTTATTTCCATTTGAACCATGTGCTTCCTAAAAATAGTACTAGCAGTCCCGGTTTCTGATAATTAAATATAAATTTCAAAAAAATGATTTTTAATATAAAAATAATTATAAAAGCTTAGAAAATCCATATCTTCTAAGTTTTAACTGTGATTCTAGTGGTTCTCGAACCTACGGACTCGTCTCGACGCGTAGATTTATTTTATGTGGTTGATTTCTATGAACCAATTTAGATTCATGCCTGGAAGGTCAACCATGGAAGCAATTTTCTTAATAAGACATGTCATAGAGCGATATAAGGAGTAGAAGGATTTGCACATGGTTTTCATTGACTTGGAAAAGGGCTATGATAAAATACCTAGGAATATCATGTGGTGGACATTGGATAAGCATAAAGTCCCAGCAAAGTATGTTACGCTGACATGTATGACAAGGTTGTGACTAGCGTCCAAACAACTGATGGTGATACAAATGTTTTCCTTATTAACATAGGACTACATGAAGGTTCAGCTTTAATCCATTATCTATTTGCCTTAGTGATAGATGAGGTCACGAGGGATATACAAGAAGATATTCCTTGGTGTATGCTTTTCGCTGACGATGTAGTCCTAGTAGATGAAAGTCGAGAAGGAGTAAATAGAAAACCAGAGTTATGGCGTCAAACCCTAGAGTCAAAAGGATTTAGAATTAGCAAGACCAAAACCGAGTATATGAGATGTGACTTTGGTACTACAATTAGTGAGGATGAAGATGTAAGCTTGGGAGGCTAGGTAGTACCAAAGAAGGACACCTTCCATTATTTGGGATCGATGCTATAGAGAGATGGTGATATTGATGAAGATGTTAGCCATAGGATCAAAGCGGGGTGGATGAAATGGCATCAAGCATCGGGAGTCCTATGTGACAAGAGAGTGCCACAGAAGTTGAAAGGCAGGTTCTACAGGACGGCGATTAGGCCTGCTATGTTATATGGGACTGAGTGTTGGCCTACTAAGAGATGACATATCCAACAACTAAGTGTCGCAGAGATGTGTATGTTGCGTTGGATATGTGGGCACACAAGATTGGACTGAGTGAGAAACGATGACATACGCGATTGGCTAGGAGTAGCGCTAATTGAAGAAAAGCTTATTCAACACCTATTAAGATGGTTTGGGCATGTCCACCGGAGACCCCCAAAGGCACTGATACACAGAGGCATCATAAGACGGGATAATAATGTGAAAAGAGGTAGAAGACGACCAAACTTGACATGGGAGGAGGCAATCAAAAGGGACTTGAAGGAATGGAATATCCCAATGGAGTTGTGTTTGGATAGAAGTGCTTGGAAAGAAGCTATACGCGTGCCCGAACCATGATTAGGCCTTTTCCTTTTAGTGCTCTCAAAAGCTTTTCCGCTCCCCTTTCTCTCTCTTTCTCTTTTTGGTGACATGTTGTTGGGTTTTAACTCTAGCCTACCCCAACTTGCTTGGGACTAAAAGGCTATGTTGTTGATGTATTTGTCTATTTGTTTGTACGTCTGCGATTAGACGGGCAAGTGTACGTGGATCTGCAGATCAAGACATTTGAAGACTCTGAGCAGCATGTTATCATAAGTTAAAGGCAAGTGTGTATTTGATCACATTGTTTGACCTAATAATATTAATTGTTATGTTCTCACCCAATGCATGCAATGTTAGGTTAAATTGATGGGAACCTAATAGGTTACCTAGATTTGTTTTTCCCTATGCCTTATTTACACCTGGGTTGATAATTATGGGGTAGACTTGCTAGTGATCTACCTGGTTTTTGGATTAATGATACATGTGATTATGATCATGCTTCTATTATTGTTGGCTTTATTATTATGCATAATAAAATCATTATGTTTGATTGGATCATGGAGCGTCAACCCGAGAAAACAGCGCAACCACAAGGACTACTATGGCTCTGGTTTTGGCTAATTAATTAGGAAAGCTAGTGTTTGAGGCCTTACCCGAAAGGGCAAGCAGGAAGGAGTTGCACAAGTATAGGGAGGTTCTCGTGTCGATCTGTCTGTGATAGATTTTCGGACGAGTGATTTCTATACCCCCTCTGCCTAAAACCATAGCGGCTTCTCTCATGCTAGTGGAACTTTGTAAATGCCTCATAGAGTCCCTATGCAATCACACCTCGGAAGTGTGGTATTGTGCTTAGCCAGCACATGCGTGGTTGGGTGTGTAAGGAAAATGGACCTCGGCCCATTTGTCTAGATGATTTTGGTGTTTGATGATCAACATAACATGTAGGCTAATGTGTTTGCTAGTGTTTGTGTTTGTAGTTCACAGGATGCAAAGAGGATTGGACTAAGGCAATAAGGATGGAACACCTCAAAAGAAGACTTAAAAGATGCGTAGAAGTCCAAGACTCAAGAACAAAAGAAGCCCAAGGAAACAACAAAGAAATTCAAGAAGAGGGCAGTCAACCAGCATTCAGGTGGTGCACCTGAAAGGGAATTAGGCTTACACCTAGTTCCTAAATAATTTTGGTGGTTGAATTGCCCAACACAAATAATTGGAATAACTAGTTTGCTCTAGTGTATAAGTTATACAGGTGTAAAAGGTTCACACTTAGCCAATAAAAAGATCAAATATTGGATTCAACAAAGGAGCAAAGGGGCAACCGAAGGCACCTCTGGTCTGGCGCACCGGACTGTCGGGTGTGCCACCGGACAGTGTCCGGTGCACCAGAGGACTCCAACTCGAACTCGCCGCCTTCGGGAATTTCCAGAGGCACTCGCGCTATAATTCACCGGACTGTCCGGTGTACACCGGACAGTGTCCGGTGCGCCAAGGAGAAGCGGCCTCAGGAACTCGCCAGCTTCGGGAATCTCCAACGGCTAGTCCGCTATAATTCACCGGACATGTCCGGTGTGCACCGGACTGTCCGGTGCAACTCCGGAGCAACGGGTATCTCGGCGCCAACGGCTACCTGCGACGCATTAAATGCGCGCACAGCGCGCGCAGAAGTCAGGCGTGCCCATACTGGCACACCGGACAATGAACAGTACATGTCCGGTGTGCACCGGACATCCAGGCGGGCCCACAAGACAGAAGCTCCAATGGTCGGAATCCAACGGAACTGGTGACGTGGCTGGGGCACCGGACATGTCCAGTGTGCACCGGACTGTCCGGTGCGCCATCGAACAGACAGCTCCACCAACGGTCAAGTTTGGTGGTTGGGGCTATAAATACCCCAACCACCCCACCATTCATGGTATCCAAGTTTCCCATTTCTCAACCACTTACAAGAGCTAGGCATTCAATTCTAGACACATACAAAGAGATCAAATCCTCTCCAATTCCACACAAGGCTTTAGTGATTAGCGAGAGAGATTTGCCGTGTTCTTTTGAGTTCTTGCGCTTGGATTGCTTTCTTTTCTTTCTCACTTGTTCTTGTGATCAAAACTCAATTGTAACCAAGGCAAGAGGCACCAATTGTGTGGTGGCCCTTGCGGGGAAGTTTTGTTCCCATTTGATTGAGAAGAAGAAAAGCTCACTCGGTCCGAGGGACCGTTTGAGAGAGGGAAGGGTTGAAAGAGACCCGGCCTTTGTGGCCTCCTCAACGGGGAGTAGGTTTGCGAGAACCGAACCTCGGTAAAACAAATCCGCGTGTCACACTCTTCATTTGCTTGCGATTTGTTTTGCGCCCTCTCTCGCGGACTCGATTTTATTTCTAACGCTAACCCGACTTGTAGTTGTATTTATATTTGTAAAATTCAGTTTCGCCCTATTCACCGCCCCTCTAGGCGACTATCAATTGGTATCAGAGCTCGGTGCTTCATTAGAGCCTAATCGCTCGAAGTGATGTCGGGAGATCACGCCAAGAAGGAGATGGAGACCGGCGAAAAGCCCACTACAAGCCAAGGGAGCACTTCATCGGAAGAGTCCCGCACCAAGAGGAAGGAGAAGAAGAAGGACTCCTCCAAACGGAAGGAGAAAAGATCTTCTTCCTCACACAACAAGGAGAAGAAGGAGAAATCCTCTTCTCACAAGACGCGTCGGAGTGGCGACAAGAAAAAGAGGATGAGGAAAGTGGTCTACTACGAGACCGATTCTTCATCGCCATCCACCTCCGGCTCCGACGCGGCATCCGTCACTTCTAAGCGCCAAGAGCGCAAGAAGTATAGTAAGATCCCCCTACGCTACCCTCGCATTTCTAAACATGCACCTTTACTTTCCGTCCCATTAGGAAAACCACCAACATTTGATGGTGAAGATTATGCTAGGTGGAGTGATTTAATGCGATTTCATCTAACCTCACTCCACAAAAGTATATGGGATGTTGTTGAGTTTGGTGCACAGGTACCATCCGTAGGG
Source organism: Zea mays (assembly GCF_902167145.1). Classification (NCBI taxonomy): domain Eukaryota; kingdom Viridiplantae; phylum Streptophyta; class Magnoliopsida; order Poales; family Poaceae; genus Zea; species Zea mays. The sequence goes on along the minus strand of NC_050101.1, from coordinate 110,418,866 downwards.
GATGAAGACTATGATGAGGATGAGGTGGCCCAAATCGAGCACTTCAACTCTCAAGCGACAACAATACTCCTCGCCTCTCTAAGTAGAGAGGAGTATAACAAAGTGCAAGGGTTGAAGAACGCCAAGGAGGTTTGGGATGTGATCAAAACCGCTCACGAAGGAGATGAGCTCACAAAGATCACCAAGCGGGAGACGATCGAGGGGGAGCTCGGTCGGTTCCGGCTTCGCAAAGGGGAGGAGCCACAACACATGTACAACCGGCTCAAGACCTTGGTGAACCAAGTGCGCAACCTCGGGAGCAAAAAGTGGGATGACCACGAGGTGGTTAAGGTTATTCTAAGATCTCTTATTTTCCTTAACCCCACTCAAGTACAATTAATTCGTGGCAACCCAAGATATACACTAATGACCCACGAGGAAGTAATCGGGAATTTTGTAAGTTTTGAGTGCATGATCGAAGGCTCGAGGAAGATCAACGAGCTTGACGAACCCACCACATCCGAAGCTCAACCCGTCGCATTCAAGGCGACGGAGGAAAAGAAGGAGGAGTCTACATCAAGTAGACAACCAATCGACGCCTCCAAGCTCGACAATGAGGAAATGGCGCTCGTCATCAAGAGCTTCCGCCAAATCCTCAAGCAACGGAAGGGGAAGGATTACAAGTCCCGTTCCAAGAAGGTTTGCTACAAATGTGGTAAGCCCGGTCATTTTATTGCTAAATGTCCTATATCTAGTGACAGTGACCGAGGCGACGACAAGAAGGGGAGAAGAAAGGAGAAGAAGAGATACTACAAGAAGAAGGGCGGCGATGCACATGTTTGTCGCGAGTGGAACTCCGACGAAAGCTCTAGCGACTCCTCCGACGACGAGGACGCCGCCAACATCACCGTCGCCAAGGGACTCCTCTTCCCCAACGTCGGCCACAAATGCCTCATGGCCAAGGACGGCAAAAAGAAGGTTAAATCTAAATCCTCAACTAGATATGACTCTTCTAGTGATGATAATACTAGTGATGAGGAGGATAACTTGCGTACCCTTTTTGCCAATCTTAACATGGAACAAAAGGAAAAATTAAATGAATTGATTAGTGCTATTCATGAAAAGGATGACCTTTTGGATTCCCAAGAGGACCTTCTAATTAAAGAAAACAAGAAACATGTTAAGGTTAAGAATGCTTATGCTCGAGAGTTAGAAAAATGTGAAAAATTGTCTAGTGAGCTAAGCACTTGCCATGAGACCATTAACAACCTTAGAAATGAAAATGCTAGATTAATTAATAAGGTTGATTCTCATGTTTGTAATGTTTTAACTTCCAATCCTAGAGATGATAATGATGATTTACTTGCCAGGATTGATGAGTTAAATGCTTCCCTTGCTAGCCTTAGAATTGAAAATGAAAAATTGCTTGCTAAGGCTAAAGATTTTGATGTTTGCAATGCTACTATTTCCAACCTTAGAACTAAGAACGATATGTTACAAGCTAAGGTTGTAGAATTAAAATCTTGCAAACCCTCTACATCTACTATTGAGCATGTATCTATTTGTACTAGATGTAGAGATGTTGACATTAATGCTATCCATGATCACATGTCCTTAATTAAACAACAAAATGATCATATAGCTAAATTAGATGCTAAAATTGCTGAGCATAACTTAGAAAATGAAAAATTTAAATTTGCTAGAAGTATGCTCTATAATGGGAGACGCCCTGGCATCAAGGATGGCATTGGCTTCCAAAGGGGAGACAATGTCAAACTTAGTGCCCCTCCTAAAAGATTGTCTAATTTTGTTAAGGGCAAGGCTCCCATGCCTCAGGATAACGAGGGTTACATTTTATACCCTGTCGGTTATCCCGAGAGCAAAATTAGGAGAATTCATTCTAGGAAGTCTCACTCTGGCCCTAATCATGTTTTTATGTATAAAGGTGAGACATCTAGCTCTAGGCAACCAACCCGTGCTAAGTTGCCTAGAAAGAAAACTCCTAGTGCATCAAATGATCATAACATTTCATTTAAAACTTTTGATGCAGCTTATGTTTTGACTAACAAATCCGGCAAGGTAGTTGCCAAATATGTTGGGGGCAAGCACAAGGGGTCAAAGACTTGTGTTTGGGTACCCAAAGTTCTTGTGTCTAATGCCAAAGGACCCAAAACCATTTGGGTACCTAAAGTCAAGAACTAAACTTGTTTTGTAGGTTTATGCATCCGGGGGCTCAAGTTGGATACTCGACAGCGGGTGCACAAACCACATGACAGGGGAGAAGAAGATGTTCTCCTCATATGAGAAAAACCAAGATCCCCAACGAGCGATCACATTCGGGGATGGAAACCAAGGTTTGGTCAAAGGTCTTGGTAAAATTGCTATATCTCCTGACCATTCTATTTCCAATGTTTTTCTTGTTGATTCATTAGATTACAATTTGCTTTCTGTATCTCAATTATGCAAAATGGGCTACAACTGTCTTTTCACTGATATAGGTGTCACTGTCTTTAGAAGAAGTGATGATTCAATAGCATTTAAGGGTGTGTTAGAGGGTCAGCTATACTTAATAGATTTTGATAGAGCTGAACTCAACACATGCTTAATTGCTAAGACTAACATGGGTTGGCTCTGGCACCGCCGACTAGCCCATGTTGGGATGAAGAATCTTCACAAGCTTCTAAAGGGAGAGCACATTTTAGGAATAATCAATGTTCATTTTGAGAAAGACAGGATCTGTAGCGCATGCCAAGCAGGAAAGCAAGTTGGTGCCCATCATCCACACAAGAACATCATGACGACCGACAGGCCGCTTGAGCTACTCCACATGGATCTATTCGGCCCGATTGCTTACATAAGCATCGGCGGGAGTAAGTATTGTCTTGTAATAGTGGATGATTATTCTCGCTTCACTTGGTATTCTTTTTGCAGGAAAAATCTCAAACCCAAGAGACCTTAAAGGGATTCTTGAGACGAGCTCAAAATGAGTTCGGCTTGAGGATCAAGAAGATAAGAAGCGACAACGGGACGGAGTTCAAGAACTCTCAAATTGAAGGCTTCCTTGAGGAGGAGGGCATCAAGCATGAGTTCTCTTCTCCCTACACGCCACAACAAAATGGTGTAGTGGAGAGGAAGAATCGAACTCTATTAGACATGGCAAGGACCATGCTTGATGAGTACAAGACTTCGGATCGGTTTTGGGCGGAGGCGGTCAACACCGCTTGCTACGCCATCAACCGGTTATATCTACACCGAATCCTCAAGAAGACATCTTATGAACTCCTAACCGGTAAAAAGCCCAACATTTCATATTTTAGAGTCTTTGGTAGCAAATGCTTTATTCTTGTTAAAAGAGGTAGAAAATCTAAATTTGCTCCTAAGACTGTAGAAGGCTTTTTACTAGGATATGATTCAAACACAAGGGCATATAGAGTCTTTAACAAGTCCTCCGGACAAGTTGAAGTTTCTTGTGACGTTGTGTTTGATGAGACTAACGGCTCTCAAGTAGAGCAAGTTGATCTTGATGAGATAGGTATTGAAGAGGCTCCATGCATCGCACTAAGGAACATGTCCATTGGGGATGTGTGTCCTAAGGAATCCGAAGAGCCTCCAAATGCACAAAATCAACCATCCTCCTCCACGCAAGCATCTCCACCAACTCAAAATGAGGATGAAGCTCAAGTTGATGAAGTAGAAGATCAAGCAAATGAGTCACCTCAAGATGATGGCAATGATCAAGGGGGAGATGCAAATGAGGAAGACAAGAAGGATGAGGAACAAAGGCCGCCACACCCAAGAGTCCACCAAGCAATTCAACGAGATCACCCCGTCGACACCATCCTCGGCGACATTCATAAGGGGGTAACTACTAGATCTCGTGTTGCACATTTTTGTGAGCATTACTCTTTTGTTTCCTCTATTGAGCCACACAGGGTAGAGGAAGCACTCCAAGGTTCGGATTGGGTGGTGGCAATGCAAGAGGAGCTCAACAACTTCACTAGAAATGAGGTATGGCATTTAGTTCCACGTCCTAATCAAAATGTTGTAGGAACCAAATGGGTCTTCCGCAACAAGCAAGATGAGCATGGTGTGGTGACAAGGAACAAAGCTCGACTTGTGGCCAAAGGATACTCCCAAGTCGAAGGTTTGGATTTTGGTGAAACCTATGCACCCGTAGCTAGGCTCGAGTCAATTCGCATATTATTGGCCTATGCTACTTACCATGGCTTTAAGCTATATCAAATGGACGTGAAAAGTGCCTTCCTCAATGGACCAATCAAGGAAGAGGTCTATGTTGAGCAACCTCCCGGCTTTGAAGATAGTGAGTACCCTAACCATGTCTATAGGCTCTCTAAGGCGCTTTATGGGCTCAAGCAAGCCCTAAGAGCATGGTATGAATGCCTTAGGGATTTCCTTATCACTAATGGATTCAAAGTCGGAAAGGCCGATCCTACACTCTTTACTAAAACTCTTGACAATGATTTGTTCGTATGCCAAATTTATGTTGATGATATCATATTTGGGTCTACTAACGAATCTACATGTGAAGAATTTAGTAGGATCATGACACAAAAGTTCGAGATGTCAATGATGGGGGAGTTGAAGTACTTCTTAGGATTTCAAGTGAAGCAACTCCAAGAGGGCACCTTCATTAGCCAAACAAAGTACACTCAAGATATTCTAAGCAAGTTTGGAATGAAGGATGCCAAACCCATCAAGACACCCATGGGAACTAATGGGCATCTCGACCTCGACACGGGAGATAAGTCCGTGGATCAAAAGGTATACCGGTCGATGATAGGTTCATTACTCTACTTATGTGCATCTCGACCGGACATTATGCTTTCTGTTTGCATGTGTGCAAGATTCCAATCCGACCCTAAGGAATCCCACCTTACGGCCGTAAAACGAATCTTGAGATATTTGGCTTATACTCCTAAGTTTGGGCTTTGGTACCCTCAGGGATCCACATTTTATTTGATTGGTTACTCAGATGCCGATTGGGCGGGGTGCAAAATCAATAGGAAGAGGACATCGGGGACTTGCCAGTTCTTGGGAAGATCCTTGGTGTCTTGGGCTTCAAAGAAGCAAAATTCGGTCGCTCTTTCCACCGCCGAAGCCGAGTACATTGCCGCAGGCCATTGTTGCGCGCAACTACTTTGGATGAGGCAAACCCTGTGGGACTACGGTTACAAATTAACCAAAGTCCCTTTGCTATGTGATAATGAGAGTGCAATCAAAATGGCCGACAATCCTGTCGAGCATAGCCGCACTAAACACATAGCCATCCGGTATCATTTTCTTAGGGATCACCAACAAAAGGGGGATATCGAGATTTCTTACATTAACACTAAAGATCAATTAGCCGATATCTTTACCAAGCCTCTTGATGAACAAACTTTTACCAAACTTGGGCATGAGCTCAATATTCTTGATTCGCGAAATTTCTTTTGCTAAGATTGCACACATAGCTCATTTATATACCTTTGATCATGTCTCTTTCATATGCTATGACTAATGTGTTTTCAAGTCTATTTCAAACCAAGTCATAGGTGTATTGAAAGGAAATTGGAGTCTTCGGCGGAAACAAAGGCTTCCACTCCGTAACTCATACTTCGCCGTCACTCCGCGCTTCTCTCCATCTTTTGGGGGAGAAAGCAAAAGGACTTCGTCTTTGGTATAATCTCAACTCATTTGTTTATGACCAAAGGGGAAGAAATTACTTCGAGGGCTCTAATGATTCCGTTTTTGGCGATTCATGCCAAAGGGGGAGAAAGTATGAGCCCAAAGCAAAAGGACCGCACCACCACCAATTTCAAAAACTTCGTGTTTCAAAGAATATTTTCAATTGGTATCCTATTGTGTTCAAAAGGGGGAGAAAATAGTATTTCAAAAATGATATATCAAAACCCTCTTGAACACTAAGAGGAGGATCTCATTTAGGGGGAGTTTTGTTTAGTCAAAGGAAAAGCATTTGAAACAGAGGGAGAAAATTTCAAAACTTTAAAATGCTTTGCAAAATCCTATTCATTTACCTTTTGACTATTTGCAAAAGAACTTTGAAAAGGATTTACAAAAGAGTTTGCAAAAACAAAACATGTGGTGCAAGCGTGGTCCAAAATGTTATATAAGAAAGAAACAATCCATGCATATCTTGTAAGTATTTATATTGGCTCAATTCCAAGCAACCTTTGCACTTACATTATGCAAACTAGTTCAATTATGCACTTCTATATTTGCTTTGGTTTGTGTTGGCATCAATCACCAAAAAGGGGGAGATTGAAAGGGAATTAGGCTTACACCTAGTTCCTAAATAATTTTGGTGGTTGAATTGCCCAACACAAATAATTGGACTAACTAGTTTGCTCTAGTGTATAAGTTATACAGGTGTAAAAGGTTCACACTTAGCCAATAAAAAGATCAAATATTGGATTCAACAAAGGAGCAAAGGGGCAACCGAAGGCACCTCTGGTCTGGCGCACCGGACTGTCCGGTGTGCCACCGGACAGTGTCCGGTGCACCAGAGGACTCCAACTCGAACTCGTCGCCTTCGGGCATTTCCAGAGGCACTCGCGCTATAATTCACCGGACTGTCCGGTGTACACCGGACAGTGTCCGGTGCGCCAAGGAGAAGCGGCCTCAGGAACTCGCCAGCTTCGGGAATCTCCAACGGCTACTCCGCTATAATTCACCGGACATGTCCGGTGTGCACCGGACTGTCCGGTGCAACTCCGGAGCAACGGGTATCTCGGCGCCAACGGCTACCTGCGACGCATTAAATGCGCGCACAGCGCGCGCAGAAGTCAGGCGTGCCCATACTGGCACACCGGACAATGAACAGTACATGTCCGGTGTGCACCGGACATCCAGGCGGGCCCACAAGACAGAAGCTCCAACGGTCGGAATCCAACGGAACTGGTGACGTGGCTGGGGCACCAGACATGTCCGGTGTGCACCGGACTGTCCGGTGCGCCATCGAACAGACAGCTCCACCAACGGTCAAGTTTGGTGGTTGGGGCTATAAATACCCCAACCACCCCACCATTCATGGTATCCAAGTTTCCCATTTCTCAACCACTTACAAGAGCTAGGCATTCAATTCTAGACACATACAAAGAGATCAAATCCTCTCCAATTCCACACAAGGCTTTAGTGATTAGCGAGAGAGATTTGCCGTATTCTTTTGAGCTCTTGCGCTTGGATTGCTTTCTTTTCTTTCTCACTCGTTCTTGTGATCAAAACACAATTGTAACCAAGGCAAGAGGCACCAATTGTGTGGTGGCCCTTGCGGGGAAGTTTTGTTCCCATTTGATTGAGAAGAAGAAAAGCTCACTCGGTCCGAGGGACCGTTTGAGAGAGGGAAGGGTTGAAAGAGACCCGGCCTTTGTGGCCTCCTCAACGGGGAGTAGGTTTGCGAGAACTGAACCTCGGTAAAACAAATCCGCGTGTCACACTCTTCATTTGCTTGCGATTTGTTTTGCGCCCTCTCTCGCGGACTCGATTTTATTTCTAACGCTAACCCGACTTGATGTTGTATTTATATTTGTAAAATTCAGTTTCGCCCTATTCACCCCCCCTCTAGGCGACTATCAGCACCGAACAATGAACAATAACTGTCTGGTGTGCATCGGACCGTCCGGTGTAGGATCGTACAGTCTGAGCAAAGAGGCCCGCTACACCATATTTGATCAAGAAGAAAAAGAATGGAAAGGTGATAGCAATCAAGGCCAACAAGCAAGCTAACAAAGGAAAGGGAGCCAAACACATCTGGGTGCCAAAGGAAATTATTTCAACCATGAAAAGCACTAAAAAGGTTTGAATCCCAAGAGGGAAGTGAGAAGTCCGAAGGACTTCGGGGAATTTGGAGACTTGGTAAAATTGGGATGTATATCATGGGATGCATCATATTGGATTTTATTGCCAAGTGGGTTAGTGAATACTTTGGACCCGAATTCCCCACCCATGACTAAGGTAACTAGATTTATTTTCTTGTTTTTAGATATGTGTATCTATTGTCATGTATCTAGTTTTTACCTTACATGCATAGTTTTACATGTAGTATATACTTCTGATTAGAATTGCATGCATACTAGGACAATCATATGGTAGGAATGCTCGTTTTCAATTCATATTTTTGAGCAAACCTACATGGTTTAAAATTTTTAGTTAAGCACGACACATAGCTTATTTGACATTCCTAAGTAAATGATACCCACCTCCAATTGGTATCTTCATATGGTATATCCTACAATGTATATCCTACAACTTATAGTGCCATAGCTCGGATTATAGATAATTCGCCCTTTTGATATCAAAATCAAAGTGCATGTCTGCTACAAGTATTCAAAACTTGTATGCACACTTTTAGGGGGAGGTTACTCTATAATCTAAGTCTTTGAGACTAATACTTGCTTTCAAGTCTATTATATGTAGTAGTCTCATTGAAGAAAAATGGAGTCCCCGGAGAAAGACAATAAGCTTCCATTACAAATCTACAAGAATTTTCAAAATCTTCAATTGGTTCCACAAGTGGTTTCATTCCACAATTGGTATCATTTACATGTCTTCTCCAGATTTTGATTAAACTATATTTCATATCACATGCTTCTCATGTTGTTATAAATGCATATGTTGATAAAATATATCTTTTACCTGTGCATAGGGGGAGTTAGTCTAATCAAATCATATATTGTCCCTCTCTTTCTCATGTGCTTTTCCTAAGTAGAGGATCTCTGACAGGGGAGTATATCTTCATCTATGACAAAGGGGAAGAATATTCTTTCAAAGGGGGGGGACACTCTCTTAGAGAGGGGAGTAATCTTTTAGAGGGTAAGTCTTATTTGCTTTCTATATGCTTTTAATGTCTTCCTTTTTGGTGCTTGATTCCAAAGTGGGAGAAGTTTTAGGGACCAAAGCAATTCAAAATATATCAAACACCAAACATCACCAATTTTTTTAAAAAAAAATCTTCATCTTACAAGTGGTTTTGGTTCTACAAGTGTTTTTGGTCTAAAATAGGAAATATGTGGATTATGGAGTTAGGGGGAGGCTTAAGTCCATAATCTCACATTATGGGGACATTTATGCATCCTAGCAAGTAGATTGCATATTTTCGTCAAAATGTTTGTTATATTTGCTTGTTTTATTTGTGTTGTCAATCACCAAAAAAGGGAAGATTGTAAGAAAAATGGACCTTGAACCATTTGTCTAGATGATTTTGGTGTTTGATGATCAACATAACATATGGACTAATGTGTTTGCTAGCGTTTGTGTTTTTAGTTCATAGGATGCAAAGAGGATTGGACGAAGGCACTGATGATGCAACACCTCAAAAGAAGACTTAAAAGATGCGTAGAAGTCCAAGACTCAAGAACAAAACCCATGGAAACAGCGAAGACATCCAAGAAGAGGGCAGTCAGCCAGCGCTCTAGTGACGCACCGAATAGTCAACAGTAATTGCTCATTGTGCACCGGACTGTCCGGTGTGGGACCGGACAGTCTGAGTAGAGAGACCCCGCAACTAGGGACTCTCGGACGCTATTGCACCGGATTGTTCGGTGTGTACCGAATAGTATGCCAACGATGGACAGCTACATAAATCAACGATCGGCTACCTAACTTACCACACTTTGTCTAACTTTTCTGCCTACGGTTAGTTGTTCAATTCGAACTATTAACCTATCTTAGATAAAGTGTGACATAATTAGCCACGAACCAAACAGTCGCCTAACAGTGTGTGGGCCGAGATCCTGCCCAGATCGGCTGGCGGCAGCCGGCAGGTGTACAAGCCACAACCACAAGTCGTCGTCGTTCAGGCTCGACTCGAGGTCGAGGGAGAAGCAACTCCGACCACTTGTTCTTTTTACCACCAACCAACTCATTCAGAGTTGCCTGTCCCATGAACTCAGGCATGTTCAGTCGCCTATCTACCGAGATAATCCATGCTATTCGACCCTCGATGACATGAGACGCGCCGTGTTGTACTGTACTGTGTTGTTCTTGCAGTCTTGCTCATCGTGCTCGCCCGTGTTTCAGAAGAACTTATGCGTTTACAATTACATATTGTCGTGACTCGAAACTGGAACAAGAGTAGTATTCTTTCCGATCCATCATCATCTGATACAATACAACTGCATGCATCAGCTAGCTGCTTCCAAGCTCTAAGCACGGGCCATCACTCCTCGCCGGCGTCGGCATCCTGGCCAGCAGCGCGCGGGTGATCTCGACGCACAGCCCCGCGTTCCGTGCGGCGAACCGCTCGTATTCCGCCGAGAACACGACCTCCTCGGCGTGCTCCACGACGGCGCCCATGGCGCGCTCCATGAGCGCGGCGCTGGAGCTCAGCTCGGCGACCTCAAGCGTCCGCAGCGCGTTCCGGGGCGCCACGCCCGCCGCCAGCCGCGCCTCGCAGACCCGCCTCAGGAACGGCACATCGTACTTGTCGGCCGCGACGAGGAGCGCGTGCAGCTGCCGCTCCTGGTCCTGGCTGGCCTCTCCTCCTCCTTCTCCTGGCGCCTCCAGAGCGCCTGTGTAGAGGAAGGCGAGCAGGAGGGACAGGTCGTCGTGGGAGAGCTCCGGGAGCGAGATGGAGCCGCCGGCGGGGGCCTTGCAGCGGTCGTCGCCGGACAGCATGTGCCGGAACACCTCCGACCGCGCGGCCTGCACGAATGGATCGGGCGTGGAGTTCGTGAGCTGAGAGGCTCGATCGGTTTAATATGCGGAAGAGGCCTGGCCCGGTCCGGCCCAACCAACTCGTCCGTCGACCACTTGTATTATTAGGCCCGGCCGGAAGCCCACTCACCAGGATGGCCTTGTGGGCTGGAATCGCGGGACCGGTGCCAGGTTTGACGACGATGTCGGTGTGGATTCCCTCCTTCCACGCCGACGCGAAGCCGTGCTGGAGGAAGGCAGCTCTCTGCCTGGTCTCCTCCTCCCTGGCTCTCATCTCCTTCACCTGCTCCCACGCATCTCTCAGCCCCTTCATTGAATTAAACAAAACAAAAAGAAGAAAAAAACAGAGTTCTGTCAGCCATTATTCAAAGCCCTTTCTATCAGCACCACCTCTGAATTCACTGTCAGCAACTAGTTAAACTTTGCATCAAACAGAAATAATTTCGATACATGTTCAGCGTCCCTGCTGCTGGCTGCAGAAAGAAGGCAAATCTCGGCTGTTCTAACGCAAGACGTACTAGTGTATATATACATGTAACGATGTTGCTTAAGCAAACCTCAAGCATCCGTTAGCATCCCGCCATCAATTCTAGAGAATACCTTTGAGTTGAAGCATACGTACGTCAACCATCATCCTACGATTGTGACGTAGGAACGGAACAATCGGGTGGGACAAGAAGACTCAGACACGTACGTAAAGAAAAGCTGGACCAGGAACCGCAAGGAACAGATCATCAAGTGAGCAGCGGTTACCTTGGCCGAGCCGCGAGGCTGGAGCTGGACAGAACGGCCACCGCCGTCGTCCTCTTCCCGCTCACCATCCCTGTCGAGGAAACCGATGATGGCCTTGGCGCCTTGGTGGCAGGGAGCGCAGATGGCGTTCCTTGGCAGCCTGTACACGGACGCCACGGGGCTGCAGATGCAGCAATCCATGCCTTGCTGCTGCTTCTTCTTCCTCCTCCCTCCTCTGAGCTCTGAAACGAGATGCTACTAACTGCAGGGCTATAGCTGTTCCCCCCATCGCCTGTCGTCGGGTGAGCGTATAAAAACGAAGGGCAGAGGCTGCTGTTTCTTTTTCCGGAACTGGTACGCGCGCGCGCGCGGTGGTTGCCGCTGACGGCGACAATCCAGCAATCAAAATTCTCCTCCTGGTTTTTTCATCATGAATGTGGTCGTTGCCTGGACGCTTTTCAGCGTTAGTGTTGAGCGAATTGACTAAACTGGCCTCGGACGATCCTCTCCCGTTCTTTTGTTTTTTTAAATGGAATGGTTGCGATATGAGCATGACAGACTGACAGACAGACAGCAATCATGGAAATTGTTAGTGTAGTGTGTATATCGCAGCTGGACACAACGCAAAGGTCGTTTCGAGGTTCTATACATTACATAGCACGGAAGAAGGGAAGGTGTTGTGATTAATTGCTTAACTAAAGTAAGAGCAGGCGTTGTTGTCTTTGTGGATTTTCCTTCTAGTGCAAGCTTATTAGGTAGGACGACTGTACAATTGTCTGATGCTGGCATGGCCGAGGCAACTACTGTGCACCTAAACCAGCCTGTTCAATGACGACTCTACTCTACCATAGTCCGTAGAGAGAGTCCATTGTAGCAGTAAAGGCTTTGCGGCGTGATTATTAGTGCAGTTGAAGATCCCGAAGTTTTTGTATTTAAACTTTTTTTAAAAAAATTGTTCACGACTTAATCGTTTTTGGACCCTTTACTCAACGTCACAGCCACAGACCGTGGCGACGAGATAACACGGCTCGATGGTACAGTTCTTAACGCCGAGATGCTTACACCGCTGACGCAGCGCTAACGTGGCCGTGACCAAGACGCCATGAATCATCTTAGCTGACCCCAGAGTACCCGGCAGTGTGCAAACGAATTGCTAATAAATTTCATTAGTGCGTGGTTCATCGGTACCATTCCTCTGTTCCTGTGCAGGAAGTTGAAGAGCGAACGTGGATGCCACTAAATTCATGGGGGGAACAAAGTATTTTGTGACAAAATATATGGACGCTGCGCAGATGGACGAGGGACATTAACGTCTTTTCCTCGGAAGAAGAAGAGAAGTACTTATATATTTAGGCAAAGATGATGAGGTTACGTAATAAATTATTAAATGAATGAAGGGAATCAACTCAAGCTAGGGGACAGCAGAAGGTTGAGAGGGACTTTGCAACCTAAAACCAACATACTTTTAGTTGGGTGTTTGGGAGTGGAGTTTCTCTTTCTAGTTTTGGAAAAAAAAACATTGCATTATTTATTCTTAGATACTGTTGTATTATATATATAATGATGTTTGTCAAGCTAGTTAAAATCTCTGTTTTCCAAACTGAAGTATTACAAATAGTCTAGTTGTTTTAATGTATTCTAAATTTAGGTTTAGACCTCGGTTTTTAAAACTGTAGTATTTTAAATTATGTTATTGTCATAACTAAAACATACTATAATATTTAAAAAATCATAGTTTTCAAAAACTTTGTTTGCAAACAGGGTCTTAGTTTTTTTTTGTAGGGGGTAATAGAAGATATATATATAGATGTTAGGGAATTGAGGGCGGTGCGGATTAGGCTATCCTTTGCTGCGCTAACAAGCCAGCCACTAGCCTCCCACTATCCCAACAACTTGAGGGCCCTAGCTAGCTAGCTAGCTAGCTAGCAGCCCACAAGAATATACTACTAAGTATGCATGGGTTTTAATCTAGATTAGCATCATCATTGAAGAAAACACGCATATCATCATCATGATTTAAAGCACGTTTAAAAATAAAAGGGAAAGAAAACAAGCATGCTTGATAATTAGTGTAATAATCATATTTGTCCCGGAAAGGGATGACATAAATAATTAGAAGGGTGATGCTTATGCAAGTGATTGGCAGGCATGCACGACATGGAATTATAAATATCATCGGCTTGATAGAGCGCTAAGACTTTTCGCATCGAGTTTCTCTAAATTTTTTCTCATATACCACTTTTTTGTCACATCATCAACATTTCATCCCTTACTTTTTTATCTCCCGCAGCGGTTCTCCCTATATTCTCTCATATATCCCACTACAACCATAAAATATCATTTCATATATCTACTTTTCATCTACTATCAATTTTCCTCTATCTAATAAATACTCACGTGTATATAAAACCACGCCAAAGGAGCGGCTGGTGTTACCCTGAATCTGATGAGTCACTGTGCATCACGCTTGTACTGTAGTAGTTGTAGCGGTGAACGCTGCAGCATGCAACGTTGCTCTATACACAAGGGGAGTGGGCGCCTGGCGGTATACGCTGCGCATAGCCTAACGAAAGACGCTCGAGGCGGAGCACGTACAAATTCGTATACTAGAGCAGAGGTTGATCATGCATGTCCGGTTGATGCGTTCAATTCCAATGACAACACGGTCGATTTGTTGGGGTTAATTCATCGGATGGTTCTCTACGGAGTGTCCTGTATTTTAGCGTGGGTAATTATTGCAGATTTATTTATTTGTGTGAGATGATGAGGGACCTTTTTATTGGTTTGTTGGCTGACTTATCCGATACGAACGGATATTACTTATTTTATATTTGTTTTTATATTTTTTCTCTTTAGATTCCGCAGATAAAATTTGAGAATATTGTCGGCGTTTCGGGACCGGGGGTCTCTGGGCCGACGAGTGAAATGTCGTCGCATGCCCCAACTCAGATGGGTCGGCGCGAGGCCGAGCGCGAAGGGGGGAGAAAGGTGGCCGGAGACGGGCGTGAGAGAGGTGGAAATCCCGCGGCCTTCGTGTTCGTCTCGCGCCCAGGTCAGGTGCGCTTGCAGTAGGGGGTTACAAGCGTCCACGCGTGAGAGAGAGCGAGCGGCCTTACGCGAGCGCCTGTCTCGTCCTCGTCCCCGCGCGGCCAACCCTCTATAAGAGGGCCCTGGTCCTTCCTTTTATAGGCGTAAGGAGAGGATCCAGGTGAACAATGGGGGTGTAGCAGAGTGCTACGTGTCTAGCGGAGGAGAGCTAGCGCCCTAAGTACACGCCATCGTGGCGGCCAGAGAGGTTTTGGCGCCCGATTCGTGTGGTGTCGTGGCCGTCGGAGGAGCGCTGGAGCCTGGAGGAAGGACAGCTGTCGGAGCTATCGAGTCCTTGCTGACGTCCTCTTGCTTCCGTAAGGGGGCTGAGAGCCGCCGTCGTCGCAGAGTGTGCGGGGCGCCATCATTGCCTATCTAGCGGAGCGAGTCAGATGGGACGCCGGTCTTGTTCCCCGTGGCCTGAGTCAGCTGGGGGTAGGGTGATGATGGCGCCTCCTGCTGACGTGGCTGGTCTGCGCCCTAGGTTGGGCGATGTGGAGGCTCCTCCGAGGTCGAGGTCGAGTCTGTCTTCCGTGGCCGAGGTCGAGTCTGAGCCCCTGGGTCGGGCGAGGCGGAGACCGTCAGCTGAGGCCAGGGCTGAGTCCGAGCCCTGGGATCGGGCGGAGCGGTGTTCGTCGTCTTCCGGGGCTGAGCCCAAGTCCAAGCCCTGGGTCGGGTGGAGCGGAGTTCGCCGTCTTCCGGGGCTGAGCCCAAGTCCAAGCCCTGGGTCGGGCGGAGCGGAGTTCGCCGTCTTCCGGGGCTGAGCCCAAGTCCGAGCCCTGGGTCGGGCGGAGCGGAGTTCGCCGTCTTCCAGGGCTTAGCCCGAGTCTGAGCCCTGGGTCGGGCGGAGCGGAGTTCGCCGTCTTCCGGGGCTTAGCCCGAGTCCGAGCCCTGGGTCGGGCGGAGCGGAGTTCGCCGTCTTCCGGGGCTTAGCCCGAGTCCGAGCCCTGGGTCGGGCGGAGCGGAGTTCGCCGTCTTCCGGGGCTTAGCCCGAGTCCGAGCCCTGGGTCGGGCGGAGCAGAGTTCGCCGTCTTCCGGGGCTTAGCCCGAGTCCGAGCCCTGGGTCGGGCGAAGCGGAGCTTCCTATGGTGCCTGAGGCCGAGCCTGACTGCCTATCAGCCTCACTCTGTCAAGTGGCACTGCAGTCGGTACGGCGCAGGCGGCGCTGTCCTTCTGTCAGGCCGGTCAGTGGAGCGGCGAAGTGACTGCGGTCACTTCGGCTCTGTCGACTGAAGGGCGCGCGTCAGGATAAAGGTGTCAGGCCACCTTTGCATTAAATGCTCCTGCGATTTGGTCGGTTGGCGCGGCGATTTGGTCAGGGTTGCTTCTTGGCGAAGACAGGGCCTCGGGCGAGCCGGAAGTATGTTCGTCGCTGGAGGGGGACCTCGGGCGAGGCGGAGATCCTCCGGGGTCGGCTACCCTTGCCCGAGGCTAGGCTCGGGCGAGGCGTGATCGAGTCCCTCGAATGGACCGATCCCTGACTTAATCGCACCCATCAGGCCTTTGCAGCTTTGTGCTGATGGGGGTTACCACCTGAGAATTAGGAATCTTGAGGGTACCCCTAATTATGGTCCCCGACAGTAGCCCCCGAGCCTCGAAGGGAGTGTTAACACTCGCTTGGAGGCTTTTGTCGCACTGTTTTGCAAGGGGACCAGCCTTTCTCGGTTGCGTTTTGTTCCGGTGGGTGCGCGCGAGCGCACCCGCCGGGTGTAGCCCCCGAGGCCTCGGAGGAGTGGTTTGACTCCTCCGAGGTCTTAATGCCTTGCGCAATGCTTTGGCTGGTCTGGTCGTTCCCTCATGCGAGCTGGCCGTAGCCCGGTTGCACGGTCGGGTCCCAAGTTCTCGGGCTGGTATGTTGACGCTGTCAACGGTTTGGCCGGAGCCGGGTTTGCGAGAGCAGCCCCCGAGCCTCTGCACGGGGCGAGAGGACGGTCAGGGACAGACTCGACTTTTTACATACGCCCCTGTGTCGCCTTTCCGCAAGGAGGAGGGGGGGAAGCGCCATGTTGCCCTCGGAGGGCGCCGAACATGGTGTCTCCGGTGAGCTGCTGGCGGGTAATCCGAGCGGACGTCCGTGCCCCATTTGCTAGGGGTCGGCTAGAGGCCCAGAGGCGCGCCCAAAAGTACCTGCGGGTGATCTGCCGGACCCGGTCCCCTGTCGACGGGGTCCGAGGGCTCGATGCCTCACTCTGATGGGATTCCGTTACAAGATCGTTCCCGCTGGTCTCGGAAATGTCCTAGGGTACCTCGGGAGCGCAGCCCAAGCCTTGGTTATGTATCGAACGTACCCATGGTCATCCCTCGCTCTGTGTCTGAGGCGGCTGTGAACCCTTCGAGGGCCAGCCTTCGAACCCCTGATCAGTAGTGGGCGCGGAGCCCGAGTAGCCTGAGGCGGTCGTTGAACCCTTCCGAGGGGCCGGCCTTCGAACCTCTGACCAGTAGTGAGTGTGGAGCCCACGCGCTCTGAGGCGGTTGTTGAACCCTTCGAGGGGCCAGCCTTCGAACCTCTGATCAGTAGGGAGGCTCGGAGCCTGGTTCCTTCACAGAGAAGGATCCTTTTCGGGGTATCCCCCTTTTCCGGTCCCTGTTGTAAGAGAGAGAAAGAGGAAAAAGGAAAAGGATATGAAATCGAGTGACGTGGCGTACCTTTTTTGTCGCGGTCATTATGGCGAAGGTGAAGTGTCGCTTGCTTCTCCTGCCAGAGGCGCCGCATGTCCCGCCGCGGAGTTAATGCGACGAGGCGTGCGGTTCGCGGGGCGGCCGTTGCGCGTGCGCGAGCCGTTCGAGGAACGGAACACGGGCGCGTTGTCATCACGCCATGAGAGAGGGTTCTCTCGCTGCCCCCGGATGGGACGTAAGCTTGGCTGACGACGTGACCGCTGCTCCTGCCCGCCTGCCACCGCCATTAATGCCGGCCCATTTTTGGCCGTATTGACCATCGCGCCAGGCTGGCGCTGCTGGGTCGTGCGTACGGTTGCCTCAAGTCGCGGTACTAGTTCCGCAGTCGAGGAGGCGTGGCAGTGGCGCGAGTGGCGGTGCAGTTGCTCGCACGTAGCATCCGGCGCACCGGTTGCATGACGCGTGGGCCTGGGCTTCCATGCTGGGTGCGCTGGAAGTCGGAGAGGTGCGCCCACTTGGCGTGGTTGCATGCCGCCTGCATGGCTGCCCGCCCTTTCACCCGCTGGTCTGGGCGAAAGTGGAGGGACGTTTGCAACCGTTGGACGGTTGCATGCACCGCGCGCGGCGGTTTGGCTTCTTCCGCCCTGGGCCGGCTTGCATGACGCGTGGGGCCCAGCCCCCGCGCCGTAGGGGGAGGACCTTGGAGCGTGCTGGAGAAGACTCAGCCTGTGACGGCTGGGGACGCAAGTAGGGAGAGTCGCCTTTAAAAGGAGGGTGACCCCCTTGAAAGGCGACCATGTCTTCGCGCTCCCTTATGCATCGTGTCTTTCCGCCTTCCGAGCCCCCGGATGGGGGATGCCCGCAGTCCTTCCGCCTTGTCGTTGGAGGAACGCAACTCCGTGGGAGTTGGTACCTTTCAGCCATCGTTCGGCTTCAAGGATTTTCATCAGTCAGCCCGGCTGCACCCCTCCGCCGGTGGTCACCCGAGACGGTGACCACCAGCCCCTGGGTGGGGAGAAGCGAGCCGGGCTGTGATCTTGGTCCCACCCTCATCTTCAAGGATGTTCATCATCCTCGCTGGGGTGGAGACCGGGCTGAGCCGGAGCTCTACCTCCCGCGCGGGTTCATGGGTCGGCCTCTCCTTCGGCGTTCGAGGGAGAGGGCGCTCACTGGCCCTACGGGCGGGTCGGACTTCGATAACGCGGGGCTAGTCGACGGCGGGCGTCGTCAGCGTCAGCGCGTCGGGCTCGCCGGCTTGGCTCCCGGTGCCCCCTCCTGCCGGAAGGCGGTTGCCGCGCCGTGTGCACGGGAGGACCGCCCAAGATATCGCGCGCTGCCAGGGCGGCGTTCGTGTTCTGGGGCGGTCCTGCCTTTGCACCGGTACGGCGCCTCCACGCGGAGGTCGGTGCCCCACTCGTCCGGGAGGATCTGAGTGGGGATCCGCCGGAGGGCTGACGGCCCCTGTCGTCGGTGCCGAGGTGGAGGCGGCTCGAGAAGTCCCCGTTGCTGACGGGATCACCGCCACCATCCGCGCTTCGGGCCTCCGGCTCTTTGTGCTTGTCCTCGCCCCTCGAGCGTCGGCATGGGCGAGGGCAAGGTTGCAGCAGCGTCCGCCCTGAGGCCATCGCTGCTGCAGTTCGGCCACCCTGAAAGGGAATTAGGCTTACACCTAGTCCCTAATTAATTTTGGTGGTTGAATTGCCCAACACAAACATTTGGACTAACTAAGTTTGCCCAAGTGTATAGATTACACAGGTGTAAAAGGTTCACACTCAGCCAATAAAAAGACCAAGTTTTGGATTCAACAAAGGAGCAAAGTGGGAACCGAAGGCCCTCTGGTCTGGGAGCACCGGACTGTCCGGTGTACACCGGACAGTGTCCGGTGCACCACCGGACAGTGTCCGGTACACCAGAGGACTCCAGCTCAAACTCGCCACCTTCGGGAATTTCCAGAGGCACTCGCGCTATAATTCACCGGACTGTCCGGTGTACACCGGACAGTGTCCGGTGCGCCAAGGAGGAGCGGCCTCAGGAACTCGCCAGCTTCGGGAAATGCCAACGGCTAGTCCGCTATAATTCACCGGACTGTCCGGTGCAACTCCGGAGAAACGGCTAGTCGGCGCCAACGGCTACCTGCGGCGCATTAAATGCGCGCGCAGCGCGCGCAGAAGTCAGGCGCGCCCATACTGGCACACCGGACAGCAAACAGTACATGTCCGGTGTGCACCGGACACCCAGGCGGGCCCACAAGTCAGAAGCTCCAACGGTCAGAATCCAACGGCAGTGATGACGTGGCAGGGGGCACCGGACTGTCCGGTGCGCCATCGAGCAGACAGCCTCCCAACGGCCACTTTTGGTGGTTGGGGCTATAAATACCCCAACCACCCCACCATTCATTGCATCCAAGTTTTCCACCTCTCAACTACTACAAGAGCTCTAGCATTCAATTCTAGACACACCAAATAGATCAAATCCTCTCCAATTCCACTCAAGCCTTTAGTGATTAGCGAGAGAGATTTGTCGTGTTCTTTTGAGCTCTTGCGCTTGGATCGCTTTCTTTCTTTCTCACTTGTTCTTGTGATCAAAACTCAATTGTAACCAAGGCAAGAGGCACCAATTGTGTGCTGGCCCTTGCGGGGAAGTTTTGTTCCCGTTTGATTGAGAAGAAGAAAAGCTCACTCGGTCCGAGGGACCGTTTGAGAGAGGGAAGGGTTGAAAGAGACCCGGCCTTTGTGGCCTCCTCAACGGGGAGTAGGTTTGAGAGAACCGAACCTCGGTAAAACAAATCTTCATGTCTCACTTGCTTATTCGCTTGGGATTTGTTTTTCACCCTCTCTCGCGGACTCGTTTCTTTATTACTAACGCTAACCCGGCTTGTAGTTGTGTTTATATTTGTAAATTTCAGTTTCGCCCTATTCACCCCCCCCCCTCTAGGCGACTTTCAATTGGTATCGGAGCCCGGTGCTTCATTAGAGCCTAACCGCTCGAAGTGATGTCGGGAGATCACACCAAGAAGGAGATGGAGACCGGCGAAAAGCCCACTACAAGCCACGGGAGCACTTCATCGGAAGAGTCCCGCACTAAAAGGAAGGAGAAGAAGAAGAGCTCTTCCAACAAAGGGAAGGAGAAGAAATCTTCTTCTCACCACAAAGAGAAGAAGGAAAAATCTTCTTCCCACAAGCCGCATCGGAGCAGGGACAAGCAAAAGAGGATGAGGAAAGTGGTCTACTACGAGACCGACACTTCATCAACATCGACCTCCGACTCCGATGCGCCCTCCGTAACTTCTAAACGCCAAGAGCGTAAGAAGTTTAGTAAGATCCCCCTACACTATTCTCGTATTTCTAAACATGCACCTCTACTTTCCGTCCCATTAGGGAAACCACCAACTTTTGATGGTGAAGATTATGCTAGGTGGAGTGATTTAATGCGATTTCATCTAATTTCACTCCACAAAAGTATATGGGATGTTGTTGAGTTTGGTGCACAGGTACCATCCGTAGGGGATAAGGATTATGATGAGGATGAGGTGGCCCAAATCGAGCACTTCAACTCTCAAGCGACAACGATACTCCTCGCCTCTTTAAGTAGAGAGGAGTATAACAAAGTACAAGGGTTGAAGAGCGCCAAGGAGGTTTGGGATGTGCTCAAAACCTCGCACGAGGGAGATGAGCTCACCAAGATCACCAAGCGGGAAACGATCGAGGGGGAGCTCGGTCGGTTCCGGCTTCGCAAAGGGGAGGAGCCACAACACATGTACAACCGGCTCAAGACCTTGGTGAACCAAGTGCGCAACCTCGGGAGCGTAAAATGGGATGACCATGAAGTGGTTAAGGTTATTCTAAGATCTCTTATTTTCCTTAACCCTACTCAAGTTCAATTAATTTGTGGTAATCCAAGATATACTAAAATGACCCCCGAGGAAGTAATCGGGCATTTTGTAAGTTTTGAGTGCGTGATCGAAGGCTCGAGGAAAATCAACGAGCTTGACGAACCCACCACATCCGAAGCTCAACCCATCGCATTCAAGGCGACGGAAGAAAAGAAGGAGGAGTCTACCCCAAGTCGACAACCAATAGACGCCTCCAAGCTTGACAACGAGGAAATGGCGCTCGTCATCAAGAGCTTCCGCCAAATCCTCAAGCAAAGGAGAGGGAAAGACTACAAGTCCCGCTCCAAGAAAGTTTGCTACAAGTGTGGTAAGCCCGGCCATTTTATTGCTAAATGTCCATTATCAAGTGATAGTGACAGGGGCGACGACAAGAAAGGGAGGAGAAAGGAGAAGAAGAGGTACTACAAGAAGAAGGGCGGCGATGCCCATGTTTGTCGGGAGTGGGACTCCGACGAAAGCTCAAGCGACTCCTCCGACGACGAGGACGCCGCCAACATCGCCGTCACCAAGGGACTTCTCTTCCCCAACGTCGGCCACAAGTGCCTCATGGCAAAGGACGGCAAAAGGAAGAAGGTAAAATCAAGATCCTCCACTAAATATGAAACCTCTAGTGATGAAAATGCTAGTGATGAGGAGGATAACTTGCGTACTCTTTTTGCCAATCTTAACATGGAACAAAAGGAAAAATTAAATGAACTAATTAGTGCTATTCATGAAGAGGATGACCTTTTGGATTCCCAAGAGGACTGTCTAATTAAAGAAAACAAGAAACATGTTAAGGTTAAAAATGCTTATGCTCTAGAAGTAGAAAAATGTGAAAAATTATCTAGTGAGCTAAGCACTTGCCGTGAGATGATTGACAACCTTAGGAATGAAAATGCTAGTTTAAATGCCAAGGTTGATTCACATGTTTGCAATGTTTCAATTCCCAACCCTAGAGATAATAATGATGATTTGCTTGCTAGGATTGAAGAATTAAACATTTCTCTTGCTAGCCTTAGAATTGAGAATGAAAAATTGCTTGCTAAGGCTAAAGATTTTGATGTTTGCAATGCCACTATTTCCAACCTTAGAACTAAGAATGACATATTACATGCTAAGGTCGTAGAATTAAAATCTTGCAAACCCTCTACATCTAGCGTTGAGTATGTATCTATTTGTACTAGATGTAGAGATGTTAACATTAATGCTATACATGATCACATGGCTTTAATTAAACAACAAAATGATCATATAGCTAAGCTAGATGCTAAAATTGCCGAGCACAACTTAGAAAATGAAAAATTTAAATTTGCTCGTAGCATGCTTTATAATGGGAGACGCCCGGGCATCAAAGATGGCATTGGCTTCCAAAGGGGAGACAATGTCAAAATTAGTGCCCCTCCGAAAAGATTGTCCAACTTTGTTAAGGGCAAGGCTCCCATGCCTCAGGATAACGAGGGTTACATTTTATACCCTGCCGGTTATCCCGAGAGCAAAATTAGGAGAATTCATTCTAGGAAGTCTCACTCTGGCCCTAATCATGCTTTCATGTATAAGGGTGAGACATCTAGATCTAGGCAACCAACCCATGCTAAGTTGCCTAGAAAGAAAACTCCTAGTGCATCAAATGATCATAATATTTCATTTAAAACTTTTGATGCATCTTATGTTTTGACTAACAAATCCGGCAAGGTAGTTGCCAAATATGTTGGGGGCAAGCACAAGGGCTCCAAGACTTGTGTTTGGGTACCCAAAGTTCTTGTGTCTAATGCCAAAGGACCAAAAACCATTTGGGTACCTAAAGTCAAGAACTAAACTTGTTTTGTAGGTTTATGCATCCGGGGGCTCAAGTTGGATACTCGATAGCGGGTGCACAAACCACATGACAGGAGAGAAGAAAATGTTCTCCTCCTACGAGAAAAACCAAGATCCCCAACGAGCTATCACATTCAGGGATGGAAATCAAGGTTTGGTCAAAGGTTTGGGTAAAATTGCTATATCTCCTGACCATTCCATTTCCAATGTTTTTCTTGTTGATTCTTTAGATTACAACTTGCTTTCTGTTTCTCAATTATGTCAAATGGGCTACAACTGTCTATTCACTGATGTAGGTGTCACTGTCTTTAGAAGAAGTGATGATTCAATAGCATTTAAGGGAGTGTTAGAGGGTCAGCTATACTTAGTAAATTTTGATAGAGCTGAACTCGACACTTGCTTAATTGCTAAGACTAACATGGGTTGGCTCTGGCACCGCCGACTAGCTCATGTTGGGATGAAGAATCTTCATAAGCTTCTAAAGGGAGAACACATTTTAGGACTAACAAATGTTCATTTTGAGAAAGACAGGATTTGTAGCGCATGCCAAGCAGGAAAGCAAGTTGGCACTCATCATCCACATAAGAACATAATGACGACCGACAGGCCACTGGAGCTCCTACACATGGATCTATTCGGCCCGATCGCTTACATAAGCATCGGCGGGAGTAAGTACTGTCTAGTTATTGTGGATGATTATTCTCGCTTCACTTGGGTATTCTTTTTACAGGAAAAATCTCAAACCCAAGAGACCTTAAAGGGATTCTTGAGACGGGCTCAAAATGAGTTCGGCTTAAGGATCAAGAAAATAAGAAGCGACAACGGGACGGAGTTCAAGAACTCTCAAATCGAAGGCTTCCTTGAGGAGGAGGGCATCAAGCATGAGTTCTCTTCTCCCTACACGCCACAGCAAAATGGTGTAGTGGAGAGGAAGAATAGAACTCTATTGGACATGGCAAGAACCATGCTTGATGAGTACAAGACTTCGGATCGGTTTTGGGCGGAGGCGGTCAACACCGCTTGCTACGCCATCAACCGGTTGTATCTACACCAAATCCTCAAGAAGACATCATATGAACTCCTTACCGGTAAAAAGCCCAACATTTCATATTTTAGAGTCTTTGGTAGCAAATGCTTTATTCTTGTTAAAAGAGGAAGAAAATCTAAATTTGCTCCTAAGACTGTAGAAGGCTTTTTACTTGGTTATGACTCAAACACAAGGGCATATAGGGTCTTTAACAAGTCCACTGGACTAGTTGAAGTCTCATGTGACGTTGTGTTTGATGAAACTAACGGCTCTCAAGTAGAGCAAGTTGATCTTGATGAGATAGGTGAAGAAGAGGCTCCGTGCATCGCGCTAAGGAACATGTCCATTGGGGATGTGTGTCCTAAAGAATCCGAAGAGCCTCCAAATGCACAAGATCAACCATCCTCCTCCACGCAAGCATCTCCACCAACTCAAAATGAGGATGAAGCTCAAGTTGATGAAGTAGAAAATCAAGCAAATGAGCCACCTCAAGATAATGGCAATGATCAAGGGGGAGATACAAATAAGGAAGACAAGGAGGAAGAAGAGCAAAGGCCGCCACACCCAAGAGTCCACCAAGCAATACAACGAGATCACCCTGTCGACACCATCCTCGGCGACATTCATAAGGGGGTAACTACTCGATCTCGTGTTGCACATTTTTGTGAACATTACTCTTTTATTTCCTCTATTGAGCCACACAGGGTGGAGGAAGCACTCCAAGATTCGGATTGGGTGGTGGCGATGCAAGAGGAGCTCAACAACTTCACTAGAAATGAGGTATGGCATTTAGTTCCACGTCCTAACCAAAATGTTGTAGGAACCAAATGGGTCTTCCGCAACAAGCAAGATGAGCATGGTGTGGTGACAAGGAACAAAGCTCGACTTGTGGCCAAAGGATACTCCCAAGTCGAAGGTTTGGATTTCGGTGAAACCTATGCACCCGTAGCTAGGCTTGAGTCAATTCGTATATTATTGGCCTATGCTACTTACCATGGCTTTAAGCTTTATCAAATGGACGTGAAAAGTGCCTTCCTCAATGGACCAATCAAGGAAGAGGTCTATGTTGAGCAACCTCCCGGCTTTGAAGACAGTGAGTATCCTAACCATGTCTATAAGCTCTCTAAGGCGCTTTATGGGCTCAAGCAAGCCCCAAGAGCATGGTATGAATGCCTTAGAGATTTCCTTATTACTAATGGCTTCAAAGTCGGTAAAGCCGATCCTACTCTATTCACTAAAACTCTTGAAAATGATTTGTTTGTATGCCAAATTTATGTTGATGATATCATATTTGGGTCTACTAACGAATCTACTTGTAAGGAATTTAGTAGGATCATGACACAAAAATTCGAGATGTCTATGATGGGGGAGTTGAAGTATTTCTTAGGATTCCAAGTAAAGCAACTCCAAGAGGGCACCTTCATCAGCCAAACGAAGTACACTCAAGACATTCTAACCAAGTTTGGGATGAAGGATGCCAAACCCATCAAGACACC
Organism: Zea mays; assembly: GCF_902167145.1. Classification (NCBI taxonomy): domain Eukaryota; kingdom Viridiplantae; phylum Streptophyta; class Magnoliopsida; order Poales; family Poaceae; genus Zea; species Zea mays. The sequence goes on along the minus strand of NC_050101.1, from coordinate 110,393,566 downwards.
CATGGGAACAAATGGGCATCTCGACCTCGACACGGGAGGTAAGTCCGTGGATCAAAAGGTATACCGGTCGATGATAGGTTCATTACTTTATCTTTGTGCATCTCGACCGGATATTATGCTTTCCGTATGCATGTGTGCAAGATTCCAAGCCGACCCTAAGGAAGCTCACCTTACGGCCGTAAAATGAATCTTGAGATATTTGGCTTATACTCCTAAGTTTGGGCTTTGGTATCCTAGGGGATCCACTTTTGATTTAATTGGTTATTCGGATGCTGATTGGGCGGGGTGCAAAATCAATAGGAAGAGCACATCGGGGACTTGCCAGTTCTTGGGAAGATCCTTGGTGTCTTGGGCTTCAAAGAAGCAAAATTCGGTCGCTCTTTCCACCGCCGAAGCCGAGTATATTGCCGCAGGCCATTGTTGCGCGCAATTGCTTTGGATGAGGCAAACCCTGCGGGACTACGGTTACAAATTAACCAAAGTCCCCTTGCTATGTGATAATGAGAGTGCAATCAAAATGGCCGACAATCCCGTCGAGCATAGCCGCACTAAGCACATAGCCATTCGGTATAATTTTCTTAGGGATCACCAACAAAAGGGAGATATCGAGATTTCTTACATTAATACTAAAGATCAATTAGCCGATATCTTTACCAAGCCTCTTGATGAACAATCTTTTAACAAACTTAGGCATGAGCTAAATATTCTTGATTCTAGGAATTTCTTTTGCTAACTTGCACTCATAGCTCATTTGTATACCTTTGATCATATCTCTTTCATATGCTATGACTAATGTGTTTTCAAGTCTATTTCAAACCAAGTCATAAGTGTATTGAAAGGGAATTGGAGTCTTCGGCGAAGACAAAGGCTTCCACTACGTAACTCATCCCTCGCCGTCACTCCAAGCAACTCTCCATTCTCGGGGGAGACAAGCATGAGCAACAAAGAAAAGGACTTTGGGGAGAGAGTAAGAGCCCAAAGCTAAAAGATCGGACTTCGTCTTTGGTATAATCTTAACTCTTTTATTTATGACCAAAGGGGAAGATCGCACTTCGAGGGCTCTAATGATTCCGTTTTTGGCGATTCATGCCAAAGGGGGAGAAAGTAAGAGCCCAAAGCAAAAGGACCGCACCACCACCAATTTCAAAAACTTAAGTGTTGAATATTTTCAATTGGTATCCTATTGTGTTCAAAAGGGGGAGAAAGTAGTATTTCAAAATGATATATCAAAACCCTCTTGAACACTAAGAGGAGGATCCCATTTAGGGGGAGTTTTGTTTAGTCAAAGGAAAAGCATTTGAAACAGGGGGAGAAAATCTCAAATCTTAAAAATGCTTTGCAAGAATCTTATTCATTTACCTTTGACTATTTGCAAAAGAACTTTGAAATAGATTTACAAAAGAATTTGCAAAAACAAAACATGTGGTGCAAACGTGGTCCAAAATGTTATATAAGAAAGAAACAATCCATGCATATCTTGTAAAGTATTTATATTGGCTCAATTCCAAGCAACCTTTACACTTACATTATGCAAACTAGTTCAATTATGCACTTCTATACTTGCTTTGGTTTGTGTTGGCATCAATCACCAAAAAGGGGGAGATTGAAAGGGAATTAGGCTTACACCTAGTCCCTAATTAATTTTGGTGGTTGAATTGCCCAACACAAACATTTGGACTAACTAAGTTTGCCCAAGTGTATAGATTACACAGGTGTAAAAGGTTCACACTCAGCCAATAAAAAGACCAAGTTTTGGATTCAACAAAGGAGCAAAGTGGGAACCGAAGGCCCTCTGGTCTGGGAGCACCGGACTGTCCGGTGTACACCGGACAGTGTCCGGTACACCAGAGGACTCCAGCTCAAACTCGCCACCTTCGGGAATTTCCAGAGGCACTCGCGCTATAATTCACCGGACTGTCCGGTGTACACCGGACAGTGTCCGGTGCGCCAAGGAGGAGCGGCCTCAGGAACTCGCCAGCTTCGGGAAATGCCAATGGCTAGTCCGCTATAATTCACCGGACTGTCCGGTGTGCACCGGACTGTCCGGTGCAACTCCGGAGAAACGGCTAGTCGGCGCCAACGGCTACCTGCGGCGCATTAAATGCGCGCGCAGCGCGCGCAGAAGTCAGGCGCGCCCATACTGGCACACCGGATAGCAAACAGTACCTGTCCGGTGTGCACCGGACACCCAGGCGGGCCCACAAGTCAGAAGCTCCAACGGTCAGAATCCAACTGTTGGGCCCATGCTTCGTTGCGCCGAAGGCCTTGCGTGAAGAAGCAGCTTCGGCTGAAATCGTCCCCAGGAAATGGCCGAAGGTTCCTTTTTATAGAGCTTCGGCGTTGCAAACCGACATAAAGATAGAATGACCTTTTTATCCATAGAGGTCTAAGATAATGTTGTAAACTTTTGTAAAGGGCATAATTGTAATTCGTCACAGGCTGTGTCCTGTGTCTATAAATAGATGAACAGTACCCCCGTACTGTTCACGCTGACTGGGCATTTGCTTTTGCGTCACGCTTGTACTTTTTACCTTCTCTCAGGACCGAAGGTACATTTGTAATTTGAAATCATTTCTATTTTTCCATGTTAATAAAATAGAAATGATTCTATGGTGATGCTTATATTATATTTCATGCTTTATATGAGTCCTTCGTCATTACTTGTTATGTTTACGAAGGTATGTTTCTTATGACCTTCGTTCGAAACTCATTATTTCCCGAAGGGACATAATGCTTCGAAGGACGAAGGACTTTAACACTTAACACTTTTTATGTTGCCTTGTTCTTAACTCTTAGCATTTGAGAACAAGTCCCCAACATTGGCGCCCACCTCCGGTGAACTCACTTCCACTTTTCTGAGCTGATGGCTTCGTTCAACAATCAAGCTGGAGTTGCTTCAGACCCGAAGCTGGTGCTCCCGATCACAGGTGGCTCGTCCTCAGAGCCAGCTAACAAGAAGCAGAAGAAGGAAGCGCAGAGAAGAGTACAGCATGTTGGGGTGCAAGGGCCCTTCATCAAATCAAGATGGTCTCACATTCCTATTACCTTCTCTCAAGAGGACCTTCAGCTCAAAGATTACCCACACAACGATGCCATGGTTATCTCTTGTGTTATCAAAGGATTTCTGGTTCATAATGTCTTGGTCGATACAGGCAGTGCAGCTGACATCATATTTGCTAAAGCCTTCAGACAGATGCAAGAGCCAGAAGATAAGATTCATGATGCTACACATCCTCTTTGTGGCTTCGGAGGAAGACAGATTGTAGCACTGGGCAAGATCACCATGTCAGTAACCTTCGGATTCATCAACAACACTAGAACTGAGCAAGTTGTGTTTGACATTGTTGACATGGAATATCCTTACAATGCAATTATTGGTCGTGGTACTCTTAATGCCTTCGAAGCAATCCTTCATCCTGCCTATCTTTGCATGAAGATACCTTCGGACCAAGGGCCTATTGCTATCCATGGAAGCCAGGAAGCTGCTAGAAGGGCCGAAGGAAGCTGGACCGACTCCAAGGCAATCCATAATATAGATGGAACTGAAGCTTGTGAACAGTACAAATTCAGAAGGGAGAAGGCAGCTTCAGCAGATCAGCCGAAGCCCATGCTATTGTGTGAGGACATAGCAGAGCAGAAGGTGCTGTTGGGCTCGCAATTATCTGAAGACCAGGAGAAAACCTTGATAAGGTTTTTATTCAACAACAAAGATGTTTTTGCATGGTCGGCTAATGATCTCTGTGGAGTAAATCGGGATGTTATTGAACATTCGCTCAATGTTGACCCATCCTTCAGACCCCGAAAGCAGAGGCTTCGGAAAATGTCTGATGACAAGGCCGAAGGGGCTCGCAATGAAGTAAAAAGACTCCTCAGTGCAGGAGTTATCAGAGAAGTGAAGTATCCAGAGTGGCTAGCTAACACAGTTATGGTGAAGAAGGCCAATGGCAAGTGGAGAATGTGTATCGATTTCACAGATCTCAACAAGGCTTGTCCGAAGGACGAATTCCCGTTGCCAAGGATAGACTCTCTAGTCGATGCAGCAGCTTCTTCAGAGCTCATGAGTCTCTTGGACTGTTACTCAGGATATCATCAAATCTGGATGAAAAAGGAAGATGAGCCGAAAACTAGCTTCATAACTCCAAGTGGCACGTATTGCTATCTTCGGATGCCTGAGGGGCTCAAAAACGCTGGAGGAAGTTTCAGCAGAATGACTGCGAAGGTTCTTCAGTCTCAAATAGGCAGAAATGTGTTGACCTATGTTGATGACATTATCGTCAAAAGCACGAAGCAGGAAAATCATATTGTTGATCTGCAGGAGACCTTCGCCAGCTTCAGACAAGCTGGTTTGAAGCTGAATCCAGAGAAATGTGTCTTCGGAGTAAAGAAGGGTAAATTTCTTGGATGCTTGGTTTCAACAAAGGGAATCGAAGCTAATCCAAATAAAATCGAAGCTATACTTCGAATGGAGCCACCAACTACAAGAAAAGGGGCCCAAAGATTGACAGGAAGGCTGGCATCTCTCAACAGATTTATATCCAGATCAGCAGAAAGAAACTTACCATTTTTCGAGGTGCTGAAGTCAGCCGAAGTCTTTCAATGGGGCCCAAGTCAACAAAAAGCCTTCGAAGAGTTGAAGCAATACTTGATAGATCTCACAACATTAACTCCGCCAACGCCAGGGGCTCCTCTGTTGTTATATGTGGCAGCTTCACACTCAGCAGTAAGTGCGGCGCTTGTCCAGGAGAAGCTTTATGGCCAGCTCAAGAAGCAAGTTCCAGTGTATTTTGTATCTGAGGTCCTTAGTGTCTCAAAGAAAAATTATACAGAGCTGGAGAAGGTATCATATGCCGTTTTAATGGCATCCAGGAAGCTTCGGCATTATTTTCAGGCATACAATATCATTGTTCCTTCTTCGCAGCCGTTGAAGGATATAATGAGAAATAGAGAAGCTACTGGACGGATTGGGAAATGGGCTGCAGAGCTCAACGAATTTTACATTGATTATGTGCATAGATCTTCGATCCAGTCTCAAGCATTGGCAGATTTCATTGCCGACTGGACGCCAGGGGCTCAGGATGAAGAAGCAAATAAAGATGCCGAAGTGTGGACAGTGTTTTGTGATGGCTCTTGGGGAATCTTCGGAGCAGGTGCAGCTGCTGTGTTGGTTTCACCATCCAAGGTCAAAACTTGTTATGCAGCAAGACTTGATTTCAGCTGCACGAACAATATTGCTGAGTACGAAGCCCTGCTTCTGGGCCTTCGGAAATTAAAGGCAATGGGAATCAGAAGGGCAATTCTTAAAACTGATTCCCAGGTGGTTTCGGGTCATGTTGACAAAAGTTGCAAGGCTAAAGATCCGAAGCTTGAAAAATATCTAGATACGGTCCGAAGGATCGAAGCATCCTTCGAAGGATTCTCTGTCAAGAATATTCCTCGAGGACAAAATGAGCATGCTGATTTGCTAGCTAAGTCTGCGGCACAGGGGCTGCCGTTACCTTCGGATGTGTTCTTCGAAACAATAAAGGCACCTTCAGTGGAGCTCCTTGAAAGAGCAGTCCTCAACATATCTCCTGTTTACAGCGAAGATTGGAGAACTGAAATAATCTCTTACCTTCAGGGTAAGTTCCTTTCAGATGACGAAGCTTACAATAAAAGAATAGAGGCAAGAGCTCGTCCGTATGTCATGATAGAAGGGGAATTATACAAACATGGAGTTTGCGCTCCGCTGCTCAAGTGCTTATCTAGAGCCGAAGGTATAGAGTTGATGAAAGAGATACATGCAGGCCTGTGTGGATCCCACATCGGATCCAGGCCATTACTTGGGAAAGTCTTCCGCCAAGGGTTTTATTGGCCGAAGGCAGCTTCGGATGCGGCGGAGTTAGTGCAAAAGTGCGAAGGTTGTCAGAAATGTGCAAGAGATCAAAAACAACCTTCGTCTTTGACACAGCTGATACAACCCATCTGGCCATTGCAAAGGTGGGGCCTTGACTTGTTGGGTCCATTACCACCGGCTCAAGGGAATCTAAAATATGTTATAGTGGCTGTGGAGTATTTTTCCAAGTGGATTGAGGCGAAGCCATTGGCCACAATAACTTCGGCCAATGTCCAAAAGTTTTTTTGGCAGAATATTGTCTGTCGCTTCGGGGTACCGAAGGCAATCACTGTAGATAATGGAACACAGTTTGACTCCGAAGCTTTCAGAAATTTCTGTGATCAAATTGGAACGAAGATCCATTTTGCATCAGTCAGGCATCCGGAGTCAAATGGGCTCGTTGAAAGGGCCAACGGCATTATAATGACAGGAATAATGAAGTTAATCTTCAATCAACCCAGGGGAAAGTGGCCAGATCAGTTAATCAAAGTGGTGTGGAGCCACAATACAACAACATCAAGGTCTACAGGCTTTACCCCATTCAAATTATTATTCGGTGACGAAGCAATAACTCCGGAGGAAGCAAAAGCTGGATCAATAAGAGTAGTAGCTTCGGCAGAATCAGGTCCCGAAGATGCTTGCCTTGTGGAAAAGGATGCTTTAGAAGGGATCAGGCTTCAGGCCGTGGAGAATATCAATAAATATCAGGCTGAAACAGTTAAATGGCGAGATAGAAAAGTCCGGCTAAAAAATATTGAGTCGGGACACTTGGTGCTTCGGAGAGTGGCTAACCCAGATACAGTGGGTAAGCTACAGTTGAAATGGGAAGGACCATTCTTAGTAGTATCTTCGTCAAGGCCTGGATCGTACAGATTGAAGGACATGGATGGCAACGAAATTCCAAGGTCTTGGAATGCGGATGAGCTTCGGCGATACTATGTATAACATGATGTAATTTTTTATGTTTTTTCTTTTCTTTTTCATGGCACCCTTTTCCTTTCCGAAGGGGGAGAAAGGTTTTTAATGGGGCCATCATGTGTAATTTCCTTTTTTAGTCTTATAAGAGCAAAATCCCCCAAAAAATGTAAATGTAACAGCTGAGAACGCACCATCGAGTGCAGAAACTGAAAAAGAAAAAAGGAGAAGAAGCTCCAAAGACGTCCCTAAGGGGATGCAGAGCTTATACCGCCTAAGTAAAAGGCGAAGAAACTCCAAAGACGTTCCTAAGGGAATGCAGAGTTTATACCGTCTAAGTAAAAGACGAAGAAGCTCCAAAGACGTTCCTAAGGGAATGCAGAGCTTATACCGCCTAAGTAAAAGGCGAAGAAACTCCAAAGACGTTCCTAAGGGAATGCAGAGTTTATACCGTCTAAGTAAAAGACGAGGAAGCTCCAAAGTCGTTCCTAAGGGAATGCAGAGCTGATGTGTGGTTGATTCCAAGGAAATAATGGTTGAGTGTGGCTTCGGTTATATGCTTTGGACATTCATTCGCACATTACATCATAGCATTTGCATTCATAAGCATTCATTCATAGCATTTGTGTTCCTAAGTGGTTGCTTCGGCAAAAGGAAGAAGTGGTCTTTTATGTTCCGTTATGTACAAAAAAGAAAAAGCTTCGGCAAGAGGAAGAAGCGGTCTTTTATGTTTCGTCATGTACAAAAAAGAAAAGCTTTGGCAAAAAGAAGAAATGGTCTTTTATGCTTCGTTGTGTACGAAAAGAAGGGAAGGTGTTTTTTCGCCTTCGGCTCAAAATACTGATTTCGTCCACATCAAAGCGTCTCAATAAAAGGGTAAGAATATATTACAAGGTATGAACAAAGTTCCTTGAGAATAGATTAATTGTATTTACAAAAAGTTGTTACAAATTCTCCTGAGTTTTTTCTAGTCTACTCCTATTAATCTTCGTCAGGCTTCTGCTTCGGCGGCATATCCTTTAAGTATCACCTTCAGCTTCGTCATCCTACATGAATCAAGGTATCCCGAGTAAAAATCAAGTGTGAAGGAGAAGGTAAGTACAAAGTATGATTTCTTACTGGTTCAAGATGACTTCGAGCTTCGTCCCCAGCCTTCTCTCGCCCGCCTTTTGTCCATATCATTTTTATGAATCTATTTGAGATGCTCCGGGCGAGGTCAGGAATGTCGTCGAGAATTGATGGAGACAGGGCGAAGTTGGGCCTGTTGACAATCTTTCCATGCTCGCAGCCAGCCTTCAGGAATGCTGCAGCAGTACCCCGAGAAGCTACCCAGGCACAGAAGTCACCGTGCCCAGCTATAACTTCGTCAAGTTCTTCAATTTCAGCTTCGATATGATCGAAGGTTTTTGGTAAATCTTCATCCGAAGGGGTAAATTTCCCGCTTCTGGCTCCAACTGAGTAAAAGATCTTCTTTAGTTGTTGGATACAATTGTTGCTAAAATTCAAACATTTATCCTGAAGGCTTGTTAATGATTTCTTCAAATTTGAGTTGGCTTGGACTTCGGCTTCAAGTTTCGAATCAAGTTCTAGCTTCTCTTGTTCAAATTGTTTTGATTGGCAGAGAAGCTTCGAATTCAATTCTGCTACTTTGGCTTCAGTCTCTGCCAGCAAGCCTTCGGTTGATTGAAGTTCGAAGTCTTTCTTTTCAATAATAGCTGATTGTTCTTTTATCTTGCTCTCTAAATTTTCAATTATAGCTTCGTGCTTCTTATCTTCTAGATCTTGCTGCATCCTCAAAGCTTTGCTTAGAAGCATGCTCTGCAAATAAACAACCTTCGTTAAAGAATATTGCCATTATTAAAAAACAATAGAAGTTAGAGAGAAGGATGTTTACCTTGAAATTTGAATAAAATAAGCTGCCGACGATATGTTGTCGTCGGTAGCGGCTGATGTCTGTCTCTAGTTTCGGAAAACCGATACTCTTTGATAGAGTACCGATGACCTTAGCCCCAGCTGAGTCCCGGATGCAGCCCAGTTTTTCATCATCAATGCCTCCAAATAGAAGAGCTCCTGGCTTGTATCCGCAAGATTTGGCGTATTCCTTAAGTTCTTCTTTTTCGGCCTTCGACAGTTTTTGCCCGACTAAATTTTGAAATGAGTAGGCTTCGTCGTCCGAAGTGTCTTCGGCTATTTCTTTCCCCTTCCCAGGCACTGTGGCCATGGTTTCTTCAGCAGTGGTGGCAGCTTCTTCTGCAGCCATGTCTGTTAAAATTTTGTTGATGTCTTCAATAGTAGATTCTAAGTTTACATCTTCGGCTGTAGCGGCTTCGGTAGCCGCGACCTCCGAAGGTGCGACTTCGACATTTTCTGTGCCCTCAACAGCTGGTGTTTTCTGAATTGACGCCCTCGGTGGCGTCTTGTCAATAACTTCTGTTACGGCAATAATTCTTTGCCTTTTCGCTTTGGCTATCTTCGTTTTTTCCGGCTCCGCTACCTTTTGAAAAAGCTTCGTCAGTCGAGGCCCTAATGGACTTAGCTTCGTGGGCATGGGTTCAGTCATTACCTTTAGAATTTCCTCCACGTCGCTAGTAGAAGGTGGTGTGGGGGTCCCCTCTTCTTCGGATAGTTTTCGCTTTGGAGTTGATATTTTTCTCTTGACAATTTTCTTCTTTTTTGGTGGTTGTTCTTCATCCTTGTTTAAAGCTTCGGCCGCTCTTTTTCTTCTCTGGCCCTCAGCACCCTTGTTCAGCTGCGCATAATCAGGATATTCGAAACCCAGTGCATCAAGCACTCGGTTCAGCCTTCGCTTCGGACGGGTGCCGAAGGCTGCTGTCATCAGTTGATCTTCTTTTTTCGAATAATTTCCAAGAATTTCATTACACATCACCTCAACTGTATCCAGCCACTCTTGGCAGGGCTTCTTAAAATATTTCTTGAATTTGAAGTGGTAAGGAAGCCGGACAAGATCCCCTTCCTTCTTCTCCCCCTTTAACTTTGGCATTTCCCATTTTTTCAGAGTAGGGAAGACTCTGAATGCTAAGAATTCTTGAACCAGATCCCTGGTACCAATATGCTCTGCAATGATTCTGAATTCATCCATTGCCCGTTGAGTTTGACCCTCTGGTGTCATGTTGCAGTGGGGTCGGGTTTCTCCGAAAGTTAGCTCGAGTGGACTTTGCACAAGCTTCTCCTTGTCCTCATCAACCTTGACATAGAACCATTCTGATTTCCAGCCTGCCGGCCATTTGCTTCGGTAGCTGATTACAGGAAACTTTGCGGTTTTCCGGTAGGCAAAATTGTAACAACCGAAGTTTTCATGAAGCCCATCTTTTCTGGCCTTTGTTTGATAATGCAATTCATGAACTCGACAGAAACTGTCAGCAAAAGGCTCCACTGCTTGGCTTCGGAGGGCCCAAATATAAACGCTAAGCCTAACGATAGCGTTAGGAGTTAACTGGTGAAGGTAGATGCCAAACCTCTTCAATATCTCCGCAACAATCTCGTGAACAGGGAATCTTAGCCCAGCCTTTAAAAAGCTTTTGAAGATGACAACCTCGTCCTTCTCTGGCTTCGGGGTGGTCTCTTCTCCCCCGAAGCGAAGTAGCTTCTTCTGATCTTCACTGAAAAAACCTGCTTTCACCATCTTGGCGAGATCAACCTTTGAAACAGTCGACTTTCCGAAGTCTAGGTGACTGGGTTTGCTGGGCATGGCAATACGGTAGTCATCTTCGGAGTCGGTTTCTTCAATGTTCCCTTCTCCTTCGGCAGCTGTCGGGTTTGCTTCGGCAGCAGGCATTTCTTCCGCAGTCACCAGTCCGGAGCGCTGCATCGCTTCGGAGATGGGCACAGTCTCCGAAGCTTCAGTTTCGTCCCCCTCACGCTCAACCCTAGCTGTAGAGCGAACTCTGGCCATTTAATTATGAACTTGTGAGACTTTGATACTTTTTTCTCCGAAGCAGGCTTCAAGATGGAGCTTCGTTCAAATCTGACAAACAAGCTTCGGTGATGGTTAAAAATTTTGGCAGCAAAACAGTGCAAATAGCAGTAAATGCTGTGGTAACTTCACACCTACTCGTCTGTTTATATAGTGCTGCAGGTAAGAAGGCGAAGCGGCAGGGTTTTTACACCAGGCGGGCAGTAACTTGTACTCGCTGTGCAGTGGACCGCAAAGACCAAACAGTGACTCTGCAAGGTGGGACCGACACGATCTCGGGAAATGAATCGTTTCTCGGCAACGAGCTCAGGGAAGGTGTTTTTTGGACCTTCGGCTTCCCGAAGCTTGAGAGGATTTTTTCACGGTTCAAGCTCGTTACGAAAAACGATCTAGCGCCGCGAAAGGGGCTACTGTTGGGCCCATGCTTCGTTGCGCCGAAGGCCTTGCGTGAAGAAGCAGCTTCGGCTGAAATCGTCCCCAGGAAATGGCCGAAGGTTCCTTTTTATAGAGCTTCGGCGTTGCAAACCGACATAAAGATAGAATGACCTTTTTATCCATAGAGGTCTAAGATAATGTTGTAAACTTTTGTAAAGGGCATAATTGTAATTCGTCACAGGCTGTGTCCTGTGTCTATAAATAGATGAACAGTACCCCCGTACTGTTCACGCTGACTGGGCATTTGCTTTTGCGTCACGCATGTACTTTTTACCTTCTCTCAGGACCGAAGGTACATTTGTAATTTGAAATCATTTCTATTTTTCCATGTTAATAAAATAGAAATGATTCTATGGTGATGCTTATATTATATTTCATGCTTTATATGAGTCCTTCGTCATTACTTGTTATGTTTACGAAGGTATGTTTCTTATGACCTTCGTTCGAAACTCATTATTTCCCGAAGGGACATAATGCTTCGAAGGACGAAGGACTTTAACACTTAACACTTTTTATGTTGCCTTGTTCTTAACTCTTAGCATTTGAGAACAAGTCCCCAACACCAACGGCAGTGATGACGTGGCAGGGGGCACCGAACTGTCCGGTGTGCACCGGACTGTCCGGTGCGCCATCGAGCAGACAGCCTCCCAACGGCCACTTTTGGTGGTTGGGGCTATAAATACCCCAACCACCCCACCATTCATTGCATCCAAGTTTTCCACCTCTCAACTACTACAAGAGCTCTAGCATTCAATTCTAGACACACCAAATAGATCAAATCCTCTCCAATTCCACTCAAGCCTTTAGTGATTAGCGAGAGAGATTTGCCGTGTTCTTTTGAGCTCTTGCGCTTGGATCGCTTTCTTTCTTTCTCACTTGTTCTTGTGATCAAAACTCAATTGTAACCAAGGCAAGAGGCACCAATTGTGTGGTGGCCCTTGCGGGGAAGTTTTGTTCCCGTTTGATTGAGAAGAAGAAAAGCTCACTCGGTCCGAGGGACCGTTTGAGAGAGGGAAGGGTTGAAAGAGACCCGGCCTTTGTGGCCTCCTCAACGGGGAGTAGGTTTGAGAGAACCGAACCTCGGTAAAACAAATCTCTGTGTCTCACTTGCTTATTCGCTTGGGATTTGTTTTTCACCCTCTCTCGCGGACTCGTTTCTTTATTACTAACGCTAACCCGGCTTGTAGTTGTGTTTATATTTGTAAATTTCAGTTTCGCCCTATTCACCCCCCCCCCCCTCTAGGCGACTTTCACACCCGGAGCGGGGGTCGTTGTCGTTGCTGCCGGAACGGGCGACGGCGAGCCGCCCGTCGGTCTTCTGCTGCTCCGCAGGCCCCCGATCGAGTGGGGTTGTTCGTACCTGCGGAGGTGGAACCGGAGTTCCGTTTCTAATGGCACCTTGAATGCCAGTCTTTTGTTCATTGTGGCTGTCGGGGCCTGAACATGTATGTATTTTTTTCCTCATTTTCGAGCACTAAGACTCGCCTGTTGGTTGTCTGAACCGCTTCACCAAGCGTGAGTCGCCCCGTGCAAAGGTGACGAGTGTGGTATCCATATCCCGGAGGCGTAGGAGTCCCTCGGCTCGGTCGGCCTTGCTGTCCGAGGCTTCTCTTGCTTAGTTAAAGGAACCCCTCGGCCGCTCTTCGATGAGCCGAGGCCAGGGGTAGCGGTGTCAGCACGGACAGAGGCAGAGTTGGCTCGAAAAGAAGACTTGGTCGGCCGGAGCCTGGCCGGGTCGTCCGTTAGCGGGACCGACGCCGGAGCTGACCTGCTGGGGCCTCGGGCCGGGCTGATGTCTTCGGGGGACAGCTGGCCAAGGCCTCGGGGTGACCAGCCGAGCCGCCTGCTCGGGCCGGATTCTCGGAGAAAACCCTAGCGGCGGTGGCCCGGGCGTGATGATGATGTCGTCCTTCAGAGTGGAGATCCTCGGACCACGTCGCCGTCCGAGGCTAGGTCGGACCTCGCCGAAGGTGTGGTCGACGCCGAGGGTGCTGCTGCTCCCATCAACCGTCAAGATCCGGGCCTGCAGGATCGGATCATCTTGTAGTGTGTCTTTTCTGCGGCCGCCGAGGCCCAAACACACCCTCGCCGCGTTGTAAAGTTGCGCTTCTTTTCCTCTTGTTTCAAATATCTGGGCTTTTTCGTCGGTGACAGAATTGTTTGTGCGATCGAGAGCTGCTTTTCACGGAAGGTGATGAGTGAGGTATCCGTATCCCGGAGGCGTAGGAATCCCTCGGCTCAGTCGGCCTTGCCGCTTACGCGCACTCTTGCCCGCCCATGGGGTTCTGTCATCGACGCAGTCGAGAAGGCCCGAAGAATCGCTTCGGCAGAGGAGCTTTCGAGCGTGAAGACTTGTTCGGTCCGCGGAATCACTTATCCGAACGTGAGTTACTTATCGCAGAAGGTGATGAGTGAGGTATCCGTATCCCGGAGGCGTAGGAGTCCCTCGGCTCGGTCAGCCTTGGCTGCTTACGTGTACTCCGCCGTTTTCAGGATCCACTTTCGAAGTAGTCGAAAAGCACAAAAGACATTCTGGCAGAAAGGATCTTTTTTCGAGGAAAAAATTCAACGCAGAGGGGGTCCCCCCCCTTTTAGCCCCCGAGGGAGGGTCGGGCTTTGCCGAGGCAAGGCTGACCCTTCCTTGACGACTAAACTTTGCGTGGGAGCGAGGTATATGAACAACTTGAAAACATCTTAAGGGTAGAAGCGACGTAGCTGTTGGATGTTCCAAGTGTTGGTGTAGACCTCGCCCTGACTGTCAGCCAGCTTGTTCGTTTCGGGCCTCAGAACTTTGGCGATGACGAACAACCCTTCCCAATGGTGGGTGTTGCCCCCGGGTGCCTTCTGAGGGGCTGCGGTGGTACAGCTCCTTCCCATCTCCCAGCAAGACGAATGACTTGGCGCGTCGCGCCAACCGCCGAGCTTCGGCTTAGTCGAGGGGCAGCTCTCCTTGGTGGAGATATCGCAGGTACGGGGTCTGCCAGTTTTGATTAGGCGTGACCCCGCTTCGCTCCTCCTCGACGCGTAGTGCCTCACCCTCGGGGGCCGAGGGTACCTCGGGCTGAACCGAGGATGCCTCGAGCTGAGCTGAGGGTACCTCGGGCTGAGCCGAGGGTGCCTCGAACCGGGCTGAGGGTGCCTCGGGCTCGGGCGTGTCGTCGATCTTGACGGAGGGTTGATGCAGGTCTCGGGAGAAGACGTCCGGGGGGGACCGTTGTTCGCCCCGAGGCTATTTTAGCCAGCTTGTCCGCAGTCTCGTTGTAGCGCCGGGCGATGTGGTTGAGCTCGAGCCCGTAGAACTTGTCTTCCAGGAGCCGAACCTCATCGCAGTAGGCCTCCATCTTCGGGTCGCGGCAGTGGGAGTTCTTCATGACTTGGTCGATGACGAGCTGCGAGTCACCGCAAGCGTCGAGGCGTCGGACCCCTAGCTCGATGGTGATCCGCAACCCGTTGACCAGAGCCTCATACTCGGCCACATTGTTGGACGCCGGGAAATGGAGGCGTATCACGTAGCGTAGGTGCTTCCCGAGGGGCGAGATGAAGAGTAGGCCTGCGCCGGCTCTTGTCTTTATCAGCGATCCGTCGAAGAACATGGTCCAGAGTTCCGGCTGGATCGGAACTGTTGGGAGCTGGGTGTCGACCCATTCAGCCACGAAGTCCGCCAAGACTTGGGACTTGATGGCCTTCCGAGGGGCGAACGAGATTGTTTCGCCCATGATTTCCACCGCCCACTTTGCGATTCTACCCGAGGCCTCTCGACACTGGATGATCTCCCCCAGGGGGAAGGATGACACCACAGTTACCGGATGAGACTCGAAGTAGTGTCGCAACTTCCGCCGCGTCAGGATCACCGTGTACAGCAGCTTCTGAACTTGTGGGTAGCGGGTTTTGGTCTCAGACAGTACCTCGCTGATGAAGTAGACTGGCCTCTGGACGGGCAATGTATGCCCCTCTTCTCGTCTCTCAACCACAATCGCGGCGCTAACCACCTGAGTGGTCGCGGCGACGTAGATCAAGAGGGCTTCTCCGGCAGCTGGGGGCACCAAGATAGGCGCATTCGTGAGGAGCGCCTTCAGGTTCCCGAGGGCTTCCTCAGCCTCAGGGGTCCAAGTGAAGCACTCGGCCTTCCTTAAGAGGCGGTACAGAGGCAGACCTCTTTCGCCGAGGCGTGAGATGAAGCGGCTCAGAGCCGCGAGACATCCCATGACCCTCTGTACGCCCTTCAAGTCCTTGATGGGCCCCATGCTGGTGATGGCTGCGATCTTCTCCGGGTTGGCTTCGATGCCCCGCTCGGAGACGATGAACCCCAGGAGCATGCCCCGGGGTACCCCGAAGACACACTTTTCGGGATTGAGCTTCACGCCTTTCGCCTTGAGACATCGGAATGTCACTTCAAGGTCGGAAAGGAGGTCGGAGGCTTTCCTCATCTTGACTACGATGTCATCGACGTAGGCCTCGACCGTCCGGCCAATGTGTTGGCCGAACACATGGTTCATGCACCGCTGGTACGTCGCACCCGCATTCCTCAAGCCGAACGGCATGGTGACATAGCAGTACATGCTGAAGGGCGTGATGAAAGAAGTCGCAAGCTGGTCGGACTCCTTCATCCTGATTTGGTGATACCCTGAGTAGGCATCGAGGAAAGACAGGGTTTCGCACCCAGCAGTGGAATCCATGATTTGATCGATGCGAGGCAAAGGGTAGGGAACCTTCGGACATGCTTTGTTTAGACCAGTGTAGTCTACACACATCCACCATTTCCCTCCTTTCTTTCTCACAAGCACAGGGTTGGCAAGCCATTCGGGATGGAATACCTCTTTGATGAACCCTGCCGCCATTAGGTTGTGGATCTCCTCGCATATAGCTCTGCGCTTCTCTTCGTCGAATCGGCGCAGAGGCTGCTTGACGGGTCGGGCTCCGGCTCGGATGTCCAGCGAGTGCTCGGCGACATCCCTCGGTATGTCGGGCATGTCCGAGGGACTCCACGCGAAGACATCGGCGTTCGCGCGGAGAAAGTCGACGAGCACCGCTTCCTATTTGGGATCGAGCTCGGAGCCGATCCGGATCTGCTTGGAGGCGTCGCCACGGGGGTCGAGGGGGACGGACTTAACCGTCTCCACTGGCTCGAAGTTGCCGGCATGACGCTTCACGTCTGGCGCCTCCTTAGAGAGGCTCTCCAGGTCGGCGATGAGGGCCTCGGATTCGGCGAGGGCCTCGGCGTACTCGACGCACTCGACGTCGCATTCGAACGCGTGTCGGTACGTGGGGCCGACGGTGATGACCCCGTTCGGGCCCGGCATCTTGAGCTTGAGGTAGGTGTAGTTGGGGACGGCCATGAACTTCGCATAGCATGGCCTCCCCAGTACCGCGTGGTAGGTTCCTCGGAACCCGACCACCTCGAACGTGAGGGTCTCCCTTCAGAAGTTGGAGGGTGCTCCGAAGCAGACGGGAAGGTCGAGTTGTCCGAGGGGCTGGACGTGCTTCTCGGGAATGATCCCGTGGAAAGGCGCAGCGCCTGCCCGGACCGAGGACAGATCAACACGCAGGAGCCCGAGGGTCTCGGCGTAGATGATGTTGAGGCTGCTGCCTCCGTCCATGAGGACCTTGGTGAGCCTGACGTTGCCGATGACGGGGTCGACAACGAGCGGGTATTTCCCCGGGCTCGGCACGTGGTCGGGGTGGTCGGCTTGGTCGAAGGTGATGGGCTTATCGGACCAGTCTAGGTAGACTGGCGCCGCCACCTTCACCAAACAGACCTCCCGACGCTCTTGCTTGCGGTGCCGAGCCGAGGCGTTCGCCGCTTGCCCACCGTAGATCATGAAGCAGTCGCGGACCTCGGGGAACTCTCCTGCCTGGTGATCTTCCTTCTTGTCGTCGTCGCGGGCCTTGCCACCCTCCGCGGGCGGCCCGGCCCTGTGGAAGTGGCGCTGAAGCATGACGCACTCCTCAAGGGTATGCTTGACGGGCCCCTGGTGATAGGGGCACGGCTCCTTGAGCATCTTGTCGAAGAGGTTGGCACCTCCGGGGGGTTTCCGAGGGTTCTTGTACTCGGCGGCGGCGACAAGGTCCGCGTCGGCGGCGTCGCGTTTCGCTTGCGACTTCTTCTTGGCGCCGCGCTGAGTTGACGCCTCGGGGGCATCTTCCGGTGGGCGGCCCTGGGGCTGCTTGTCCTTACGGAAGATAGCCTCAACCGCCTCCTGGCCAGAGGTGAACTTGGTGGCGATGTCCATCAGCTCGCTCGCCCTGGTGGGGGTCTTGCGACCCAGCTTGCTCACCAGGTCGCGGCAGGTGGTGCCGGCGAGGAACGCGCCGATGACATCCGAATCGGTGACGTTGGGCAGCTCGGTGCGCTGCTTCGAGAATCGCCGAATGTAGTCCCGAAGAGACTCTCCCGGCTGCTGCCGGCAACTCCGGAGGTCCCAGGAGTTTCCAGGGCGCACGTACGTGCCCTGGAAATTGCCGGCGAAGGCCTGGACCAGGTCGTTCCAGTTGGAGATCTGCCCCGGAGGCAGGTGCTCCAACCAGACGCGAGCGGTGTCGGAGAGGAACAGGGGGAGGTTGC